>NC_134088.1:54323591-54684841 GCF_000715075.1 Nicotiana tabacum
AATAATCTTGTCTTTTTTTAGACTTGTCACAGACTTCTACCACATTCTCTTAAGGAAACAAGAATGAAGCAAATTCGATGGGATGGGTTTGTGCTCACAATCATGCATCAATTTGAACATGGGAAGACATAGAAATTTGGTTTTCACTTTTTGTGCTCACAATCATACATGAATTTGATCATGGCAAGACATTGAAATTTTATCACTTCTGGTGGTTATAATTTCTTACAAACTCTATTAGAGTTATAATCAAAATTTGTTGTCTTTGCTTGATTTTAAAAACAAATTATTGAATTTCAAGAATTTAAAAGAGAAAAATAAGGTAAAATACTTAACTTAAATCCAAAATTTATTCCCAAAGAAGTTCATAGAACAATTGAAAATCAATATGCTCAATATTATGTACAAGTTGAGCATGGTCACGACCTAAAATTCCATAACGTAGTGATGACAGCTAACCCAACCCGCTAGATAAGCCAAACAATATAAGTTTATGACTAAACTGAGAAATCAACAATATATATAATAGAAACTACAATCGAATTCAATACAACTACCCAAAGGACAAGTAGTACAAGTCATGAGCCACTATGATTTAGATTTACAAAACCGATATGAAGAATAAATACAATATCTGTTTGAAATTTACATAAACAGAACTTAAATCCTAAACTATCATGAACAAGAAGTAGCTTGAATTTGGAACGCGGGTACGTCTTCAATGGAAAGCTTCATCTTCCACAGCTATGGAGCTCCAAGATCTGCACGTAAAGTGTAGAAGTGTAGTATGAGTACAACCGACCCATATACTAAGTAAGTATCTGGACTAACCTCGGTGAAGTAGTGATACGGTTTTAAGTTAAAGATACTCACTTACTATGTACCTGTGCAGATAATAAGCAGGAAAAACAAGGCAAGAGATATGTCGAATAATGGTAAGAGCATCAACTGGAGAGCTATGGAGCAAGTTAACAGACATGGCAAACCAGACATAACCTCATAACCATTCCTACGAAGGAAACAATAATCAAGAAGTACGCACATGGATCATAACCAAAGTAGTTAAAATTGATTGAAAACTAGTTAAAGATGCTTACCAATAAATTTGGGAAGAAAATCCTCTTCAAATATCGCATTTATGGAGTTTAGGGTTGAACAATGGTGTAAAATGAGCTAAGTCTCAAAATCTACACATTTTACCCAGCTCCAGATGTCCCAATTGCGAACTCTTATTTGCAATTGCGACCATTGCAAAAGTGAACAACTTATCGCAAATGCGATCAATGTTCCAGCCGCATAGAAGTCGTAAATACGACATATACCTCGCATTTACGAATCCCTCAACCATCGCAAGCTTTCCAAGTTTCCAGAAATTGAAAAAGCGACATAGAGGTCGCAAATGCAGACCCCCCAGTTGCAAATGCAATCAATTCTTTGCAAAATCAAAGACCCAACCCTCAGTTCCCACTTAACATTTGCGAGCCCGACATCGCAAATGCGAGGCTCACAATTTCGATTCGGTCCTCGCGAATGCGAGACATGCAACTTCACACGAGCATCACCTATGCTTCAGCAAGTTCCAAAGTCAACCAAAAGATATTCAGAACTCACCCGAGCCCCTCGGGTTCCAATCCGAACATTCAAACAAGTGTAATAACATTATACAAACTTGATCGCTACCTCATAGAATAAAAATAACATCTAAAATCATGAATCGATCATCAAAACTCAAGAATTTCAAGTTTAAAATAAAAATTTCCAATCTTTCACATATCGTGTCGAAACACCCTCGGGTCACTCGGGATCCCAGCCAAATATGCGTACAAGTCCAAAATTATCATAAGAAAATATCGGATCGTCAAAACATCGATTCGAGTTCGTTTACCAAAAATGTTGACCGTGGTCAACTCGTGTCTTTTTTAAAGTTAAAAATTACGTTTTCTTTAAAAATTCATATTTAAATTTTTAGAAAATCGACACGGACCACACACGCACGTCATAAATTATCAAATAGGTCTATGAGAAGTCTCATAACACAGAATGGAAAGCTAGTACTCAAAATGATTGGTCGGGTCGTTACATTCTCCCCTACTTAAACATAAGTTCGTCCTCGAAAGTGCCAAAAGTATATCCAATTCTGTCGAATAGCTGAATGAACTCATCATACCCATACCCATGAGTGATCCAATTTCACCTCGGTCCATATAAGTCCATGATCATGACCCCAACTAAAGATTCTTCCTTCGACCTTAGCCCATAGGGAATGGAACCAAATTCCAACATTCAGAAACCCCTATAAGATGTGCCAAACCGTCAATACACAAGCTGCATCTAGCTGTCAATATACTGCCAAGGCCAAACCACACAATGTGCCACATAACTCACAGTTATAACCTTCCAACCACAATAGCTGCTCACTTACAAATGCGGTACCGGTAATATACTTTATATCAAATGAAACCTTATTGTGGACCTTCACAAAGCTGCTAATGATAAACAAAACATGCAGTAACTCGTAACCACCCATGATATAAAAAATTCGAGGAGCTCCCTCAACCGACAAGGGCCATTGCAAAGTTTTGAGTGGAAATATGGTATTATTCTTCCATATGTTCCTTATCCCAATATGATAGTGCAAATCCCAGATCTAGAAATCGCGTCTCACCCAATATAAATAGTCCAGTCAACAAGTCACATCAAAAGTCACATGGAACCTCACGCAACGTGGTCCGTACACCAAATAAGCAATAACTCACATATATCCAAAAAATGAAAAGAAAACAAGGCAAAACGACTATCCAACAAGTGAAACTAGTATAACAACAAAAGCATAATTTCATGAACTCATCCGACAAGGGGAAAACAAAACACGTGAAATAAGCACAAGGAAGGGTATCCCACATAACTTCGTTGCGGCGCACAACCTGATCCCAAACATATCAATCCACACAGGGATACCAATCGAGCTATAATGCTCGTTCTCACTAAGCACATGTGTGTCAACATCAAGCACGATAGAATGCACAAATATATCTATGGAGAGATGGATAGGTATAATACAATATGTAAAAAGGCAAGGACAACTAAGGTGCATTAAGCAAATCAACATCACGACAGCCATCTTGCCCATATATCACCACAAGGCCTAAACAGGATAATAACATGCTAAGAGTTAATGATCTGAAGATATACTTACCTGCTAATACTGACTCAACTCTATCAATATAGTAAGTAAAATAGTTGTCCGACCCTAAAATGCTCGGTATGTATAACATCTCAGCCGTACTAGGATCGTTCATAGGCGCTCAGCCATACTAGGCTCGGTATCTCAGCCATTCATGGCTCGCTCATAGGTGCTCAGCCACAGTAGGATCAATATATAACTTACCATCTGATTAGAGGTTGCGTAATACTGTAATACTGTATATATATAGACCCTCTACTCTCTTGACTGGAAGAAGACAATACTTAATTGAATATAACGTCTCGATAAGGAAGTGTATTGTAACTTATGAGACTGGGATAATGTTCATAACTTCAAGAATACGAACTCCTCTTTATGTTTCGTTATCAAACGCATGTAGTTAGGGGATCATGCCAATATGAAGGAAAGGTTTAGCCATAACATAACTTATCACAATCTTTCCGACACGATGAACTCATCTCTTCACACCTTAATCTACAACAACGATAATAATACTATCATTAAGTTACAAAAGGTACAACTATCGCACAACAAATGACAAGCTTATTTTATAATAAACGTGCAGTAACTCCCTTATAATCTTTACGTCCTCCCTATTCGAGATAACACCAACAACACAAGAACACAAATAAAAACATATATACATCATTTTACAACCTTATATCCATCACAAACTACCACAAAACAGCCCAACACACCCTAATCTCTTCATAAACAAACTGACAACCATAGTAGTGTTAAGCAACCCAAACATTTTACGACGAACGACCAGCCCACCACCCCGCATTTATGTGGTATTTCTCCACACCCTTTCTCCTCCAAAACTCAATAAAATAGTAGCAAAACACACAATCCAACAAGAACATGAAACAACCTACAAAACAATCCACTACAAGTTGAATAACTCGAACTCACGGCTTCCAATTAATGTCCCGTGAGTTCTTTCAATTATAGAACAAATTTTTATACTTTTCTAGCAGAAAAATGGATGACAGAGATCAATATACTTACCTTATTTGGTGGATATCTCAGATCCTATCTTGGTTCTTTAACCATTAGGTTTTCCTCCAACTAGAACTTGAAAAGAAGAGAAAATCATTTAGGGTTTTATGTTGAAATTTTGGGAGACGTTTGTAGGGTATTATCTTTATTCTTTTTCTCTATAATGAGTGTAATCTATGAAGGAAGTAATCCCTTAAAATGACTCTTTGGAAGACCATAACTAGCCCTTTTTTGGACATATTTGGTCCTTCCATTTAAGCAAGTAAGTGACACACCTACTTGTCACCTATGTAGTATGCGCAGTCTCGCAAAACCGCATATATCTCTCTACTCTGATGTCATATTGATAAAATGGTTTAACATGTTAGAAACGAGACTCATAGATCTTCAATTTGATGGGTGGATCACCCCGTAACTCTAAGTATATTGGGAGAAAGCTCAGCGACATTAGAACCAAGTTTTAGTAAAACTTATGAATGTAACTTGTGACGACTTTCATCAACTTTTGTTCCATAACTCGCTTGACTTAAAACGTAACACATGACTATCATACGACTAAAATAACTCCTAACATAACCCTCTTATCATGTTCATTACCCTAGTCTCACCCCAAGGGTAAGGATTATAATATTCCTAACTTGTCGACTTTCGACGAAACTTATTTTCTTTAATTCGTTTAGGTTCTGAATCTTCCAACCCTCTTGGCACTTGTTGTTCATGATCTTAGATATTTTTAAGCTCCAGGGTAACATAATTAACTTACTTTATATACTTTCAAAGATGATATCATTTGGTCTTACATCAGTTTGCTTACGATGTACTTTTACATACGAAAATATGGGGTGTAACATTATTCCCCCCTTTGGAACATTCGTCCTCGAATGTTGACTGATGCGCTTATCAGACTTAAACCCTCACGCTACTTCCTTAACAAACATTTTAACTCATAATTATCTTGGTAAATGTCCTTAAACTCTCCGACTTATATCGATCCACTTAAGATATATTCCAACATGAAAGTACCAGGTGTAATATACATGCCATACATGGACAATGTCTATAAATAGCAACACTTGACCTCACACGGCTGTCAATCGTAAATACTGAAAGTCAAAAATAAGAGCTTACCTGATGACCTACTGGTCTGAATCGGGCTGTGCTGAAGTATCCCATCTTGAGCCATATCTTTATTTAAAATAGGCAGGGGTATTTAGACTTAATTTCTTCCTCCACTTCACACGTCATCTTTTCTATGTTATTGCTTCTCCATAAAACCTTCACAGAGGCTACCTCCTTATTTTGTAGCTTGCAAATTTGTCGGTCTAGGAAGGCAACTAGAACTTCCTCGTACTATAAGTCCTCCCTAATCTGTACATCATCAGTGGGCACCACTCGGGTAGGATCCCCAATGCACTTCCGTAGCATAACTACATGAAAAATCGGATGGACAGACTCCAATTCCGAGGGTAAATCTAACACATAAGCTACCCGGCCCACTCTTAGAATAATCCTATAAGGCCCAATATACCGTGGTCTAAGCTTGCCTTTCTTACCAAACCTTATCACGCCCTTCATAGGTGACACCTTTAAGAATACCCAGCCATCAACCCTGAACTCTAAGTCTCGTCGCCGCACGTTAGAAAATGACTTCTGGCATCTCTGAGCTGTCAGCAGTTGCTCCTGGATAAACTTTACCTTCTCTACAGCGTGCTCAACCATGTCTAGCCCATGTAACCCAGATGCTCCAACATCAGACCACCCTATAGGAGATCTGCACTTACACCCATACAAAGCCTCGTACGTAGCCATCTGGATACTGGAGTAGTAACTGTTATTATATGCAAACTCGATAAGAGGTGGATCTTCATCCCAACTTCTTTTAAAGTCCAACACCCATGCTTGTAACATATCCTCGAGCGTCTGAATTGTGCGCTCGGCTTGTCCATCAGTCTGTGGATGAAAAGATGTGCTGAGATTCACTTGAGTCCCTAGACCTCTCTAAAATAACCTACAGAAATGCTTTGTAAATTGGGCCTCACGGTGATATAATAGATACTGATACTCCGTATAGCTGCACTATCTCCTTAATATATAACTTCGCATAATCTTTGGGTTTATATGTATTTCTGACCGGTAGGAAATGTGCCAATTTTATGAGCCTATCGACTATCACCCGTATAGAATCGAACTTACGATAAGAACGAGGAAGACCTGTGATGAAGTCCATATTTATCGCCTCCCATTTCCACATTGTGATCTTTATAGTCTGCATTAGCCCTCCGGTCTTCTAGTGCTCTACCTTCACCTGCTGGAAACTAGGACACTGGGCGATAAACTCAGCAATGTTCTTCTTCATATCGTTCTGCCAGTACACATCCTTAATGTCATGATACATCTTCGTCGACCCAGGATGAATGGAGTACCGCGAATAATGTGCCTCTGACGTAATCATGTCTCATAGCCATGCTACATCTAGGGCACACATATGACCCATGTTCTTTGAACCCCATATTCCTTGAGCTCTAATAGCAGCTTCTTCTACTGTGGAACTCGCTCTCTGTGTCACGACCCAAACCGATGTGCCACGATGGGCACCCGGTACCTTACTCAACCGAGTACTAACATAACGTATCATACTATCATAGATAACTGAGCTGGAGAGGCTGCCATGAGATACGTAGAATACAACATATAATACCAACTTATACATAAGACATATGGGCATCTAAGACCAAAATAACCACTCGTACACTGAACATAGGCCGACAAGGCCATACAATATTTTACATATATGACATCTATCTACAAGCTTTTAAGAATACATAATTGTCATAAAGGTCGGGACAGTGCACCGCCATACCAAACAATACACGTTTAAATTATATTGACCAAACAAGCAACTCCGGAGAAAATGGAGTGCACCAACATCTTCCACTAAGCTGATCGCCTACTTGGAGGACTCTCGACCTATTTATCGAGACCTGCGGGCATGAAACACAGCGTCCCCAGACAAAAGGGACGTCAGTACAAATAGTGTACCGAGTATGTAAGGAATGAGAATCAGTAAATAACAGACATGAGAGAAACATGGGGTAAAAGACTCGTCATGTACGTCTGCATAGCCCTGTGAATCATTTCATTTTAATAATGTCATGGATATGCGTATAAATGTCATACCATGCATAGGTATATGTGTTCATAACATCATCAAGCCTCTGATGGCATCCCATCATATCATTTCGGTCACTGTGGGCAAATTATCAACGTATACTAGCTGATCAGGTGGTGGTGTGTATATAACATCATAACCTCTTCCCATATCCCATATACATATAATATTCGCGTATATAACGCCATCTGGTCATGGGTTAATGTACATGTATAAATGAATAAAATACATATAAAATACATCAATAAAATCTCTCGGAACATCATAAGACCATTATGTCTTTGATTAATGTCATGAAATAAACTTTATCAACTTACATATTTTCTGAGACCCATGAACAGATGATAGAATAATAAGACACATGGGGAATCAAGAATATGGGCACCGATAGTATTTCTATGAATAGAGTCATTTGTATCATTTGGATTATGCCAAAAGGCAAGAAGGGATAGCCTTAACATACCTGAGTCGATTCTCTTGACAATCCTCTAACACACGTTAATTGCGACAAAACAATGAACAAGTTCAATGAAAAGCACGAAGCAATAACGTTGCTTATGCAAAGATCATCTTGGCTGAAACTTTTCCTTAAGTGATTGGAGTTAACATAACTATGAAATGGGAAGCTTGACTGAAGCTCTTAGAAATAACGTTACTAGTGTATGGAAATCTTGGTTGAAATTCTTTCATAAGAGATTATAATGGTTATCCTTAACTTTTTAGGTGACACCACATAATTAAGCTTGGTGTCACATTTCTTTCTCAGAGTGTGACACCTTGCAACCTTTATTACTTAGTCATTAAATGGAAGGGGATGCTTGCCACGTTGGGGGAAAGGGGTTAAATCTTATCCCACTCTTTAATTAATCACCCACAACTCATTAATTAACTAGGCAATGTCCCATTATCCAATAATTAACCAATTACCCACATAATTAATAATTATCTCAATTTACTTAAAATACTACTCACTTTTAACACACTTTATACACCTCACTATCATGGACATGTGGTACCTTGTATGGTATTAGTCCATAAATACCGTGTATTTTAGCTCGGGGCGTATTTTATCCCAAAATGTCAAACTTTGACGAAATTCATTTTCTTCGATTTGCTTTCCCTTTCTCCTTCACGAATTTACTCATCACTTGTTTGAAAATAGCAAAATGCTTATAATCTCAAAATAATCCCATTCCCGAACTTACGTCGATTAACTTACGGTAAAACTTTAACGTACGAAAATGCGAGATGTAATATCTCATTTCCGAGCTTTCATCAATTTACTTATGGCGTATTTTTTACGTACGAAACACATGGGGTGTAACATCATTCCCCCTTTGGAACATTCATCCTCGAATGTTGACTAATGCACTTATCATTCTCATAACCCATAGCTTTTGCGAATACTTTAATACTCTTCTTGCCATTTAGGCAAATGTTCTTTGAATAAATCCAAAGGTCAGGGCATTCCCCCATTTAGGCCTCTTTATCACACCACGGTCTATGGTCGGAATTCTTCCAATCTCGTAACTCTTGCTACCTTTTGCCCTGCAGTGTGTATGACTCTAACCTTGTAAGTGCGCCTATGCGACTCTTCTCTCCTTTTTCCCTCCAGCTTTTAGCCAATATCTAGGCCTCAATTTGTAAACATATACAAAGCTTGACAAGATGTCCCTCTGGGCATCTATAGGTATACTTCAAGTTCTTTCTTCGGTACTTTGTTGAACTTACGAATATTGATAAATCTTATTTCATAGACCCGGTTATCCATTCGTATGACTTTACTGCATCTAGGTAGGTCATACTATACCATAACTCTTACTTCAATTTATCATTACTGAGGTCTGCTACCGAACTTCAGGTTACTTTCGTTGCTTATCCCATATGTAGAAAGCTAAGTCTTTTAATGCTTCTTCGTTACTGTTCATCTTAAGACTGATGGCCTAATGTCATCTCATACTCCTTAACTTGTATCCATCCATTGTTGATTCACCTCAATTTTGATCTACAATCTACCACTTGAAGACTTGAAACTTCTTACGTAATACATTGCCGCTCGGGCCCACATCTCATCGGAGAACATCTGAAATGATTAGACTGATTCACCTATGGCGATGCCATGTGACTCGCCTTACATGGGTATTTTAATCCCGTACAATTCATGAAATACTCTTCATGTCATTACTCAATCGAAGGCACAAACATCATCTGTTATCTATCACAATTAAACCCTTATTCCATTACGAGGGCAACATTCCATCTCTTCTAAATGCTATTAGTCTTAGACTCCTTTGAGTTTATTCCCGCTATACAGAACTTTCTATAACTTAGACAAACTATCAGCTCTCTTGTTTTCATGGGCTTAATCTCGAGGACTTATCCGTTCTCATCACCTTCTCACTCGCCCTTTCTTATCCTTACTCGTGTCTTCCTAAAACCTTGTCGCTTTACCATACTTTAGCTTGCGACCTACACATATTCATTTATAGTACTTGCAACCTTCCTTCAACTTGCTTGCACCACAGATTTCCTTATGTGATTTTGGAACATCAAGCGAGACATCACATCGTCTCTAACTCTTCTTCACTCTCTTAACTAGATCTCTTGGTACCTAGAAATCATAGGCTGGAAAATATGCCACTGATGACACCGCTATCATTCCTGGATACTGAATCCCCGCACTTCTAGACATCTATCCGAAGTATGGACTATTCACAACCTTCTGCATTTAAGTATCTCGTACGTTATTCACCTTTACCTTACTTGCCTTAAAATCTCGCATCACATCTTTTATGTCTGTCATAACCTCCCTTCCACATAGGTATAATTCACATCCACAACTTGAAGCTCCATTATAATACTTGCACCTCTGGTGCATACATAATCCGGTGGGAGCTTCATACTGACTTCTTATGAGGCTGGTACTCTTCTAACATGCTTTATCGTAGGGACATTATAAAATATGGCTACTGTACTATCTCTCTTGTACCTCTGATATTAAGAGTGATTCTGCAATGTTCTCAATCATGATGTCTATAATTTTCTGGGTCCAATAATCAGACTCCTGATTTACTTGGTTGATGTAACTCTTTAGTTTCCTCTTCCTTCTGATCAACCTTTATGTAGGCTTAAGCTATTTTCTGATCTATGGCTCATAGTATTAGTTATTAATTTAGCCTTTCATGGGCGCTATGGAATATCCATGATACAATCTTCTAATAATTCAATCCTTTGTCTATGCCCTAGGCTCAATTCTTTTTTTAACTTATACCGGAGTCTTCTACGACTGTATGAATGTCAACATATATGCTGCATGGATATCACTCTGAAGTTTTGAGTGTATAATCCCTTTTGTTCCTTCTAAGATTCCTTTAAACGTAAGCTATTACTTTTCCTGGTCTTTCTGCCCCTCCGTTGCGTGTATACTTAGCTTATCTTAGTTCCCATTCATGCCGGAATTTTTGTGCAACTCACATGGCCTCGAATATTACTTTTGATTTTTCTTCCCGTTCCATAGCCACAGTAGGTGCCACTTTCTCATGGAGTGCATACAATGTTGTAGTGAGACTGTTTTTACATGACCATTTCCCCTTTAGGTCACTGTGCTTAGGTTGAAGCCTTCTTCCTTATTTCCTCAGCTAGTCTTTCATTGTAGTACTTAGGGAAGACCTTCTGACTCTTGTAAACCTGTGAGCTTATTACATTGTATACTTGACGGAATTTTTGATGTTCTTCCTTGCCTATAATTATCCATAGTTACTTATTTCCACGCCCTTGTGCTCGTAGGGTTGCTCCTGAACTGAAGTTTTGACTGTCTTCTAAGTGAGACTATCTTTTATTTCCATAACAATCATACGGTACCTTTAACTACCCCAACTCCTAGCTGAATATTTCTCAAGTATTACAATGTCATATCTGCGAGACTGAATTCCCCATGTTGGGGTTCACTATGTTTATCTTGCACGATCTGTTAATTTGTCTGTATCCTCTTGTCTAGCCATAACTAGGCTCTTCTTGAATCAACTACTAACTATTCCACGTAATCTTTCTTGGGTTATTCATTTTGTCTTAACTTACGTCTCGCACTAGCTCCTTATTTATCAAAAACATCCCGGGTCAGAACCCTTACTTCCTCTCCTTGACGTCGTGCTTGCATAATGTTCTTGAATCGTATCATATCTGTAGGATTTGAATAAGTGCAATCTCATCCCTTTCCCTTTTTCTTTATCGCATTATTCCTTTATCGTTCCATAGTTACTAGAACCACTTAATTTTGACTTAATGTCACATCACTCTATATTCCCCCTTTTAGGGGAATACTAAGATTTGGTGCTATGATGATTTATGTATAGATGTTTTACCTCTTCATCTTTGGCATATTTTCACATCATCGATGTTCCTTACTCGCCTCACAGTAATCTTCTGTACCAAGGATAACAAATTTCCTTACTCGCGAGGGTGACACTTAGTATAACTGGCACATACAATCCCTTAAACTTAACTTTGCTCACCTTGCTTGCTTTAGGGAAACGTCTTCCTAAATGACCTTTAAAGGGTATTCTCCTGTCGTCCATTCTATTAACGGCGGGATGCAATCTCTGAAATTCTCATGATGCCGACTATTACTCAGTCCTTAGTTCATGTTTAGTTTATCTTATTCACAAGTCCATACTGATTTCTATTACTCCGGGGTTTTCCTTCTGGAAGTCGCGTTAGAGTCACGAACTTATTTCTCGAAATGAGGATATGACTTTATGGCCTATACTCTTTTGTTATCTCAAGGCCTGTCACCTCTCATCTTTTCCTTCAATTGACTATAGACTCTGTAATACTGTCATCTTTTTAATCCACTATTGTAATCCATGTATCATATCTTACTCATAATGCTTCATTAACCCTTTTCTTATTTCCCGCTAACATTTATGTCTATCAATTTATTTTGAAAACTCGAACAAGACATTCTCTTGCCTTTAGCTCCCCTTGCTCCATCCACTAGCTCTTTGGGTTGCCTAACATTCTTTCTTTACTAGGGACGGGAGCCACACTATGGTAATATTAATCCCTTCAAGGCTTCCAGTGCCTATCTTTATAGTACTCATATCTAGCTGTACTATTTTAGAGTGCACCATCTGGGTGTCTCACAAGGAGATCTATTAGCACCTTTGCAATATCCTTCGGAAATGTCAGCTAAAGCTAACAATCCATCCACCATTTTGGGTTACCCTAACCCTAGTAACATCCTGATATCCCGCTTCCTCTTATACTACTTCTGTTAGCCCCCATAGGGCATAAATGAGATGGGTGTAGCCAATTGTACATACCTCTATTATTGTTGAAGGTAACTCAAAATTATTATATTCCATTACCTGAATTGTAAATACTGATAATCTTTATTAGCTGGGTACCTCGTACCCTTTTTCACCTTGCTTCTTTTACTTGTTGAAATTTGCATATACCTTCTGATTCTCTCATTGATTTTCACCATATGGGTGAATAGATATTCTTGCCTTAAAGCTCCTTATCAAGAACCTTACACGTCTTAGTACACACATGTTCTGCTGAAGACCTCACATTTATCCATCATAAGAATGGTGCAAAATCGAGTTCCTCTAACTCAACTCTTCCACAACCACGTGAAACCTCTTACCAACTGTCTTTCTGGATAGAGGCATCATCATATTATCAATAAGATAGAGTTTAGGAAATTGAGTTCTTACAACTAAGCTCTACCATACGATCTAGAGTAAGAAGAAAGAGTGACAGTCCTAAATGCCCTATAGCCTCCTGCTTATAAGTGTGGTGCACAACACACCCATAAAGAAGACTCTACTAGACACGGCTTGTAGACTCCCTAGGACAGAACTGCTCTAATACCACTTTTGTCACGACCCAAACCAATGGGCTGCGACGGGCACCCGGTACCTTACTCAACCGAGTACCAACACAACGTATCATACGATCATAGATAACTGAGCCGGAGAGGCTGTCGTGAGATAGGTAGAATACAATATGTAATACTAACTTATACATAAGGCATATGGACCTCTAAGATCAAAATACCCACTCGTACACTGAACATAGGCCGACAAGGCCATACAATCATTTACGTACATGACATCTATCTACAAGCCTCTAAGAATACATAATTGTCATAAAGGTCGGGATAGAGCCCCGCCATACCAAACAATACACGTCTAAATTATATTGATCAAACAAGTAACTCCGGAGAAAATGGAGTGCACCAACATCTTCTAGTGAGCTGATCGCCTACTTGGAGGACTCTCGATCTGTCTATTGAGACCTGCGGGCATGAAACGCAGCGTCCCCAGGCAAAAGGGACGTCAGTACAAATAATGTACCGAGTATATAAGGAATGAGAATGAGTAAATAATAGACATGAGAGAAACATGGAGTAAAAGAATCGACATGTACGTCTGCATAGCTCTGTGAATCATTTCATTTTTATAATGTCATGCATATGCGTAAAAATGTCATACCATGCATAGGTATATGTGTTCATAACATCATCAAGCCTCTGAGGGCATCCCATCATTTCAGCCACTATGGGCAAATTATAAACGTATACCAGCTGATCAGGTGGTGGTGCGTATATAATGCCATAACCTTTTCCCATATCCCATATACATATAATATTCGTGTATATAATGCCATCTGGTCATGGGTCAATGTACATGTATAAATGAATGAAATGCATATCAAATACGTCAATAAAATCTCTCGGAATGTCATAGGACCATTTTGACTTTGATTAATGTCATGAAATAAACTTTATCAACTTACGTATTTTCTGAGACCCATGAACAGATGATAGAATGATAAGACACCTGGGGAATCAAGAATATAGACACCCCTAGTATTTCTATGAATAGATCCATTTATGAAATTTGCGTATTTTGCTCGTTCCATTTGTATCATTTGGATCATGCCAAAAGGAAAGAAGGGATAGCCTTAACATACCTGAGTCGATTCTATTGACAATCCTCTAACACACGTTAATTGCGACAAAATACGAACAAGTTGTATGAAAAGCTCGAAGCAATAACGTTGCTTGTGTGAAGACCATCTTGGCTAAAACTTTTACTTAAGTGATTGGAATTAACTTAACTATGAAATGGGAAGTTTGACTGAAGCTCTTAGAAATAACGTTACTAATGTATGGAAAGCTTGGGTGATGTTCATTCATAAGTGATTATAATTGTTATCCTTAACTTTTTAGGTGGCCCTACATAATTAAGCTTGGTGTCATATTTCTTTCTTAGAGTGTGACACCTTGCAACATTTATTACTTAGTCATTAAATGGAAAGGGATGCTTGCCACGTTGGGGAAAGGGGTTAAATCTTATCCCACTCTTTAATTAATCACCCACAACTCATTAATTAGCTAGGTAATGTCCCATTACCCAATAATTAACCAATTACCCACATAATTAAGAATTATCTCAATTTACTTAAAATACTACTCCCTTTTAACACACTTTATACACCTCACTATCATGGCCATGTGGTACCTTGTATGGTATTAGTCCATAAATACCAGGTATTTTAGCTTGGGACGTATTTTATCCCAAAATGTCAAACTTTGACGAAATTCATTTTCTTCGATTTGCTTACCTTCTCTCCTTCACAAATTTACTCATCACTTGTTTGAAATAGCAAAATTCTTATAACCTAAAAATAATCTCATTCCAGAACATACGTCGATTAACTTATGATGAAACTTTAACGTATGAAAATGCGAGATGTAATGTCTCATATCCGAGCTTTCATCAATTTACTTATGGCGTACTTTTTACGTACGAAACCATGGGGTGTAACACTCTCAAATCGACCAACTCCGGGTCTGTGTACTGCCTTTCCTTTACTTCAGCTACGAGAGATGATTTTACAGTGCTTTCGAGTACAACTCCACCATCGTCAGAATCTACTAACCGAACCCCCAAACAAACCTATTGATGAAGCTATCTAGCTAATTCTATTTTCTCAGCCAATACATTTGCTATGATACCCATAGATTGGCGACTTAAGGCATTAGCTAAAACGTTAGCTTTCCCTGGATGGTAGAGAATGTTAACGTCGTAATCCTTCAATAACTCTAGTCATCGCCTCTGTCGCAAATTCAACTCCTTTTGCTTGAAGATATATTGCAGGATTTTATGATCTGTGTATACATCCACATGAACACCATATAAATAACGTCTCCTTATCTTAATTGCATGGATAGTCGCAGCTAACTGGAGGTTATGGTTAGGATAATTCCTCTCATGCTTCCTCAACTACCTTGAAGCATACGGAATTACCTTCCCATGTTGCATCAGGACACATCCTAACCTGACACATGAGGCATCACAATATATGTCATAACCCTCTGGACCCTCTGCAAGTGTTAGAACTGGCGTTGAGGTCAACTTGTTCTTAAGCTCTTGGAAACTGCACTTGCAAGCCTCTATCAACTGAAATTTAGCTACTTTCTGAGTCAGCTTCGTCAATGGTGCCAAAAGGGAAGAAAAACCCTCTACGAACTTCCGGTTGTAGCCTGCTAAGCCTAGAAAGCTACGAACCTCTGTTGGAGTGGTAGGTCTAGGCTAGGATTTCATGGCCTTAATCTTCCGAGTGTCTATCTTTATACCTTCATTAGATACAATATTCCCCAAGAATGCTACAGACTTCAACCAGAACTCACATTTAGAAAACTTAGCATACAACTTACGATCACAGAGGGTTTGGAGTACTGCTCGCAGGTGGTCTACATGCTCCTCCTCTGAACGTGAATAAACAAGAATATCATCAATAAATACTATCATGAAAAAATCTAAAAATGGTCGGAATACGCTATTCATCAAGTCGATAAATACAGCAGGTGCATTTGTCAACCCGAAGGACGTGACAAGGAACTCAAAGTGGCCATATCGGGTCCTGAAAGTTGTCTTCTGAATATCTTTCTCCCGAACTCTGACCTGATGGTACCCCGACCTAAAATCTATATTTGAAAAGCATCGAGCCACCTGAAACTGATCAAACAAGTAATCGATCCATGGAAGTGGATACTTATTCTTCATAGTAACCTTGTTCAGCTGCCTATAATCAGTACACATCCTCAGCGAGCCATCTTTCTTCCGCACAAATAGTACCAGTGCACCTCAAGGTAACGTACTGGGTCTGATGAAACCTTTCTCCAAAAAATCTTTTAACTGCTCCTTCGACTCCTTCAATTTCGCAAGAGCCATTCTATGCAGAGGGATGGATATTGGTTGAGTTCCCGAAGCAAATCGATGCTAAAATAAATCTGTCACTCTGGAGGAAAACATGGAAGCTCATGTGGAAACATATCTACGTACTCTCTGACTATTGGAATAGATTGAAGTGTACATATCTCAGCATCTGCATCTCTAAATGAAATCTGGCTGCCTTTGCTCGGCAATCAAATGTGGCATAGCAAGCTGCCAACCAGTCCACGACCATGATAACATTGAAATCCATCATCTCTAGCTCAACTAGATTGGCTGAGGTCTGACGACTACAAACTGTCACCGTACAACCTCGGTAAACCCATCTAGCAACAATCGGTTCTCTGACTGGTGTAGATACCGCAAAAGGATCACTATGTATTTCAGGCACTATGCCAAACTTCCCTGCGAAAAATGGGGTAATATATGATAAAGTAGATCCTGGATCAATCAAGGCATAATCATCGTGGTAGCAAATAGTCAATATACCTATTACAACATCTGGTGAAGACTCCTAGTCATGTCGACCTACTAAAGCATAGATACGGTTCTAATTAACACCTGAACTGGAACCTCTGCCTCTGCCTCGACATCTACAAGACGAAGACAGAGGCTCGCGCCTTGAAGGACGCACGGACATAGATGATCCTGCTGTTGAACTCGTTGGTTTTTCCATGCCCCCAGAATCCTACCTTGGCATGACATCCACACATATAACAAGCTTCGGAACATGCTCCGCATTGGCTAAGGTGTCCTCTACCACAGATGTCATGCCGCGGCGGAAATGACCATGTCTTTCCTGAACCTTGCTGTCGCTACAAACCCGACACCCGTGAGCTCTTACATTATCCTTATTGAGCATATCGGTCAAACCTGTAACCCTATAACTGAGGCGGTGGAGGACTAGGTGGCCGTCCGAAGTACTGGGGCCTATAACTATGATGAGATTGCTCCTGATACCTGGCAAATCTCATCCTCTTATGCTGCCCTTGCTCACTCCTCTCTGTACCGTGCTGTCGATGCCTGCCCTTTTCTATATTCTGGGCGAATGCCTAAATACGGGAGATATCCATACTATCCTGCAATGTAGCGGTGGCACATGCCTCGGTCAACTCTAGGGCCAACCCTGCTATAAACTTGTGGACCCTGTCCTGCATAGTAGCAACTATGGATGGAGCATATCTGGCCAATGAGTCTAAACGTTGACTATACTCTCGAACGCTCATATTTCCTTGTTTAAGGGCTAGAAAATGATCGACTCGAGCTTGTCGGATCTCCTGCGGTAAGTATTGGTCAAGAAAGGCATCTGAAAAATTCTCCCAAAGGACGGCTATATCTCGAAGTCGAAAAGTTGCCAGATCAACTGCCTCTTTCTCCGTGGGATGCATAACCCGAAAGATCCTGTGAAGTTGATCTATGAAATACCGTGGGTCCCCCCTGGTCTGTCCACATGAACTCTTGGGGACTCAAGGAAATAAACTCTCGGACCCTTGAACTCCCAAACACCATAGAAGATCCTGCTCTAGCTGGTACCCTAGCCTGTTGCTGGGTAGATACCAACTGTGTCAACAAATGCACCACACCCCTCAAGTCCTTATCTGATGGAAGTGGAGGAGGAACTGGATGTGCGATATCCCTAGGAATCTCCTCGGGTGGTGGAGGAGCCGGTAATGGCTGATTAGGGGTCTCGCCCTGGGCCTCAAACTGGGACCTATCTACTGGGGGTACCCTATTGGTCCCCTCACCCGCTATTGTATCTCTCCTCTAACTAGCCGTATTCTTTCTAGCCACCGGCATCTCTATATGAAAAAACCAATACGTAAGTTTAACTCAAATTTCCTATAACTCAGTTCTACAACATGACTTAGATTTGAAAGAAGGGTAACCAACTCCTAAATGCCTTGTAGTTCTCTACTTATATAATGTGGGGCACAATACATCTCTAAACAAGACCCCACTAGACACGGCTTGTAGACTCCCTAGGATAGAACTTCTCTAATACCAAGTTTGTCACGCCCCAAACCTGGGGAGGCAAGACCGGCACCTGGTGCCTCACTTAACCGAGCATACCAACCTGAGACTGAGGGACTCTGAACTTACAATGTGATACATTGGCCAAAGGGCCACATTACAGAACAATTGTGAAACAAAAATATAAAACTGAATGGAGACTAACTCTATATATCAAGCTGAACTCGGACAACACCTATTGAGAAGGTCTACCCGTCTGTCTATCTGAACCTACATGCACGAAATGCTGCTTTCCAAGAAAAGGGACGTTAGTACAAAGTAATATACCGAATATGTAAGGCAATAGAATAACTGAAAGTCCAAACTGAACTAATAATATAATAACTGAAAGTAACTGGGAGTCAAAGATGAAATGAAGATATACTTACCTGCTGATACTGACTCAACTCTCTCAACATAGTAAAGAAAATAGCTGTCCGGCCCTATAAGGCTCGGTACGTGTAACTATTCGACCTAGTTGGTTCGCTCAAAGGTGCTCGGCCATAATAGGCTCGGTATCTCGGTCATTTTGAGCTTGCTCGTAGGCTCTCGGCCATAGTAGGCTCGGTATATAACTTACCATCTGATCAGAGGTTGCCCAATAGGGGCCTGCCCACCGATTATAGCTCGATGGTGGTGAAAATACTGTAATACTATATATGTATAGACCCTCTGCTCTCTTGATTGGAAGAAGACAGTACTAAACTGAATATAAAGTATCCATAGGGAAGAATACTATAACATATGACACTAGGATAATGTACATAAGTTCAGGAATACAAACTTCTCTTTATGTCTCATTATCAAACGCATGTAGTTACGGGATCATGCCAATATGAAGGAAAGGTTTAGCCATAACATACATTATCACAATATTTTCAATAACAACTTTGAACTAATCTCTTCGCACCATAATCTACAATAACAATAATAGTACTATCATTAAATTATGAAAAGTACAACTATCGTACAACGAAAGATAAGCTTATTTTATATTAAAACGGGCAGCATCTGGCCTATAATCTTCACTTCCTTCCAATTCGAGATAACACCAAAAACACAAGAACACAACAATAAAAATATATATACATCATTTTCCAACTTTATATCCATCACAAAATACCACAAAACAGCCCAACACACCCCAATCTCTTCATACACAAAACAACAACCATAGTAGTGCCAAACAACCCAAAAATGTTATGACGAATGACCAGCCCACCACCCCGCATTTATGGGGTGTTTCTCCACACCCTTTCTCCTTCAAAACTCCATAAAACGGTAGAAAAACACACAATTCAACAACTACACAAAACAGCCCACAAAACAGTTCACTACAAGTTGAATCACTCGAACTCACGACTTCCAATAACTGCCCCATGAGTTCTTACAATTATAGAACGAATTTCTATACTTTTCGAGAAGAAAAAGTGGATGAAATAGAGAAGTATACTTACCTTATTTGTTAAATATCTCAGTTCCTATCTTGGTTCTTCAACCATTAGGTTTTCCTCCAACTAGAACTTGAAAAGAAGAGAAAATCATTTTAGGATTTGTGTTGAATTTTTGTGAGAAGTTTGCAAGGGCATATGTCTGATTCTTTTTCTCTATAATGAGTGTAATCTATGTAGGAAATAAGACCTTAAAAGGTCTCTTTGTAATACCCGAACTATCCCATTTTTGGACATATTTGGTCCTTCCATTTAAGCAAGTAGGTGTGTCACCTGCTTGTCACCTATGCAGTATGCGCAGTCTCGCAAAACCGCATATATCTCCCTACTCCAATGTCGTATTGTCAAACAATTTAATGTGTTAGAAACTAGACTCATAGATCTTCAATTTGAGGGATGTATCACCCCGTAACTCTAAGTATATTGGGAGAAAAGATCAGTGACATTAGACCCAACTTTCAGTAAAACTTATGAACGTAACTTGTGACGACTTTCATCGACTTTTGTTCCACAACTCGCTTGACTTCAAACTTAACACATGACTATCATATGACTAAAATAACTCATAACATAACCTTATTACCATGTTAATCACCCTAGTCTCATCACAAAGGTACGGGTTATAACATTCCCAACTTGTCGACTTTCGACGAAACTTATTTTCTTAAATTCGTTTACCTTCTGAACCTTCCAACCTTCTTGATACTTGTTGTTAATGATCTTAAATATTTATAACCTCAAAGGTAACATTATTAACTAACTTTAGTTCAAGCCCTTTAATTAAACTAGCCAATATTATAACTAGCTCAATTCCTTGTTAGCCAGGTTTTCCTAGACTAATTCCCTCTTTCTCAAGTACGAACCAAGTAAAATAGGCATGAATCAATGTTTGCAACCATTAATTCTATAAATAATGCATAAAAAAGGCTAAATAATAAATACTCAATCATAAACAAGCACTAAAATTAATAACCCATAAGGTTTACACACTGGGGTTGGGTCACAACCCTAGAGAAAATCTAGCTACTCATGCTAAAAAGTGAAGAAAACAAAGAAGAAGAAGTAATTAAATCCATAAACTGAGATTAAATGATAAAACTAATGATTTTTCACTCTAGTTACATTGGAAGATGACAAGCGTTCCCGAACACGAACCGATATGGAGACATTCTGATAGGTCTTTTGTAACCCGTCCTATAAGCCCATAACGCATCATCAAGCTTCTTCGACCAATCTGTCCGATTTGCATTCACCGTTTTAGACAAGATACTCTTTATCTCTCGGTTCAAGACTTCCAATTGACCACTAGCTTGTGGATGATAGGGATTCGTAACCTTATGAGTAACACCATACTTGCTAAGTAATGTTTCAAAAGCCTTATTGCAAAAATGCGACCCCATCGCTTATGATTGCATGTGGAGTACCAAATCTTGTAAAAATATTCTTCTTCAAGAAAGCCACCACACTTCTCGCCTCATTGTTAGGTAAGGCGACGACCCCAACCCATTTGGATACATAATCCACCGCGACCAAGATGTGAGTGTTTCCACAAGAACTCACAAAATGGCCCATAAAGTTAATGCCCCAAACATAAAAAATATCAATCTCCAAGATGGTTGTGAGAGGCATTTGGTTTTTCTTTGAAATTCCACCTGCCCGTTGAATTCATCACATCTTTTAACTAAATCACCTGCATCCTTATAAAAGGTAGGCCAATAGAAACCACAACTTAGAACTTTGGATGCCGTTCTTGGTCCACCATGATGACCACCATACGATGAAGAATGACAAGCACTAAGAATATCACCTTGCTCTTCTTTCGGTACACACCTTCTAGTCACCCCATCCGTACAAATCCGGAAAAGGTATGTCTCATCCCAATAATAATCATCACAATTTATTTTGAGCTTCGTCCTTTGGTTTGAAGAGAACTCATCCATAATGATACCACTCACAAGGAAATTTGCTAAGTCCGCAAACCATAGTACCTCTTTCATTGATATTGCCAAAAGTTGCTCATCGGGGAAAGAGTCATTGATTTCAAGGCCGTCGTGTGGCCTCCCCTCCTCCTCAAAATGAGACAAGTGATCCGCCACTTGGTTTTCACTACCTTTATTGTCTTGAATGTCAATATCAAATTCTTGCAACAAGAGTATACATGTCATCAACCGAGCTTTAGATTCCTTTTTACTCATAAGATAGCCAAGCGCCGCATGTTCCGTGTGGACAATAACTTTGGAACCCATCAAGTATGGACGAAACTTCTCAATTGCAAATACAATAGCAAGGAGCTCTTTCTACGTAACGGTATAATTGACTTGGTCACTATTCATCGTCTTACTAGCATAGTAATCTGGATGAAAAACTTTCTTGATACGTTGCCCCAAAACAGCCCCAACCGCTATGTCACTTGCATCACATATGAGTTCAAAAGGCAAGCTCCAATTTGGAGCGGTAATGATATGACTGGTTGACAACTTGAGCTTCAATATTTCAAAAGCTCGCATACAATCATTATTGAAATGAAACTTGGCATCCTTCTCAAGGAGCTTACACAATGGGTTCATCACTTTAGAGAAATCTTTGATAAAGCACCGGTAGAAACCCGCATGATCTAAGAAACTTCGCACCCCCTTTACCGAAGTCGGGGGTGGAAGCTTAGAAATCACCTCAATCTTTGTCTTGTCAACTTCAATTTCATTCCTTGAGATTTTATGGCCAAGGACAATGCCTTCCTCAACCATGAAATGACATTTCTCCAAATTGAGAACCAAATTGGTCTCTTCACATCTAGCCAACACTTTGTCCAAATTTGCAAGACAATCATCAAAAGAATCCCCAACCACCGAGAAGTCATCCATGAAAACTTCAAGGTAGTCCTCTACCATGTCCGTGAAAATAGCCATCATACACCGTTGAAAAGTCACCGGTGCATTGCACAAACCAAAAGGCATCCTCATAAAAGCAAAAGTACCTTAAGGACATGTAAAGGTTGTTTTCTCTTGATCTTCCGAAGAAACAAGAATTTGGTTGTAGCCCGAGTACACATCAAGTAAAAAATACAAAGCACGTCCGGACAATCTATCAAGCATTTGGTCCATTAAAGGAAGTGGAAAGTGATCATTCCTTGTGACCTTGTTGAGCTTACGATAATCCAAACAAACTCTCCAACCGGTCAGCGCTATTGTGGGAATCAACTCATTCTTATCATTGGTAATAACCGTCATGCCCTTATTCTTTGGGACACATTGAACCATAGAGGTCCATGAACTGTTGAAGATGGTGTAGATAACCTCGGCATCCAACCTTTGATAATCTCCTTCTTAACCACTTCTTGCATAGCCTCATTGAGTCTTATTTGATGTACAATGGACGGTTTAGCACCATCCTCCAACTTCATCATATGCATACAAAACGCGGGGCTTATACCCGAATATCCGCCAAATTCCACCCAATAGCCTTCTTCCTCTTTTGCAATACCGCCAATGTGGAATCAGCCTGCACGTTAGTCAAACAAGAAGAAAGAATAACGGGTAAAGTAAAACAAGGGCCAAGAAATTCATACCGAAAATGTGGAGGCATTGGCTTTAACTCCAAAGTAGGTGGCTCTTCAATAGAAG
Organism: Nicotiana tabacum; assembly: GCF_000715075.1. Classification (NCBI taxonomy): domain Eukaryota; kingdom Viridiplantae; phylum Streptophyta; class Magnoliopsida; order Solanales; family Solanaceae; genus Nicotiana; species Nicotiana tabacum. Next base: position 54,347,294 of record NC_134088.1, read on the forward strand.
GCTTTGTAGGATGATTCTTCCTATTCTCAAGATCCAATGACAATTTCCAGGGTGCATAGTTGTACGACCCCATTCCTTGCAAAGAGTTCATACACTCCATGAAACCATCCATCTCATCATCATCAAAGTTGAGCAACACGGCTTCCAACATATCACCAACATTGATTGTAGCACTTGTATCATCAATAATAACATCGGTCACCAAATCCACAAATGAACACATCTCATTGCTATTTGGTTGCCGCATAGACTTACACACATGGAATACAACATTTACAATACCAACCCGGAAAGTGAGTTCTCCAGCTTCCACATCACAAAGATCCTTACCCGTAGCAAGGAAAGGTCTCCCAAGATTAATAGGCACTTCATAATCAACTTCACAATCTAGAATAACAAAGTCCGCCGGAAGAATGAACTTATCAACCTAGAGCAAAACATCCTCAATCACTCCCAATGGCCTCTTCATGGTACGATCGACCATTTTCATCCTCAAAGGTGTGGGTCTTAGTTTCCAAATTCTCAATGTTTTGAAAACCGAATAGGGCATCAAATTGATACTCGCCCCAAGATCAGAAAGAGCTTTAGCAAAATTGGCACTCCTAATTGTACAAGGAATCGTGAAAGTATTGGGATCCTCCAACTTAGGAGCCATCAAATGAACAATTTCACTCACTTGATGAGTGACTTTGATAGTTTGAAAATACATTGACCTCTTTTTGGTCACAAGAGCTTTCATAAAATTTACATAACCAGGCATTTGTTCTAAAGCTTCTACCAATGGCACATTAATAGAGAAATGCTTCATCATTTGAATGAATTTTTGAAATGATTCTCACCATTTTGCTTTGAAAGTCTTTAAGTATAGGGAGGTGGAGGCTTAGGCAATAGTTCCTTAGCCTTTTGCACTACCGGCTCCGGTATGTCAATGATGTACTCCCTAGACGGGTTCACCTTTTCTTGAGTCTCTTCCAAACTATCATCAATGTCAATCTGAACCACATCACATGCTTGAAAATCATTGAATGGAATTTCCTCCTCTTGCATCACTTGGTCATCATCCACAAGTTGCCTTTCCTTTGAGGTGGGTGCATTCCCGCCTCTTTTACTTCTTATTATAACTGCCATGGCATGCCCCGTATTGTTACCACCCTTTGGGTTCACAACCGTATCACTTGGCAGTGCACCCTTAGGGTGAGTATTAAGAGCTTGAAAGATTTGCCCCATTTGAACTTCAAGATTACGGATTGATGTGGTATGTGAGGCAAGTTGGACATCCGAATCAGCATTCTTCTCCATCATTTGTTTGAACCTGTTCTCAATATGGCCATCTCATTGTTTGAAGAGCTTGAATAATGGGAAATATAAGGAGGTGGGTTTATGGGTTGTTGATACATTGGGGGCCTTTGAAAACCTGACCCCCGATTTCCTTGATTGTTTCCCCAACCACTTTGATTGTTGCCTCCCCAATTTCCATGGTTGTTTCCACTCCAATTTCCTTGATTGTTATTGTTATGCCAATTCCCTTGATTGTTAGAACTCCAATTTCTTTGGTTATTTTGCGGTCTCCATTGTTTTTTATTCTAGCCTTGGAAGTTGCTCCTTTGTCCTTAAAATTGTTCACATATTGTACCTCTTCCTCTTGCTCATGATAAGAATCATCTTGATAAAAATTACCCTTGGTCCTCTTCTTGTTGACTAACACATTTACCCCTTCCATGGAATGAACTTGCTTAGGAGCTTAAACTTGATTAAGTTGAGCCTTTGCAAGCTAAGTCATTGTTGTTGTCAATTTGGCAATGGCTTTCCCATGGTCTTGCAACTCTTTGTGGAGGTGAATCATGTTGGGATCACCTTGTGGAACATTAGCTCGGGATTGCCAAGCAGAAGATGTTTCTGCCATATCATCAAGAATCTCACATGCCTCCGCATAAGGTGTTGTCATAAAGTTGCCATCGTCCAATTGATTGACCACACAATGATTCGTAGTATTGATACCACGATATAAAGTTTGTTGGATCATATTGTCGTTCATATCATTGTTCTGGCACTCCTTCCCCATTGCCCTATACCTCTCCCAAATCTCATACAAAGGTTCATTGGGCTCTTGCTTGAAATCCTGTATTTCATCCCTAAGAGTAGACATGTGCCTGGGAGGGAAAACCTTAGCAATAAACTTTGCCACCAATTCATCCCAAGTATGAATATAATGGTTATGCAAGCGTTCCAACCAATCTACAGCTTTACCCTGTAGAGAGAAGGGAAAAAGCCTTAGCCTCAAAGCATCATCAGATACATTTGTTTGATTGCTCCCCCAACATGTATCCACAAAGCCCTTCAAATGTTTATAGGTATTTTGATTTGGCGCAACGGTGAAAAGGCCTCCTTGCTCTAGAAAAGTGAGCATCATATTGGTAATTTTAAAGTTTTCCGCCCTAATGCGAGGGGGGACTATTGCACCTGTATAACCTTCATTGGGAAAAATTCAGTGTTGCGCCGTTTGTAGATGTGGTGGTGGAGGCAGGGGAGGTGGGGCATGTTGTCTTGTTGACGACGGCCTCGATGATTTGGTTGTGGCACTTGAGGTACATCATCTAATTGTTCCTCCTTGCCGTCCAACTCACCCAATGGCATATTTCCAAGCTCATTGTTCGCCATCTTGTACCTATGATTTCTTCAACGAATTAGTAACACGGAAGGGAAGGAAGATATTTGAAGAACACACTCAAATATATAGCTAACACCGTCAAAATTCCCCAGCAACGGAGCCAAAAATCGATCCACGTCCAATCCACACTCAATAGTGAGTAGAAATGGTCGTTGATATAAGAGTACCTAACAAAAGTCGGGGTCGAATTCTACAGGGAGTTTGTAAGGGGTGTTAGGGTAGATACTTGATAAGAGCACGTGAAACAACTTAATTGCACTTCCAAACAAAGGGTGATTGTTTTCCAATTCCAAAATTAACATTAACAAAATTTAAACTAATTAGAAGATACTAGAAAGTGAAAATTTATTTTTGATGTTTTTGATCAAATGGGTAAAAGTCTGGGGATGTAACCTTCGCGTAGGTGCTAACCTAATGGGTAAATCACGTTAATGCTTGTTTTGTTGATCGGAGTGTATGCTAACTCTCAACTCTCAAGTACCCACTCAATACCTCTCGGTTATATAGTGGTTATACCCAAATTAGCTTTCTCAAGTCCAATTGGGTATCAATTCAAACAATTGATATGAGCTCAAGTCGGGTTTTCCCTAACTCTAGTTCAAACCCTTTAATTAAACTAGCCAAAATTTTAACTAGCCCAATTTCTTATTAGACAAATTTCCCTAGACTAAGTACTTCTTTCTCAATTAAGAACCAAGTTAAATAGGCATGAATCAAGTTTGCAACCATTAAATCTAGAAATGATGCATAAACAAGGCTAAATAATAAACACCTAATCATAAACTAGCACTAAAATTAATAACCCATAAGGCTTACACACTAGGGTTGGGTCACAACCCTAGAGAAAATCTAGCTACTCATGCTAAAAAGTGAAGAAAACAAAGAACAAGAAGTGATTAAAGCCACAAACTAAGATTAAATGATAAAACTAATGATTCTTCACTATAATTGTCCCTATAATTAAAGCTACAGCAGATTAAAATTCAAAACTTGCCCTAAAAAAGTGTTTCCCGTATATTTATAATGCCCTAAAATTTGCTGACAATAATGCCCTTCCGGAGGTTCTACGGCCGCACAATTCCATGTGCGGTCCGCACTATGCTTCTCTTATTCAGTGGGTGGAATATTTCAGCCGCACAATTCTGTTTGTATATGCACTTCAGCTTCTGTGGCCGCACTTTTCCATGTGCGGTTCGCATTTTGGCGAGGCTTCATACTTGGTCTTTTTGTAGCTTCTCTGAACTTTTTCCAATCTTGTCACTGTGACCAACTTCCGCGGTCGCACAATTTGGTGTGCGGACCGCACTTACTAGAAACTCCTCTGAGGCTCAAGTGTCTTCTCTACGGTTGCACGTGTATTTATGAGGATCGCACTTTGTTCTGTGGCCGAAAAATTACTTCTGCGGACCGCACTTTGGCATGCTACACTCCTTCTCGCCTTTTTGTGCTGGAATACTCCTTTTTGAGTTAGAATTCTTCGTTATGGTCCAATTTTCTAACATACCTGCAATTTGCACAATTTTATTAGTTTTGGGAACAAAAATCAACACTTTAGGACTAAAACTATAGCAAGAAGGTATTAATAAGTGCTTAAAATCCACACTTATCATGTGCAAATAATCAAGTAGCCTCACACCCCGTCATAGCATAAGTAAGAAACAAATAACATAGACCATGGCACGAATAACATAGATTATGCCCGATGATATACCCACGGTAGCAATTGCGTAAGAATAAGCGAACTTGATATGATACAGAATACATATTCATATTAGACTTACAAATAGCCCCCAAACCAATTCCGATCATTCCTAAACAGGTATATAACCTTCCAAAGGTCCATATCAACCTACCCCTAACACATACCCTCAACTATCCAGTTCTTAACATATCTTCACAGTCCATGACCAAGGAACAGTCTGCCTACGAGAACATTCAGTCTCTAAACCTTATGAATACCAGATTCTTCATATCTGATCCCAACTCCACCAATCAAACGATCGATACATCACTCATACTCAATCATCTTACAAAAAATACTCACATAGATCTTGTTACGACCCAAAATCCCAACCGTGGGGTCGTGATGGCGCCTAACATCCACTTTCTACGCAAGCCAATGTTAGCTAATTACTTAACCAGTTTTCACAAATTATAACAGAGTAATGATAATTAACAACTGATAAACTCGAAAATGAACGAAGTACTTATATAAATAACACAGTACTAAATCTACTCCCAGAAATCCGGAGCCACAAGTACATGAGTAACTAGAATACTAAAAATACAGTCTGAAATAAAGTACAACTGTTTGAAACTAAATAATTAGTAAAACATGATAGAAGGGGACTTCAGGGACTGTGAATGCCAGAAACTCTATCTCAAGTCTCCTAAAGCAGTTGAATCCTAGCAGTCTCCGCTACGCGCCACTAGGACCAACACCAGGATGTGCACAAGAAGTGCAGAAGTATAGCACGAGTGCAACTGATGACATGTACTCTGTACGTGTCGAGCCTAACCTTGACGAAGTAGTGACGAGGCTATGGCAAGTCACTCACAATAAAACCTGTACGAATTTATAATAACAGAATACATGAATAGAAATAAAGCAGTAAACTCGTATAAATGGACCCGAAGGTCAACTGCAAGAGGGAACCAAGAATAACAAGATCTCAATCTCATATCACAATACCGAGATAAAACTCTCCAACAACAAACAACTACAACACAATAACTGTTGTAGCGTGCAACCTGATCCAAATAATTAACACAATAACTGTTGCGGCGTGCAACCCGATCCCAATATCATATCATATCAATACCGTTGCGGCGATTAACCCATTCCCAACTTCAACTTATTAACATAAACAACCCAACACAACCAATTATGTAATCTCAACACAAAAGAGAAATGAAACATGTGGAACATTAAAGAACTACCAATACAAACGGAGAATATCCAACACCTTCTAAACCCAAACTGTGACAATTCATCAATACAAGAATAGCTAAATGGCTCACGTAATCGAAATAACATAATAGAGTGCATCAAGTAATATAAGGACAATAAAAGCAAGTGAAAACATGTGACAATGAAAATATACAATCAAGGCTAGTAGGAACATGTAGCATGGAAGCAAATATTTAGTGACAAAATGAACAAATCGAAACAAATAACAGTTAAATAACAAATAACAAGTAAAGCATATATAACAAGTAAGAATATGTAGCAACTCAAGCTTATAACATGAGATAACATGGAATAAATGAATACTTGGAAGTAAATTGCCCAATCCCGCATGCTTTAATCCCATGACAGCGCATATACACTCGTCATCTCGCATATACGTTGTTTCCCCACATAATTCACATAGAAAATAGACCAACAAGTCCTAATTCCCTCAAGTCAAGGTTAGACACAACACTTACCTCTCTACGCAACCAACTTAACAATCAACCACGACTTTGCTTTTCGAACAAGCTTCCAAACCAACCAAATCTAGCCAAATATCGTTCAAACAATTCAAATTAAGCTTTATAAACTACCCATAAATGAAAAAGTTTCAATCTTTTATGAATTTGAAAAAGTCAACAAAAGTCATCCCCAACCTGCTTGGTCAATATCCATGATCCATACCAAGATCCAGACCAAAATTCGATTACCCATTCACCCCCGAGCTTGGTTATGTGATTTGTTTTGAAATTCGACCTCAATTTGAGGTCTAAATCTCAATTTTGCAAAATCCCTAATTTCTACTATGGAAATCCTAGATTTGATGTTAAAAACTCATGAAAAGTAATGGGGAATTGAAAGAAAGTGGATTAGAGTTACTTACTAATGATTTTAGGAAGCAATGTTCTCAAGAAAATCGCCTCTAGGGTGTTTAGAGTTGAGAAATGGTGTAAAATGAGTTAAGTCCTGTTTTTCCCCTCTTCTACCCAGCTAGAGGTATCGCAATTTCAAACTCTTGTTACAATTGCAAACACCGCAAATGCGAAACACGGATAGAAAATGCGAACAGTGCATCAGGTGCCCAGAAGTCGCAAATGTGACACATTGTTCGCAAATATGAAAGGCCGCCCCATTACAAATGCGCCCAGATTTATCTCAAATGCGAAGACGACAAATGCTACCAGTAGTCGCATTTGCGACCAGGATGTTTGCAAAAGCGGCAGTCGAATTTCGCAAATGCGAGGTTATCCAGCCCAAGCCCCTGCTCGTAAATGCGAACTCTTTTTTGAAAAAGTGATGCTAGCAAATGCGAGCCAGACCTCGCAATTGTGAGATCTGCATCCGACACCAGCAATAGGTAATGCACCAGCAGTTGCATAATTGCCCAAACTCATCCGTAACGAATCAGAAACTCACCCGAGCCCCTCGTGCTCCAAGCCAAACATGCACACAAGTGTAACAACATCATATAAACTTTCTCGCTACCTCAAATCATCACATTAACATCAAATAACAAGAATCGATCATCAACACTCATGATTTTCAACTTGAAAACTCATTTTCACAATGTTTCACATAAAATGCCGAAATTTGCTTGGGTCACCCCGGACCCCAATCAAAAGTGCGTACAAGTCAAAAAATATCATACGAACCTACTAGAATTTCCAAAATACCAATCCGAATTCGTTTACTGAGAATATTGACCGTGGTTAATTCAAGTCCCATTTTGAGCCTAAAATCACTTTTTCTTCAAAATTTTATATAAAAACTTTCTGAAAAAAGACACGGACTACGAAAAAAGCCACGGATCAATCAAATGAACCTAATAGAGGTCTCAGAACATAGAAATAAGGGCTAGTGCTCAAAATAACCTATCGGGTCATCACATTCTCTACCTCTAAAAGAAACGCTCGTCCTCGAACGGACAAAGAAAAGTACATGGAATGGTAATAAGGTGGTGGTAACTACTCCGCATATCGAACTCGGAATCCCACATAGCATCCTCAATCGGATGACCCTTCCATTGCACTTTCATAGAAGGATAACTCTTGGATCTCAACTTACTAACCTGTGACGAGTGCAAAACACAAAACAAAATTATTGGATTTAAATAGTATTCGAATAATCTTTAGTTAATCACTATCTAGAAAAATTAATAATTGATTGAACGATTATCAACTACGATTAACTACTAAAAATTTAGCAATTAACAATTGATCACGGAAGATAACATATGAGAAACACAGAAATATCAATGAGAGAAATAAGGGTATCTGACTAGACAGGTGCAACACAATTGACTCAGGATCCAGTTCTTGAATTAGACAGGTGCAACACACTTGAAGTAATGTTCCTCTTTCGATTAAACATTAATTTCAGTAAATATTCCAATTGAAGAACAGTAAACAATTTCAATGAATAAAATGATGGTTTTAGCCAAAAGGGTAACTTCTCACGAATATTTCCCTATTTTCTAGTTCAATAAATAAATTAAGAGGCTCTTTCGATTACCTAGTTGAATCCTGAATTTAAACTAGAGAATAATATGTAAAGAAATTGAAGATAAAGCTCCTCTTTCGATTAAGGAAAATAATAAATAACTTCACAATACGATTTAAAGCTCTATCAATTAATTCAGACAATTGTCAAGAATTGAATCCCTAATCAAGTTATCAATTCACCATATATATCAACACCCTAAGAAAAATTACTCCATAACAATGAAAAAGTTCATCTCAACAAGATTTAAAAATATAGAAAATATCAATGCTAATGATTCGATACAAACTCTCGTATTGCACCGATTGTTGGTTGAAATCTTGATGAATTCTCGTGTCTCCTTACCTTAGTTGCTTATCAAATCTTACAAAGGTCAAATGTCCCTTCAAACACATTTTTTGGTGTATTTATACCATGTAGAAGTGGGTCCGGACAAAACTACCCTTTCCAAGCCGAAATAGGAAAATACTCTGGAACAAATGCACAGGCACGTCGCGCCTTTATATATACCTTGCCAATCGTTTGTCAGGCATATTTTACACTATTGCACTATACCTCGTGGCGCCCCATGCAGCGTGGCAGTGTAGTTTTCATAGAGTAACTTGTTTCTTTCACTTTTTGATATCCAGACTTGGTCCTCGACCCCGACCGCGATCCCAATTTAATTTTTTGGGCTTTTACTCAGACTTTAAAGCTCCAAATTATTAAATTTAGCTCCAATTAATCTTTTTAACTCGGAATAGCTTCCTACAAGGCATAAAACATGTAATAAGTGATAATCACCATCATTTATTCTCAAACAAATGTAAAACCCAGTAATTAGAGTTTAAACTACGGCTAAAACACGGGTTTCTAGCCTACCATCAACACCTCACACTTAAACCATTAAACGTCCTCGAGCAATCAAACTACACTTCACATGTAGACGACCTTTTTATAAAACAACTTCCCTAACACATCATGCCAAAAATATTTAAAGCAGACTAAGCACCTTATTATAACATCCTAGCCTCAACACTCGACTCAAAAGCACCACGTATTTTTCACAACCTACTCACTTACTCTAACACAGAGGCCAAAGTCATCACCTTTCCTTTGAAATTCATGTGCCCTCACAACAAATATATAGAGTAGTTCCACGCACAATGAAATTCAAGAAAAAACAGGAACTCAAGATAGAAAGAATTCACTCACTCTGAGAAACAAAATTCATATGCCATAGAAAATGCACCATAGACTTGCCCGTAGTGTAATACTCTACTAATTGAGCTCATTCAGTCAAAGATCAAGTAGGACTTTCTTTTGGTTGTAATGTAGGCTACGAGACTGATAGCATACAATTTGGATAATAGTGACTATATCTCCCTTAGCACTTAAATACATAAATATTATCAATCTAAACCCCACACTTGTGTTGAACCACTCCCTAACCTTCACAAAATAATAGAACCAAGATCCCACTTTCTTTAAGCATACACAACCAGTAGTAAGGAATCAATTTTTTTCTTTCGAATACAAACACAAACTCCTTTTTTGTCTAAGTTCTGATTGTTTTATCTTTTTTTTTCAAGCAAATTCACTTTTTTTTTAAATTCCTTACTACGTGGCTCTCACAATTTTTTCTAACAATGCACCTTTCTTCCTTTTCAATAGTTCCACTCAAAAACCCAATCATACCTCCACTTAGCTTTCAACAAGATCATAATAATCTCAAGTGCTCAAGAGAGGCAAAAAAGTTCAAATAAGTGGTCAATTTAGCAAACGGGTCAGGCTTGTAGTGTGGTTGCCAAAGAAAATAGGATTACAAGCTCAAAGGGCTAACTAGGAAACACAACAATTAGGCAGGTCACATACATATAATTGGCTCAACAAAAAAATGCCTATATCACTTCCTAAACTGAATAAGACTACTATTTCGCTTTGCAACAACACAGGGAAAGTTCTAGGCATCAACTGACATGTAGAAATATCACAAAACCTCACATACACATTGGCACATAACCCACTTAGGATTGGATCTATCCTAACTCTCTAATCAAAGCAGTTAAGCGGAGTCAAAATTAAAAAATTTAAGGCACTTATACACGAGTCCAGAACAGAGCCTAGGCGTCACAACTAAGGTACTCACCGCTCTCAAGGCACAACACAACCACGAAAATTGCCTCCTATTAGAACTATGACTCAAGATTCTTTATTCCTACAAAAAGAAAAAAACTAACTACACTCGGTTCAAGTAAAACCCTTGGAAAAGAACCGCGACACGAAGAAAAATCAAGGGGGAATACACTATCTAAGAACTAAAATAGAAATAAAAGACATATTTTTGGATTGTTAGAATTTTTTGATGTTTTTGTATTTTTCACTTTGGACTTCAAATCCGTCAAGAAGCTAGTGGACGAAATCCATCACCGGGAAGAGTTTAGAGTTATAATTACAAGCCAAATTGTCTAATAAAGCAAGAAACAAATCAAACAAAGCCAAATGGCAAATAGAAAACAAATAAATACAAGGAAATATGAGCACCCCACCTCACAGTTAAGAGATTGCATTTTCCCCAATGCAAAACAGTAAATCAAGATTGAAAATGGTGACACCGTGAGTCCCTCGGCCTAATCATTGGCAACCTCGAAGGTGCGCAAGTAGTCCTCATCATCCGAAGGAATAGAGTTCACATCCTCATCTGGTTGAAACTATCCTCCCTTAACCAGACCCAACCACTACTAAGTAATGGTAGAGAGGGGGTGATCATGCTGCAGCTCAGCTAAGTCAGTCTCCCCCCTATCAGCGCGAAGGCGCATATCAGCAACCACCAGCTACAGTGTATCCTCAACAGGGAGCAACCTCTTGTCCGTAGTAATAGCAACAACGGGAGGTTTTATCACCACCGTGACATAAAAGGCCTTAATAGGCTGCGGCATCACGATCGTCCTATCATAATGAAACTCCTCCTCCACATGGTGTGTCCGCAACAATCGAGTGATCATACTCGGGTAATATAGGCGGCAGTCCCAAATGGTCGCACTTTCGACATGTGCTCCAGCATGATTTTTCCAAAATCAAACCTCATCCTGGTCAAGAAGGCATAGATCAGACACACCTTCACCCTTGAGACATTAGTGTCACTCTGGGTAGGTATAATTTTGGCATTGATCATCCGCAGAAGAAACCTGGTTGGACACTGAAATGTGCTTTTCTTCATGTCCGTGGTACTCATTGGCATCCCGCATCCATGCGGTAGAAAAGTCAGCTCCACATAGCTATCGCCGGATATCAAGATAGTCCGGCCGACAAAGAAACTTGTGAAAGAGCTTGTGGGAGTGCTCGGTGAAACCCAAAATCTGATTGATCATTTGGGAGGAGAAGGGGGTCACTTTACCTGGTACCTGCACCTCATACACATTATCCAAACTGGCCTCAGGTTTCTAGTTGGCATAAAACTCCATTACCAAGTTCACGTTCATTGCATCACCGGGACAAAACAGGCTTTCAAACCCCAACGCCCAAATGTTGTTGTAGATCGCATTGTATTTCTTGGACAACTTTCCATCGTCTATATCAACCTCATGCTCTCGGTTCACAGCAGGGACAGATGTCCTGAACTAATCTTTAGCATGGCTGGGATAGCCCGAATAACAAACTTTCACTCTGGGACCTCATCAGCATTCGGGTCAATGAGCTCCATCTCTTCCTCCACTGGGGCAAGGGTGGTGCCCGTCTACCTCCTCCACGACTAGTAGATGCAACCCTAGAGGTACCAGTGTTAGCACATTTACTGGGACTGTGAGACATTGTACCTGCACAAGACGAACACAATTAGCTACAACATATAGAATAACAAGCAAGCAAAATGGGGTACCACCCCACACTTATGTCATTGGCATGTTCACACGTACAACGTATACCGGGGACTCAGACTACCTCATTAAAAGCACATCACAAGTAACCAATAACCCTCCAAACCACCAACTAACATTACAATAACACGACCAAGGACCACACTAGTGTAAAATACAATTAAAGAAGCTAAACTAGTAACTAAGAAAAGAAAACCAAGAAGTTAAACTAATTTACTACTAACAAAATTAAGAAGTTACACTACAACAATACACAAATACATAGCATGAATCAGACATCCAAATTAGCAACTAGTAACACAATAGCATGGGGTGGTCAATCATTAGCACTCAGGGCAAACACGTTACATTCAAAACAATTAGCACTTGACTGCCCACCCCACACTCATCATTCGTCATTTCCTTATTAGAAAGCAATTACCCTCCATATTTGCAACAAAATATACACTTTATGTCATTGGAGTATTTTATCAAGCACATGGAAGGCACTAGTTTCAACTCATCAATTCAATTCACATTAGGAGAAAACCACCACACATATCAATCAATTACACCACTCAACACAATCACAACACTGCCACATCTTCTAATAGCACCACGTGCACAAAAATTACATAAAAGTGAAATAACTGAAAAATTATCCATGCACAATTTCGGCCACGTGCCCAATAAATCCATGCACAATTTCGGCCATAATAAGTGAAATAACTGAAAAATTATCAAAACTACAACTACCTAGGATTAAGTTAAATTAAACTAAAACTATCTCAATACTACAAATAAATACTATGAGAAAGAGAGAAGATGAGAGAGAACTTACCTTGAGGGTGGATGGGAGTGATAGGAGTTGGGTGTGGAAGAAATTGCAGAAGAAGAAGAAAAAAAAAGAAGAATCGTGGGTGCTTTTTGAGAGAAGTTAGAAATGGATGAGAGAAGAGAGAATAACAGAATAGGGGAAAGGGGTCAGGGGTCAGGGGAATAGAAAGACTATCGTTTTTATTTTTCAAATTTTCAATTTTTTTTATAAGAAAACCGACCAAAATTTAACACTACCGCGTCGTAGGGTGCAGCGCCCCGCACTCCGCGGTAGTGCACTTTATCAGAGAACTATTTATTTTGACATAGTGACACATTTGGCCTGGCGCAGTTCAGGGCACGACGACCCACGCTGTCATGACCCAAAACCCACTATAGTTCGTGATGGTGCCCAATGTCGCCGTTAGGCAAGCCAACGATGAACTACCAACTAATTTATTCATTTCATTAATTTCTAAATCATGAATTTTATGAAATAAAGAAATTTGCGCATTTAGAATCATTGATACGTACAAAATTAGTAATATAAAGATGAAGGGTGACAATGTTGTGCAATCCCATAAATTATCAACTAAAATATCCCAAAATCCGGTGTCACAAGTGCATGAGCATTTGCTAAAGAGTGCAATAATAATACAGCATCTGTCTAGAATAAGAAATAGAAAGAAGCTCACCATAAAGTCCCCTCAGCGGTTGCATCTACGTGCCAGGATAACCACCAAATGAACCTGTTAGATTCTGCATGTGTAGTGCAGAAGTGTAGCATGAGTGTGTGAATCAATGCATACCCAAGATGTATCTAGACTAACCCCGGAGAAGTAGTGCCGAGGGTTCGACATAAATACTTACTAGTGGTCCAATAAATAAAGTACAGGAATCATAGGCAGGCATGAAATACAACAAGATCAATAGGGCAAGGAACAGTAGATAACAAAATCCGTTAGCAAAATATCATCAGTTTAAAATCCCTAGGTGCCACATTCTACCTCAACAATATAAGAATCATCAATTAAATATCTGATCTCAGGTCATAAGGGAAATATCATATAATTTTCAAGTCCTCAATCAAGAGGGTAATCTCGTGGGTATTCGGACTACTAACGATTTTATGCCGAGGTCGTTCGGCCCGATCCATGTAGTCGTGTACATACACTACCGAGGTCGTACGGCCCGATCCATAGATGCATCTCATATATACATATATTGCTGAGGCGTTCATCCCGATCCATAGGAAGAGAAGAAACTTATCGAACTACGGGCAACGTGTTTGCAATATATAAACGGGAACGTAAATTAATTCATGACTTTTTACTAATTTTCAAATATCTTTCCAACAACTCAAGGTAATGAGATTCGATCAAACATGATCTCCAATTACATTTCATTTAAAAATCTTAGGTAATTAAACTAACCAGTTGAATTCAGCTAATACAAGTGTTGCATGATAAATTCCTAAGTCTACTCGGACATAACATGATATTAGCTACGTACGGACTCTTGTCACCTCGTGCATACGTGGATCCCACAACATGTAGCACATAACGAATACACACCTACAGGGTAGTTTCCCCCTCACAAGGTTAGACATGAGATTTACATTGCTCCGAAATTCCAATAACCAAGTCCAATGCCTTTCTAACTCCTCAATTCAAAGCAAATGATTCGAAACAAATCAAACAACATGCAAACCAATAAAAAAAATACTCCAACACTCATAATTAATTAATTTATAACAATTCTCAACTCCGTTCGAAAAGTCAACAAAGTCAACACTTGGGCCCACGTACCTGAATTCCAAAAATATTCATAGATAAACTTTACCCATAACGCCACGAACTCAAATATATGATTTATTCCTAATTTCATGTCCAATTTCTTAGTCAAAATCAAAAAATGCCATTTCTTGGTTTTCTTCCAAAAAATCCACAATTTCAATCAAATTCCATGTTAATATCTATAAATAATTCAAGTATTTAACTCACAATATGTGAGAATCGCATACCTTGCAATAGATGATGAAAATGTCCCCTCCAAGAGCTCCTAAAGTTGGCCAACCCAATTGAAAAATGAGAGAAATGAGCTAAGTCCCGAATTAAATTTCGCGATCGTGCAAAGTCCCTCGCGATCGCGAAGTCTAAACCAAACTCACCCAGAAATCACACTACGCGAACGCGAGGCAGGAGGCGTGATCGCGAAGCACACCCTGCCAAACCATCGCGAACGCGATCTCGCCTCCACGAACGCGTGGACCAAACATGCCATCCCCTCATCCATTCCTTCCGCGATCACGAACTTACCCACGCGATTGCGAACTTATCCACGTGACCACGAAGAGATAGCCTCCAAGCCAGGCCACCATGCCAATGCTTCGCATTCGCGATCCTATCTACGTGAACGCGATGAACCATCTGCATAAGCTATGCGATCGCGATCCACCGTACACGATCGTGAAGAACAACTTCGCCCAGTTCCCAATCAACACTGCGCGATTGCGAGCCAATTTATGCGGTCGCGCTGAACTCCCCTGACACCAGAAACAAGCAATTACAAAACAAAGGAAAATGGTCTGAAACCATCCCGAAACACACCCGAGACTCCCGGGATCCCATCCAATAACACCAACCAGTGACAAAACATCATATGAACCTGCTCGAGGGCTCAAATCACACCAAACATTCTTTAAACTTATAAACTTCGACGAACGCGTCTGAATTACAGTTAAACATTCCGGAATGACGCCAAACTTTACGTACTAGTCAAAAATGAAGATATGAACCTATTACAAGGCTCAAAATCCCAAACAGACATCCATAATAACAAAGTCTACTTCAAAGCAAACTTAGAAAATTCCAAAACCTTCAAAATGCTAACATTTCACAATAAGCGCCGAAATGCTCTCGGGCCACCCGATACTCAACTGGAACGCACGCTCAAGTCCGAAATCATCATACAAACCTATTGGAACCTTCAAATCCATATTCTAAGTTCGTTTACTTAAAAGTCAAATCTTGGTAAACTCTTCCAGCTTAAAGCTTCCGAATTGAGAATTTTCCTTCCGAATCAACACCGAACTTCCCGAAATACAATTCCGACTACATGTACAAGTCATAAAACATGAAGTGAAGCTACTCAAGGACTCAAACCACCAGAAAATGCACTAGAGATCAAGACAACCGGTCGGGTCGTTACACTCGCTGTGCGCTAGGCCTAAATTCTCAGAGTCCGACTCTTTTTCACTTTTTAACCCATAGTTTGCACCCCAACTCTATTATGTACTTATTTTATGTCCAATTTATGCTCATACGTGTCCAAACAATTATCAAAACTCTAAACTCTAATACTCCTAATCTATAATTTTCTAAACTATTGTACAAAAGCAAGAAAAATGGTTAGAAGTAGTTTTGAGTTATAGACGTCAGCTTGACTCCGTTACGATGCTAGAGGATTGCTTGTCAAATACTCCAACAAGGCATAGTTTTAACCGGTGCCCATTCACCTTAAAGCTTTCATTCCCTTCTTCATCCTGGATCTCAATGGTGCCATATGGTGAGACATATTTCACCACATACGGACATGTCCGTCTTTACTTGAATTTTTCAGGGAAAAACCTAAGTCTACTATTGTATAGCAAGACTTTATCCCCTTCATGAAACTCCTTTGGATTAATCAGAAGATCATGCCACCGCTTTGTCTTCTCCTTAAAAATTCGCGCATTTTCATACTTGTCTAGTCTAAACTCCTCCAGTTCCTTCATCTGCAACAACCTTTATTCAGCTACAAGACTGAGATCAAGATTAAGCAATTTAATTTCCCAACAAGCTTTATGTTCTATCTCAACATATGGGTGACACAATTTTCCATACACTAATTTGAACGGTGAAGTCCCTATTGTTATTTTGAACACAATTCTATACGCCCATAGAGCTTCATCCAACTTTACAGACCAATCCTTATAAGACGCACTGACCGCTGAACTTGCCCATAAGTTTGGGCATGATACGGGGTTCCTGTTTTGTGTGTGACCCCATACTTAGACATCAGTGCAACAAACTGCTTGTTCATAAAGTGTGACCCATTGTCACTGATAATCACTCTAGGTAACTCAAAGAGGGTAAATATATTCTTCCATAAGAACTCACACACCACTCGAGCATCATTGGTTCCTAAATTAGTACTAACAACTATTTTGAACACTATTGATTGCCAATCCCCGAAAACGGCACCAAAATTTGACGAGCGCAAAACAGAACACAAAATAATTGATCGCTAGTCAAAAATAGTATAGTTAAATTATCATCTCCACAGGGATTGGATTTAAGCAGTGTTTGAATAATCTTTAGTTAATTACTATCCATGATTAATACTTGATTGAATGATTATCAACTACAATTAACTACTAAAAATTAAGAGATTAACAATTGATCACGGAAGACAACAAATGAGCAACACAGAAATATTAATGAGAGAAATAAGGGTAATTGACTAGACAAATGCAAGATAATTCACCCGAGATCCAATTTTTGAATTAGTTCACATTTTAATACTGTTGATTCTCAAAAATTCAACAGATAATTAGATTACACTTGAAGTTAATGTTCATCTTTTGATTAAATGTTAATTTCAGTTATTAATCCAATTAAAGCGTAGTGAACAATTGCAACGAATAAAATAATGGTTTCAGTCTAAAGGGTAACTTCTCATGAATATTTTCCTATTTTCTAGTTCGATTAATAATTCAGGAGGCTCTTTCAATTACCTAGTTGAATCACGAATTTAAACTAGAGCATAAGATGTAATGAAATTCAATATAAAGCTCATCTTTCGATTAAGCAAAATAATAAATAACTTCACAATACGATTTAAAGCTCCATTAATTAATTCAAACAATTGTCAAGAATCGAATCCCTAATTATGTTTTCAATACACCACATTTGTCAACACCATAAGGGAAATTAATTCATATCAATGGAAAAAATCATCTCAATAAGGTTTAAAAACATAGAAAATATCAATGCTAATAATTCGATACAAACTCCCGTATTGCACCGATTGTTGGTTGAAATCTTGATGAATTCTTGTGTCTCCTTGCCTTAGTTACTTCTCAAATCTTTTGTAGGTCAAAAGTCCCTTAAAAACATATTATTGGTGTCTTTATATCGCGTAGAAGTGGGTCCGGACAAAACTACCCTTTCCAATCCAAAACAGGAAACTACTCTGGAAAAAATGCACATGCGTGCCGCGCCTCGCGTCGCACCATGTGACACACCTGTGGGGATTTATAGAGGCCTTGCGAATCGTCTGTCAGGCAAATTTTACACTGTTGGGTCGTGCCTCGCAGCGCCCCATGCGGCGTGGTATTGTTGTTTTCTCATAGTAACTTGTTTCTTTAACTTTTTAATATCCGGATGTGGTCCTCGACCCCTGAACGCAATTCCAGTTTAATTCCTTGGGCTTTTACTCCAACTTCAAAGCTCCAAATTATTCGATATAGGACCAATTTATCTTTTTAACTTGGAATCACTTCCTACAATAAATAAAACACGTAATATGTGCTAATCACCATCACTTAAGCTCACACACATGTAAAATATAGTAATTAGAGTGTAAATTACGGCTTAAATATTAGTTTCTAGCCTACTATCAACCTGCCGGTCTAGAATAGCTACCAGCTCTTCTTCATAGGTCAGATTTTCATCAAGTTGCACCGTGCTGAAGTCCAAAACATGTGAGATGACCTTGTTGACGACCAATTTTGGCCCTCCACTATAAAATTAAATTATTTATACTTAATGATTTGCAATAAATGTGTTGAAAATATTTTCTAATCAATAATACTTATTTTTATTCAAATATAACATAAATAGGTAATTAATAGTGTTAAATTAATAATTCGGTATTAAATGTCTATAAAATAAATTACCCTTACTATTTTGAAATAATTAAAATAACCACTATATTTTGAAGCACAAGTTTTATAATTAATTTAACAAATTAACCTTTGGTTTTTAAGTAACTCGTTTGTTATTTGTATTAAACCAAAATTAGTTCCATAATTTATAAAAAGAAGGTGTTTAAAAATTAAATAGTTAATTACAGTAATTAGCGGTGTATTTGATGATTATATTTTCTATCACAATTAATTTTGTTTAATTTAAATTAATTTTAAATGGTTAAAAGACTAAATGGCTACAATTGCAAAAACCTAATCAAATACAAATTGGTTGTTTGTTAAATTAAAATTGGCCCAAACATTGGCCCAATCTCGCATATGACCCGATCCAAACAACCTCACCAATCCATGTTGGCAATCCATGACCTCCTCTCTAAGCCAACCAAATCGTGCCACATCACCGTTCAATTCCACTCACAAAACAAGCACAAACGATCTGGGCCGTCGTTTCAAACCATCGACGGTCCACATTTTATGCATGTTTTCCTTTTATTTACACTCCCCTCTCAGATTTATTACAGTCATTGTATTACGCAGATCCAACGGTTCCTGTTTTTTCCTCATAAAAAATATTTTAAATTTCTTAAGTCCTGATTTATCAGGGCCGTTGATCAAATGATCTAACGACCTAGATCTCTTCCGTTATTCTTAACCTTAGAGACCAATCCCCAATTACCCAAAATCCTAATTCATTTCCACCTTGACCAGTCGCTTATTTTCCCTTTTTCTCTCTATTCTCTCAACTGCTATAGCCTTCATCAATCACAAGACCTTCACAAATCCATGCAAGGTCAGCAAATCAGCCACGAAATCATCCAGTTTGCCTCCTAAAACCGCGAATCCCGCCGGCACACTTCCATTATCGTCACTCAAATTCAAAACGCCCAAAATCCGAAACCCTAGCTTAAAATTGAAACTTCAAAATCGATTGATAGCTCCATCAAATCGGAGCATGCATTTAGTTATTCTTAGAGTTTC
Organism: Nicotiana tabacum; assembly: GCF_000715075.1. Taxonomy (NCBI): domain Eukaryota; kingdom Viridiplantae; phylum Streptophyta; class Magnoliopsida; order Solanales; family Solanaceae; genus Nicotiana; species Nicotiana tabacum. The sequence goes on from NC_134088.1 coordinate 54,367,012, forward strand.
ATCATGAGTATTCGATGTTCAAAGTTCAAACACATTGACCTCTGGACAATAAAGCCTTACCGATGGATTTATCCCATCAACGGTTGCTTCTGAAATTTAAATTGCTCAGGTAAAATCCCTCATTGATTTTACCCCGCGTCTTCTATGATTTTACTCACTTTTCATCCGTCATCCGATCTTCGACATTTTCCACTCACGATTTTGAATATGTTGGAACCCTAATCATTGATTGACACTATAAATAGAGGCTTTAATATCCTTCACCTATGACAAACCTACCACACCTAACAAACAAAAACACACACTGAGAATCATTTCACACACAATTGAAATCTTAGGTTTTTTAAATGATTTTTCACTTTTTTCCTCGCTTTTCTATGTCTGAGTCTGTTCATTGTTCGATGTTTGAGTTTTTGGTTTCTAAAAGGCAAAACAAAAGACTATGTTTGGTTTGCTGCTGTGAGGAAGGTTTGTGTCTACTGACCCCCTCCCCTCCTTCTTTTGTTGTTTAAGTTATAATCATTCTTACTATGTTGTCTTTTCTATTTGTATTTTCTTAATCATGTATGCTATTAGCTTATCATTGAATTTTATCTTCATTGTATGAGTCAACTATTTTCTCTAATGATTTGGAGTTATGTTAATGCTAATCGACTATCCTTGTGAACTATGCTTCTCTAAGTTGAACAATCTGAACTTTGCTAGTCAATGAGCCTCAATGGTTCTCTGCACATGTCTTGGTCTGAGACCTTTCTGATATATTATTGGGAGTTCATGTCTCTTGCACCTGTCTTACATTGATTAGGACTGCTGCCTGCTGATTTGTGCCATGTATTTGACTTTTGCTTTGATAATGTTAGAACTATAGTAGTTGTGTACACTTAGAGGTTTAATACAAGTCTGCTATTATAGTCACCACCTCAGTTGCTAGTTTCCATACTATTCAAGTCTGTCTTGCAATCGTATAGCTCCTTAAACACCAAAAAATGTCTCCCGTTACTCCTCTTGGTCATGTGACTGCTTAGCTACAGATATAGACTCTACTGGATAAATAACTTCTAAAAGTGATTAACCTAAGTCTTAATGAATTTCTGAGGTTAAAGGTTGTGGTAACTCCATATTTTATCCTGTCAGTTGCTACCTTGCTCATTAGTCTAGTTTAAACCATGTTCTTAACTCTCTTTAAGAGTTTGGTTAAGAGTTATAATTATTTCCTTATCATCTCTTGGATTAGCTATGTTGTTAACATGTCCAAATATTGAATTTTATCATGGTGCCTATGTTGTCACACCTGCCTGCATACGTGAGTTGATTGATCTATTACTGGAACCATATTTGTCTAATACATGTAAAACCTGCATGTTCTTATAGTCTAGACCTCTATAATGAGCATAATAATTTGAGCATAGATCATCTACTCCTCTTCTATAATCTATAACCTTTAAGTTCATTAGGAAAATCACTTATATGTATTTGAATATGCTCTGCCAGGTCTCTACTCCTAGTTGTTTGTTAATATACTTCCTGCTTGTCTTTCATTCAAGAGACATTCATGTTAGTGCTCTCATGTTTCTCCCTTAGAACTGTATTATCATATAAAGAAGAAGCTGAATCTTGTTAACAACATAGAATTTGGAATATAAGTTAACTGTGATCACTAATGAACTTAAGGGTAACCCATGAATATTTGTTTGCCTTGTTTGAATTAATACCGTACCATGCTTAGTTGGATACTTTGGCTCTTAAAAGCCTAATGTGAATCTGAATTATGAACCTGATAGGATAATTATCATGCTACCAAGTTAGGATTAGAGTAAGACTAACCTTCTTGTCTACATAAGTATCTCTGTTGATGTTGTTCCCCTTTAGAAATCCTGGACAAGATTGTTAGTCCACACATCTAGGAAAAGATGAAGACTTAACCAATGTGTGTGAACCTTTGATCATTCTATACATAGTCTAGTAGTTGTTGATATTATGTGAATGCAGTTAAGGGTCGTTGCATGTTTGGACCTATCAGTAGTATTAGTAAGGCTATGATACATGTCTGCTCTACCTCCCTAGATCATTTAACTTAGTATTTTAAACTTAAGTTAGTCTACTGGTGACTGCTATGACCTCTTCTTGTTCACATTTGTTGTTGGTTCCTTCAAGTGTCCTGATAATTATTTTCTCTTGGATAGTGTAAAGACCTGCAACAGCCTACATTCTTATGTCTAAATTAAAGTTGATAATGTTCATTGTGCTCTGTTGTAGTATTTTGTGAAGATTTTGTGACAATATGTATTACCTGAACCTTTGTCTCAACTGTTGCTACCATGTTAGTTATTAGAATGATTTCCTCATTTACCTTTAAACCTTTGGGAAAGAATGATTGTGAGTAACTAAGAGTATTTGGGGTGGGATCTAGTTTGTGGTTGGGATGCCCTCCCTGACACAAGCACTCCTCGGAGTCATTGGCACCCTTATGAACTCTGAAATGCCAGGAATCCAAAGGGTGTCTTGCCCATGAATGAAATTTTGCCCTAAGCTCCTAATCATTGACACTTATTAATCTCTTTAGGATTAATGCAAATGAATATGGCTTCACTATGATCGTTAGTTTTGCTTACTCTTTAACTACTTTATCTTATTGGGCCTTACCCTGTCTTTACTGCACCCTTAGTCACAATATTTGTTATCACTTATTGGGCATCTTGTACCATTACTAATGTCTTTCTTTTCTTTTGAATGAATGATCGAACTGTGCCTGCTGAGATCTCTAGAACTCAGGCCCAAGTTCCAGCACAAAGTCTGTCGCGTATTCGAAATCTTCTAGGCCTAATTCTCTTTTGTGCTCAAATTTCGAGTCCAGATCCCTTCCTTCCCTCACTATTAGTTAAATTGAACTTGTTACCTTTGTTCTGTATATATTATGACACTAACAATATTGTTGAATATTTTATTATGCTTTAATCATTTTAGAAATCTAGCCAAGCCAAGGCCCATAAGTAATTAAAAGAAAACCACTGTTAGACTATCTTAGTTATAAAGCTTCAACACTTTGGTCATTTGTTTTCACAATACAAGATTTCATTTTTAATCACGCTAATCGTTTCTTTGAAGTTCAAAACAGATTTGAAAGGCAAGCAACTCTTCTTTTAAGCCGGAATCGAAAAGGTGATTTTGAAGTAAGCTTTCTACAAACAAAAATATCAAACACGGTTGAAATCAAGGATTATCAAACCTCAACGAGCTTTCATCGAAAAACATGGCTACTAATTGAAATCAACTTCCAAAGGTATATAACGTTTCCTAATAGTCTTTTATCCTACTGGATTTACACAAACAACCATGCTATTTCATAAAGAAAAAATATTCAAAACATATTCATATTTTCAAGCCTTCTCAATTCTTGTAAACATTTTTTAAAAGACTTTTACAAATTAAATCCATGATCTCTTTCCAAAGTACATATACTATTTTCTTTCAAATGATGGACTTTAAACAAAGACATAGAGTATGCCACAAACCTTTAAAGCGCTAACTAAGTAGAACATAGGCATCTAATTCCCTAAACCTAGTCTAAGTCCTAAGGAGCTACCTCAGGTAGATTTTAGGGGGTGCCTAACACCTTCCGTTTAAAAGAACAAGAACCCTTACCCAAATTCCACCGGTTACTAGCTATAGGATAATAATCTAATAAATGAATAGGTACCTTAGTATACCTTTAAATATTATGCGGTAACTTTTTTTCATCGAAAGCAGGAAAAGCACTAGTTGAATCTTGTTTCGACTCGTGGTAAATAGGGTGCAACAACACGGCGACTCCACTGGAGATTTTTAGATTTAGGTCCTGACCTTAGAAGACTTAGACTAGATCTAGAATTTAGGGATGTTTCCTTATATACTGCTTAACTGTGCTTAATTTTGCAAATATGTGCTTACTTGTCTTATTTGTTTAGCATGTAGTTATATGCCTGTTTTAATATTATTACCGTTATCCCAACTATTTGTTAGCTTCTTTATATACACTGTCATCACATTTCTTCCTATCGAGTCTTGGTCGTACACTATCACACACAATGGCACGCGAGGGTTGTCTTTTACACCCCTTCGAAACTTCTTTCAAATTCTCTAGTTTCAGAGAATGACTTTCTCAGGTCAACTGAGATAACGTCTCGCCGTATTTAGTCCAACTCCAAGAATTATGAAACACTATTCTCTAGAAAACATAGGTCATATTGCATAAACCATAGGTGAGTGGGCCTTGGCATTGACTTACGATTAGGAAGGCCACCGTAATGTCAACGGCCAATGCACCCAATGACTTGTCTTTTGTGGAATGACGAACCAATCCAGGTGAGATGCTAAAGATCTGGAGAAAACACTTACCAAACCCCTTTTTCACATCTTCAGAATGGAAATCAACCACAACATCCCCGAAATCAATATGTTAATGGAAGCACCACACAAATTGAAACAATGGGGGATAAATATTCGACAAGATCATCTAGATGAAATCAGAACGCACATGGGAGCATTGACCGCTTTAATGAACATCCGAGCCAACAAAGTCCTTACCAGAGTGCTGGTGGAATTATGTTGTCACTCCCCAACCTCTGGGAGCACGACCGGCGCTCCAACGAGTGAACCTGGTCGAGCAAGCCTAGTAAACCTTTCCTACCCGACTCATTCATGATCCAAAATGGGAATGTGTCACCATTTGTAAAACAGGGGAGAGATCAGTTATATAAATATATAAACGTTACTAGTTCATTTTTTATTATATACATTATGCCATAGTTAAATTTCCAAAATACAACTCGGTCCAATGACCACCCCAACATACATACATGACCCACATAAATATCTACAGAGCCTCTAAGGGTACAAAAGAGCAACACGACAATGCCGGCAACAAGGCCCAGGCTATACCTCAAAATATGAAAACTTATACAAAATAAGGACTACATGACCCCAGGAAGAAATGGGGCTCACCAAGACCGCTGTGATGAGTGAGAGGGAGAGCACCACTATCAGCGATCAGCGCTATCTGCGATAGAACCACCTACATCCATTCAAAGATGTAGCGCCCCCGGCAAAAGGGACGTTAGTACTGTCGAATAGTACTAGTATGTAAGGCAAGCACTAATCTTAGTAGAATGAACAGTGAAACAAAGAGAAGGCAGTCATAACAACCAATAAGTACTTCACATAAATACAAAGAATCACCAAGTAAGGATCACATAATTTCCAATTCAATCTTTCCATCTTTTTAGGTTAATAATCTTTAGTGCCAAAAACACAACTCACAATGCCACCGTGTTTTTACACGGAGTCCGGTCTCGGCCCGACCGGCTAAGCCATCTCAAGTGAGACATATCCATATCCACATTGTAAATCAATGATTCTAACACAAATGTCACCATGTGTACAGCATGGCGTCCGATCTCGGCCCGATCGGCTAAGCCATCTCACTTGAGACACAACCTCTTTCAATTGTTCACTCAATTCACAACTCTTTCCCATCTTTCATTACATGGTACAAACAACCTCATTTATTAAGTAGTTCTTGGCACTTTGGTACATTTTACAATTCAAGTCTTTCCCTTTTTATTCATTCAAGTAACATCATCATTCATGTCGATAAGTACCATCACATAAGGCATTTCACACATATGGGAAGGAGCTTGGAAAATCATAGTTACGTTCTCAATTAGCATGATGACATGGTAAACATCTAAAACAATTGGGGAACATGAATCTTCCAACACAACACACTAAGGCAAACAATTCTAGTATGATCAAGTCGGAACTTACACCAAATATTCGGACACCTGGAGTTCGATTCTAGGAAGAAAAGAGTTAGACATACATACCTCAATTACGCTTCTTTAGACTCTACAATTATCCGGAACCCTTAGCAACCTCAATCTATTTTTGCAATATACAAATTGAACCCAAAATTAGGAAAATGTTCATAGTTCTAGTTCACTTTTTATTTTTCCCACTCTTTATCACATGCATGCAAGATAAACAACCCTCACACCCATGGACCATCTTATTAATATCCCATTATAGCTATGTTTGAAATTAAGAGTTGGGGTGATGAAGTCTTAACTTTTTGGATGAAGAATTTGGTGCTCTACTTGAATATTTCCAAGCTTTGAGTGATGGTTGAAGATTAATTGATGGGAATTAGGCCCTCCCTCTAGAACCCTCTCTCTCTCACACTAGAAATACCAAAAATGAGCTTCAAAATAGACTAAATGGGTGTTTTAACGGAATGAGGGTCAGATTTTAAATTAAGAAAAATGGTGCCCCGACACAGGCCTGCGGTTGCATATGACCGCATAATGGTTATGCGGACCGCAAAGTGACCGCAGAAATGGCCCTCAAGGGCCTGAACTTACGGCCCAGGTATGCGACCAGTATGCGGTCCACATACTCGTTCTGTGGTCGCATAATGCACCGCAAAAACCCAAGAAGGGTTATGCGATCGATATGCAGTCCGAATAGTGGTTATGCGGTCGCATAATCGACCGCAAAGCTGACCTCAAATTGGCCAACATACTGCTTCACTCATGCGATCTGCAGAGTGATTATGCGGCCGCATAATGTGCCACAGAAACGCATCCTTTTGCGAAACACTTTCCTCTAAGTCCGTGGGGTATTGTTCAATCCAAAAAGTCTGAACCCTACTGCTTCCCCAGATATTTCTCTTGGCACCACGAAACCCCGAGTTTTTGGTTTAAATTTTTACGGGTCCTTACATCCTCCCCAACTTAAGATCATTCATCCTCGAATGAGGATCAAGGTTTTCTTAACACATTTTCAGTTGTACCACGTAACATCAGCCCCATATTTGCCTAACTTCCTAACTTTCTGAATATTTTGCTAGAATTTCCTTTGTATTTAGGCTTAACCACCTGTCAGAGAGCCCCCAAAACACACCTTAGCAACATATATAGAATTAAATGACACAACATAATGCAAAATACCACCAACCGAAGCCTCATGGGGGGACATATAACTAGAAAGTAGTGTCTTTATATTAGCCGAACAAGTGATACAAAATTTTGGGGGAGGGGGGGGGACAACTTTATAGAGATATTACATGGATATTTAAATAAATGAGGGTACTTCTTTTTCATTTCATTCTCAGCTTCCCAAGTAGCTTCTTCGACTTGCTGGTTTCGCCATAATACCTTTACAGATGCAATTTCTTTGTTCCTCAACTTCCGGACCTATCTATCAAGGATAGCAACCGGAATCTCTTCATATGACAGTTCTTCACTAACCTCGATGGTCTCAACCGGCACAATAGCGGACGGATCTCCAACTACCTTCTTCAACATGGACACATGGAATACCAGGTACACTAATGACATCTCAGGTGATAGCTCAAGCTTGTACGCCACCTGACCTATCCTTTGAATGATTCTATACGGTCCGACATACCTCGGACTTAATTTCCCTTTCTTTTCAAACCGCATGATCCTCTTCATGGGGGATACCTTCAAGAACACCCAATCATCTTCCTTGAATTCTAAGTCTATACGACGAACATCCGAATAGGATTTTTGACGACTCTGAGCAGTTTTCAACCGCTCTTTTATGATCTTAACCTTTTCCATAGCCTGATGCACAATGTCTGGTCCTATTAGTTCCGGTTCTCCAACCTCGAACAACCCAATCGGTGATCTACATCTTCTACCATACAAGGCCTCAAATGGTGCCATCTAAATACAGGCATGGAAGCCGTTGTTATAAGCAAATTCTATGAGCGGAAAATGATCATCCCAGCTACCCTTGAAGTCAAGCACCAACGCGCGCAACATGTTCTCAAGCGTCTGAATAGTCTGCTCTGCTTGCCCGTCAGCCTGTGGATGGAAAGTCGTGCTAATATTTACCTGCGTACCCAAACCTTGCTACAATTTCTTCTAGAAATTAGCTATGAATTGGGCCCCTCAATCAGAAATGATGGAAACTAGAGTGCCATGAAGCCTGACTATTTCCTTGATATACAATTGAGCATATTGTTCCGCAGTGTCGGTAGACTTAACTGGCATGAAGTGTGCTGATTTTGTGAGTCGATCCACAATCATCGAAATTGAGTCAAACTTACGCGGAGTGCGCGGTAATCCTACCACAAAATCCATATTGACCATTTCCCATTTCCACATTGGAATTTCTATACTCTGTGCTAACCCACCGGGCCTTTGATGCTCGGCCTTCACTTGTTGATAGTTTGAACATTTTGCCACAAAGTCCGCCACACCCCTCTTCATGTCATTCCACCAGTAAACTTCCTTGAGATCATGATACATTTTTGTAGAACCTGGGTGCACAGAATATCTAGAAGTATGAGCTTCTGCCATGTTTCTTTTCCGAAGACCATACACGTTTGGAACACATAGTCATCCTTGGTACCGTAATGTACCGTCATCCATGCCAAGAGAAAAAGCCGTAGTCTTGTGTTTATGAATCCCTTTCTTCAGCTGCACCAACACTGGATCATTGTATTGCTTCTCCTTGACCTCCATCACAAGCGATGATTCTGCCCTATTCCGCACAATCACTCCCCCTTCATTAGAGTCGGCAAGACGAACTCCCAAACTGGCCAACTGGTGAACCTCCCTGGCCAAGGGCCTTTGACATGCCTCCAAGTGAGCCAAACTACCCATAGACTTCCGACTAAGAGCATCCTCCACCACATTAGTTTTCCCCCGATGATACAAAATGTCGATGTCATAATCTTTGAGCAATTCGATCCACCTTCTCTGCCTTAAGTTCAATTCCTTTTGCTTAAAAATGTACTGAAGACTCTTGTGGTCTGTGAATACATCTACATGCACCCCATACAAATAATGACGCCAAAGTTTTAATCCAAAAAACACCGCCGCATACTCTACGTCATGAGTTGGATAGTTCTTTTCATGATTCTTAAGTTGCCTTGAAGCATATGCTATAACCTTACCATGTTGCATTAATACACACCCAAGACCGATCCTTGAAGCATCGCAATACACCATAAACCCCTCGATACCGTCTGGCAGGGTCATTACCAGCGCCGAAGTCAATCTTGATTTCAATTCCTGGAAGCTCCTTTCACAAGTATCAGACCACTGGAACTTAACCTTCTTCTGCGTCAATTTAGTCAACGGGGAGGCAAGAGTGGAGAACCCCTCCAGAACCTTCTATAATACCCGGCTAAACCCAAGAAACTATGAATCTATGTTGGAGTAGTAGGTCTAGGCCAATCTTTCACCGCTGCAATCTTTTGAGGATCAACCTTAATTCCTTCTCCGGAGACGACATGACCCGGGAATGTAACAGATTCAAGCCAAAATTCACATTTCGAGAACTTTGCATAAAATTGGTGTTGATGAAGAGTTTGCAGAACTGCCCTAAGGTGATCGGCGTGATTCTCTCGACTTCGTGAATACACAAGGATGTCGTCAATGAATACTATCACGAAGGAGTTACGGAACGGCTTAAAGACTCGATTCATAAGATTCATGAAAGCTGCCTGGGCATTTGTTATCCCGAAAGACATTACCAAAAATTCAAAGTACCCATACCGGGTTCTAAAAGCTGTTTTCAGAATTTCCTGCTCCCTTACCTTCAATTGATGGTACCCGGACTGCAAATCAATTTTGGAGAAGAACTTAGCACCTTGTAATTGATCAAACAAATCATCTATTTTAGGTAATGGGTATTTGTTTTTTATTGTGACTTTGTTGAGTTGCCGGTAATCAATACACATCCGCAGCGATCCATCTTTATTTCTGACAAAGAGAACCGGTGCGCCCCAAGGCGACACACTCAGTCGGATGAAACCTTTCTCTAGAAAATCCCCTAGTTGTTCCTTTAGGTCTTTTAATTCTACCGGCGCCATTCTATAAGGTGGAATGGATATAGGTTGCATGCCTGGCATCACATTAATCCCAAAATCAATCTCCCTGTCTAGAGCAATTCCAGGGAGCTCATCCAAAAATACATCGGGGAATTCATTCAAAATTGATACAGATTCAACGGTAGGCACCTCATCAATGGTGTCCGCAACTCGGACCAAATGATAAATACACCCCTTCCTGATCATCTTCGTGGTCTTAAGGTGAGAAATAAAACTACCTTTTGGCATATCATTATTCCCCTCCCACTCAATAGCTGGCTCGTTAGGAAACTCAAGCCTCATGATTCTTGCTCGGCAATCGAGTTTGGAAAAATATGAATATAGCCAATCCATTCCCATTATTATATAAAAATCAATCATCCCTAGTTCAATAAGATCGGCCATGGTATCCCGACCACGCACCGTGACAACACAATCCCTATAAACCCATGTGGCCATAATATACTTGCCAACCGGAGTACATACAGAGAACGGCTCATGAAGCTATTCCGGTTCTATCCCAAAGCTCGTAGCAACATAAGAAGTAACATAGGACAAAGAAGATCCGGGATCAATAAGGGCATACACATCATGAGATTGAACAGTCAATATACCTGTGACGATATCTGGGGAAGCCTCTGCACTCTGTCGACCACTTATAGCATATAATCGGCTGGGTCCTCCCGAACTCTGTGTACCACCCCTAGCTGCACCATGCCCTATGGGTGCTGGAGAGCCTTGAGCTGGAGGGGTGCTGAAGATGTAGAAGCTGTAGGACTGGATAACTGAGTTGTGCCCCTGCCTGTACCCTAACGGGATGCACGACACTCCCTCTGAATATGGCCTCTCATTCCGCATCCGTAACATACTGGCATGTCCAGGTAGCAGACTCCCGAATGTATCCTCCCACACTTAGGGCATGGGGCCCTCTGCTGCTGCTGGAATCTCCCTCCTGATCGGCCCTGATGGTGGGACCCCCTGCTGCCCCGACCGGGCCTAAAGCGAGTCCCCTGCTGCTGGCTGTGCCCTAATGGTGGGGCACTAGTTTAAGACTGAGCATAAGACTGGGATGGCCCTCATGATCCTCCCCAAAAAGCTGATCTCCCACCTCCGAATGAATCCCCAAGGTTGCCCGCTGATCGGGCCCTACTACTACTTTCCCGTTCCATCCTGAGAATTAATTTATGAGCCTCCGTAGCTTGGGCAAATGCCACAATCTTTCCATAGTTCATGTCAGAATTTAGAGCAGCTGTGGCAGCCTCATTAATAACCCAAGGGCTAAGGCCCTACACAAATCGACGCACCCTAGTCTCCATAGTCAGCATCATATGAGCAGCATACTTTACAGGTGCACGAACTCCTTGTGATATTCCCACACACTCTTACTACCCTGTTTAAGGGTCTCAAACTCCACAGCACGGGCTGCCTTAGTCTCGGCAGGAAAGAAATGGTCTATGAAGGCATCCGCAAAATCACTCGATCCCGCCGGAGGGCTCCCCTCCTCACGGGAATCCTCCCACATCTCAAACCAGGAATATGCCACCCCTTTCAGAAGATAGGAGGCCAACTCTACTCCCTCTGTCTCTATAGCACGCATAACTCGGAGAGTCTTATGCATCACATCAATGAAATCTTGAGGGTCTACCCCGGGATCAGTACCTGTGAACACTGGAGGGTCTAACTGAAGGAACATGTTTACCCTGGAACCGGAAGAATCTCCTTGCAAGCTATATGAGGTGGGTGCAACATTTGACCTCTAAGCCCGGGAAGCTACTAACTGAGTTAGCATCTGAATAGCTCCCCTAAGATCCCCATCGGAAATACCACGACCAAGAGCTGGGGTTGGAGGTGGAACAGGTATATCGGCGGGAGGGATTGTGGCATCCTCCGCGGGCGTAGGAACTGGGTTAGTCTGTTCTGGAGTAGACGAATCAGGCAGTGTGATAGTAGGGGGATTATCCTCACCCGCATTATCAAGTAAGGGATCAACAACAACTCCTAGGGTGGTATTGGCTTAATGGACAATTCTTTCTCTCTTCTTAGTTGCCATTTACTGAAAGTTAGAACAATGCACGAGTTAGGGGAAAACAACCTCATGTTCTGCTCTATCGCACGATATAGAACAACAATGAAGGGTATCATTCTTGAATGTCCAAGTAGCCCCCTAATTATAGATGTGGTCAACAACAAACCAATAAGAAGGGCTCTACTAGACACGGCTCCAAGACATCCTAGGACACATTAAAACCTTAAGCTCTGATACCAAGTTTGTCATGCCCCAACCTCGGGGAGCACGATCGGTGCTCTACCGAGTGAACCCGGTCAAGCAAGCCTAGTAAACCTTTCCTACCCAACTCATTCATGGTCCAAAATAGGGGAAAGATCAGTTATATAAATATATAAACGTTGCTAGTTCATTTTTCATTATATACATTATGCCATAGTTAAGTTTTCAAAATACAACTCGGTCCAACGACCACCACAACATACATACATGACCCATATAAACGTCTACGGAGCCTCTAAGGGTACAAAAGAGCAACATGACAATGCCGGCAACAAGGTCCCGGCTATACCTCAAAATATGAAAGCTTATACAAACGAAAGACTGCATGACCCCAGGAAAAATGGGAATTACCAAGACTGCTTTGATGAGTGAGAGGGAGAGCACCACTATCTGCTATATGTGATGGAACCACCTACATCCATTCAAAGATGTAGCGCCCTCGACAAAAGGGGCGTTAGTACTGTCGAATAGTACTAGTATGTAAGGCAAACACTAATCTTAGTAGAATGAACAGTGAAACAAAGAGAAGGCAGTCATAACAACCAATAAGTACTTCACAGAAATACAAAGAATCACCAAGTAAGGATCACATAATTTCCAACTCAATCTTTCCATCTTTTTAGGTTAATAATCTTTAGTGCCAAAGCCACAACTCACAATGCCACCGTGTTTTTACACGGAGTCCGGTCTCGGCCCAACCGGCTAAGCCATCTCAAGTGAGACATATCCATATCCACATTGTAAATCAATGTTCCAACACAAATTCCACCATGTGTACAACATGGCGTCCTATCTCAGCCCGATCGGCTAAGCCATCTCACTTGAGACATAACCTCTTTCAATTGTTCACTCAATTCACAACTCTTTCCCATCTTTTGTTACATGGTACAAACAGCCTCATTTATTAAGTAGTTATTGGCACTTTGGAACATTTTACAATTCAAGTCTTTCCCTTTTTATTCGTTCAAGTAACATCATCATTCATGTCGATAAGAACCATCACATAAGGAATTTTACACATAAGGGAAGGAGCTTGGAAAATCATAGTTACGTTCTCAATTAGCATGATGACATGGTAAACATCTAAAACAATTAGGGAACATGAATCTTCCAACACAACACATTAAGGCAAACAATTCTAGTATGATCAAGTCGGAACTTACACCAAATATTCGGACACCAGGAGGTCGATTCTAGGAAGAAAAGAGTTAGCCATACATACCTCAATTGCGCTTCTTTAGACTCTAGAATTATCCGGAACTCTTAGCAACCTCAATCTATTTTTGCAATATACAAATTGAACCCAAAATTAGAAAAATGTTCATAGTTCTAGTTCACTTTTTATTTTTCCCACACTCTTTATCACATGCATGCAAGATAAACAACCCTCACACCCATGAACCATCTTATTAATACCCCATTATAGCTATATTTGAAATTAAGAGTTGGGGTGATGAAATCTTACCTTTTTGGATGAAGAATTTGGTACTCTACTTGAATATTTCCAAGATTTAAGTGATGGTTGAAGATTAATTGATGGGACTTAGGCCCTCTCTCTAGAACCCTCTCTCTCTCACACTAGAAATACCAGAAATGAGCTTCAAAATAGACTAAATGGTGTTTTAACGGAATGGGGGTCGGATTTTAAATTAAGAAAAATGGTTCCCCGACACAGTTATGCGGTCGCATATGCGACTGCATAATGGTTATGCGGTCCACAAACTGACCGCAGAAATGGCCCTCAGGGGCCTGAACTTACGGCCCAGGTATGCGACCAGTATGCGGTCTGCATACTTGTTCTGCGGTCGCATAATGCACCGCAGAGCTCCCTCCGCAAAAACCCAAGAAGGGTTATGCGATCGATATGCGGTCCGCATAGTGGTTATGCAGTCGCATAATCGACCGCAAAGCTGACCTCAAATTGGCCAACATACTGCTTCACTCTGCGGCCATTATGCGGTCCGTAGAGTGATTATGCGGCCGCAAAATGGGCCGCAGAAACGCGTCCTTTTGCGAAACATTTTCCTCTAAGTCCGTGGGGTACTGTTCAATATAAAAAGTCTGAACCGCGACGAAGAATTTCTACTATAATAACGCAGGAATCTCTCTTGGCTCCACGAAACCCTGAGTTTTTGGTTTAAATTTTTACGGGTCCTTACATATGTGATCCAACTAAAGTGGTGTTCAAGTTTGTCGATTGTGAATTGGTGCCAATACTGGATGATGTTACTAGCTTCATTGAGCTGTCGTTTGCCAGGAGAAAGCTGATACTGCTAGTTACCATGCCTAGCCACATGTTCCCCGATGCTTTGGGTCTGACACGTAATCAGAATCTGAGGATCATTAAAGATGGATGGGCAATCTTGGACCAACTGTTCGACAGGTTCGGGCATCGAGAAAGTTACGAGTGGTAAATAGGGGTGTTTCAATTTGATCAAGCAACCTGGGAGAGTCTCCATCCTTTGACCTTCTCTTTGGCATTGTTAGGATTACTAGTCTTCTTACAAAGGAAAGGGCGAATCAATATCAACTTGTTGCCCGTGGCCTTGGCAACTTTTGGGGGAAATCTCCATGTCACCCTGGTCCCTATGATATTATCAAAAATACTTTGAGTCTGACCGCATGTTTCAGAGGGTATGACTACTTCAAAGGCTACAACTTCCTACTCTAGATATGGGCCGTAGAACACCTTTTTCAAAGAGGGGCCATTATCGACTATATTTAGGTGTCTGTAACATGATTAGGAGTCACAATGAGAGAATGAGACACTAGGTCTCACTGCACGGGCAAGGTAAATGGAGAGACATACTGACTCACCTAAGTGGAGAATGGATAAACTAGAAGTTCTTGTGCTTAAGTGGCAGGGAAATTTTGAGGACCCCCGGAAAATACTTCATCGAGCTGGTGGGACTTGAAGGAATTCAGCTGTATGCACCTCTACGAGTTCTCAGGCAATTTGGTCTGATCCAGGATGTACCCCTCTGGTCGAGGACAACTCTTTATGAAGACGACTACAACGGTCAAATTGCAATCCTAAAGAGTGAGGAGACTTCATGACAAGTGGAATGACTTAATCATGATGCGGATGGGTCTGAATTTATGATATACTCCAAAATACTTCGTATAGATCAATGAGGAGGATCAGCTGGCTCGACCGAGCATAGAGGGAGTGGCCGGGCTAGAAGATGCAGCAACAGCCTTGCAAATATATCACGAGATTTTGCCTCATTACCTCATTACCACTGCCATGCATCGGCAAGTGGTCCCAGGGTTAGTTGATTACATGTTGCCACCTCCAAAGGATGACGACCGAGTGATCGAGTATATACAGATTAAATCAGAGTTAGAACCAGAACAGGATCCTGAAGAATAGCATGGGTACAACAACGATGAGGAAGAAGAAGAATTTGTAGAAGACCCCAAGGAGGAGCCTGAAGGAGAGGACTTGGGAGATGACTCCAGGGATGATTATTAGTGGCTGGTTGATTTCCCTCTATCTTACACCCTTTTATCTTGTACCCTTTTCATTTACCTAAGGGCAACCCTGTGAGCCCATGTAACTTTGTGGATGTTGGAAAACAATGTTGTAACCTTCGCTCCCACCTAATGTAATCCAAATATTATTAATGAACAACCAAAGTTTGCTCTGGATCTAAACGTGTCAAAATCTAATTGTTCGTCGAACATTCGCGACATAGGCATACCTCCTGCAAAGAGACATCCCTATGCATCTTAGGAAACGCGCTTATCTTGAATGCATAAACTAACTACTCTATGTGCTTATATTTGTTCAATTGCTGAAACTAACTTCTGCTCTTCTTTCCTTTTATTTTTCGCATTACTTTATTACTATTCCTCGAAAAGAGAGGTCAGTTTGTGTTATCACGAAAAGCTGGCTGAACCACCATAAAACCTGATATCAAAAGGGAAGATGTCTACAACTGATGACCCGGCCGAAAACCCTCTAGTAATAGCTGACAACCTAGGGAAATAGGGGGAAACGAATTATACTCGCAACTGATGGCGCATCTGGCTGTAACGACGATTCCGCAACCACCCCGCTTCCCTTCATTGGACTCAATCCCTGATCACTTCCCTTCAACCATATGACAAACAAACAGTACCCCAACCACAGTCACTACAAATCCCGCAACCCAAGTTGTACCACATGTAACCCCCGCAAATTCGCCAAATTCTCCTATACATACCCCTTATGTCCCGAATCACATCCAGACACTAGAAAACCCACCAGTCACTACCAACTCAGTTTATACCCATCCCCACAACAATTTCACTTTTGCCAAAAATCAGGCCCAGCACATACCTGCAGCACACACCGCTACACACGATAGGTATGTTCCATATGTATATGCCACCTCAGAACCTACCTTTATATCCCGTCACGGTCAGAGTGCCATATGAGATCGATCAATATTCTAAGATGGTGAGAGAAGCAAAGTACAAAGAAAAAGAGTTATCAGAGCAGTTACGAGTGTTGAGAAAGCAAATGAAGAATCTCCAGGTTGCTCAAGGGAGCGAGAGCCTCGATTATGAAGCCTTGTGTATACACCCTGATGTTCACATGCCCGTACGGTACAAACTTTCAAAGTTCGACATCTTTGATAGAATGGGTGCTCCCCATGCGCACTTGAGGGCCTACTGCGACAAGCTGGTCGGGGTAGCATAAAATGAAAAGCTGAGAATGAAATAATATATAAGTAGTCTGACAGGGGATGTGCTCACTTGGTGCACCTGCCCGCGAGAGACTGGAGAGGATGGCAAGACATGGCGTAGGACTTTATGAACCATTTTTGGTTTAACACCGAAATCACTCCAAACATTTTCGCTCTAATGAATTTGCATAAGAAACCATCAGAGTCATTTCAAGAGTACGCCCGGCGCTAGAGGTCGTTCGCTGCTAGGACCCAAACCCCGTTAGATGGTAATGAGCTGATCAAATATTTCATCAGAGCTCAAGAAGGAATTTACTTTGAAAATATTGACCCTCCTATGCACCCCGACCACGCAAAAAGTTTGAAGAAAGAAATCCCAGAAACTCCCAGAAAAAAATCCCAGAAACTATACCTAGTGGAAGGGAGAATTCTCGACCAACCTTCCAAATACTTCATGCCACCAAGCGATGTGCCTATCAGGTGTTCCTAGGCATGGTACTGAGGACCGCTTCAGGCAGAAGAATGAGATTGAGTCGCTGATCAAGACTGGAGCCATCCAATGTATTACGGCTCCACCAAATGTGAATCATAACCCACTGCTGAAGATTATGATCTGAAGGGGACCATCGTCACAATTGGGAATGTCGAGGCTGCAAGAGTTCCACCCTGAAAGACTATGTTGATTATTGTACAGTTGAAACCTCCGGTGATGGTCCAGACGTACCAACAACAGTCCACCACCACCGTCAGGAATGAGGAGAATAGAAAATACAAGATTGTTCCATGGACGTACTAGTAGAAAGGAAAAGGAAAAATGACAGCTTCTGTAGTTCCTCATGGGATGACCAGGTCAGGATGGTGCTATGCTCCAGAAAAGATAAACTGAGGAAATCCATGTAGAGAATAAAATTAGAGGAGGAATATAACGGATGCCGAGGCGGCATAATTTTGGAGGAAGATACGAGTTAAAGAATATTTCTTGGAGGAATTGTTGAAGAAAACCCATGCACACATATCGATTATGGATCTACTGATGAGTTTCGATAGTCATAAAGATGCCTTGATGAAGGTGTTAAGTGGAGTAAGTGTGGCGAGCAACACCACTAGCGAGGCATTAGCGGAAACAATTGAATTGATGGTCGAAGAAAATATGATATCCTTTCAAAGAGACAAACTTCCTGTAGAATGTGTGGATTATAACAGAGCCCTACACATCACAGTCAAGTGCGGGGATAAAGTGGTGTCTCGAGAGCTTGTTTACGGAGGATTCAGAGTGGATATGTCACGCCCCAAACTTGGGGAGGCGTGACCGGCACCGAGTGCCGTACTGGCCCGAGCGAACCACTTTGTAACTCTTTTTTTTTCTCATAACTATCATGGGCCAACATGGTCATAACTCATAATGTACAATTGTAAGTGGAAAACACTATATCACAGAACCATTTTTCTTGACATCAAAGCCTCTAAGATTATTTGACATCAAATGGGACAGGGTACCGGCCTACCGATAAGTCTTTAGCAAAACTCTGATACGATGACTCACAGACTCGGCTGCACTCCGAATGAGGTAGAGTCTTGCCAATCCTTTGCTGAATGCCAATCTCGTCTACTATAAGGTTTCATCAAACTGATTATCTATACTTGCAGGCATGAATGCAGCGTCCCTAACAAAATGACATCAGTACGAATAATGCACCGAGTATGTAAGGCATGTAAATCAGTATATAAAGGACATGGGAGAAACATGGAATAAAGGACTTATCCTGTAAGTCTGGATAGCTCTGTAAATTATGAAATATTTATAATGTCATGCATATGTATATAAATATCATGTAATGCATAGGTCTATACGTACATAACATCATCAAGCCTCTGAGGGCATCCCATCATATCATCTCGGCCACTGTGGGCAAATTATCAACGTATAGCAGCTGATCAGGTGGTGGTGCGTATATAACGCCGTAACCCTTTCCCATATCCCATATACATATAATATACGCGTATATACATGTATACAATGCCATCTGGTCATGGGTCAATGTAAATGAATGCAATGCATGAGAAGTACATCAATAAAATCTTTCAGAGTGTCATAAGACCATTATGCCTTTGATTAATATCATGAAGTAAACTTTATCAACTTACGTATTTTTTGAGACCCATGAACAGACGATAGAATAATATGACACATGGAGAACCAGGAATATAAGTATCTCTAGCATTTCTATGAATAGAGTCAATTATGGAAATTTTGCACTTGCTCGTTTCGTTTGTATCGTATGGATCATGCCAAAAAGAAAGAAGGGATAGCCTTAACATACCTGGATTAGGGAAATATCCGTAGTTGTGACAAAATATTTTCATGTTTCATCCTCAGACATCAGAGAACTAAAACTAAGTGTTTGCTTGGCGGCTTTGCTTCTACACACAGATCTCTTAAGTTTGACATAATACCGGGAAAAGTTAACCTCTGACGCTAAACAAATACATGTGTAGAAAGCCGAAGACAACTATCCCTGGTTTTCAAAGGACACATTTTTCCTTAAGAATATGGAAGAATAAGAAGTAATGTTCACCAGTAATACAATACTAATGTTTAATATCTAAGTTTCAACTCGAGTTCCGATGATAAAAAGGAAACAAAGCAGTGGATCAAGTTTGAGTATGTACATGTACAAACAAGGCGGAAAGATAGTTTAGAGATATATCCAAAAGAGCAAAAGTTTCATGTAAAAAGAGTTGGAAAATAATGTACGCATTTCTTTCCCAAATAATAGAATCAATGGTGTCTTGTGATTATCATGTTAGGTTGCCACATAATCCAAAGTGACTAAGAGTCACTTGTTTGGAAAGTGGCTTGCTTCCACATAATCCCCTTGTTGGGGAATTTAAACTTTATCCAATAATCAATTAGGTAGTATCTCGCTACCCGGTAATTAACTAATTACCTGCGTAATTAAGAATTGTCTCAAATTACTTAAAATACTACTCACTTTTAACACACTTTATATAACTTGCTATCATGGTCATGTGGTACCATATAAAATAAATACATCCACTATTATTTCATTAAAACATCCATGTAAAAATATATATATTTTCTCAACTTCTAATTTTCCTAATCTCATATAAAGAGTAAAAATTTTCGTATGCTTAATTCTTAACATGGTAAAAAGATAACCTTCTTTTCTTGTGAGAAAATAATTTTTATCTTTACAATAATAAAAATCTCATAAACTTTCTCATATTATGTGAATAATTTAAAACATATTCGAAAGTAGTAATATTAATAACTATATAAAATCATATTTTTCAAACCATTTTTTCTTTACAAAAAAAAAGTTCCACTAAAAATACCATATCAAATATATATATAACGATATCAAGGTTGGTAAACTTACGGGTTATAACAGAATATGTACCCACTCTCTACTCTACGATAGTTGAGTATCCATTTGAGAGAGGTGAAGGAAAGCCATGTAAGAGTGAGAGATTTCGATGGGTCTCAAAAAGACGTCATTGGATAGATCTACTCAGCCCTGCAAATTGGACCAGTTGAGTTTCCAATACTGTTTCAAGTAATGGACATTTTGTCTTCATATAACCTGTTGCTAGGAAGGCCCTGGATACACATGGCAGGGGCAGTTCCGTCCATTCTCCATCAGTGTATGAAGTTCGAGTGGGATTGCCAAGAGGTTGTAATTGACGGTGAATGGAGCCAGACAGCTTACCTACAACATGCAGTTCCCTTTATGGAATGATTGAATGGGATAACCTTTTATGCGGTCGAGATCATGCAGACCATGAAGATAGAGAAGAATGAGCAGAATCTGGGTATGCAATCACCATACAGATCAAATAAGGCAATTAGGGAGATGATAAAGTACGGGTACCGACCAGGGACCGGGCTAGGAGACCGGTCAAATGGGATAATAGAGCCGATTGAGCTGAAAGGGAAGAAAGGCACTGCTGGCTTAGGGTACCAACCTCTAACTGGAAAGACTTACACCGGTAACTTTAGGAAGAAGGGTTTTGTGCCAGAGCGTGTTTCCGAAGCACCGTGTGGCACCTGAAGCACTGACTAAATCGGCCTGTGAGGATGACCTCTACCAAATGAACCTTTACCTCCAGATGAGGCACCACTGAAACCACCAAAATGACGAGGCCTCTTCTCAGATACCGCCTCTCTACCCTGACCACGAATCCTCTCAATCTACCTAGCAATCTCTATAACCCGCTAAAAAGAAATATCATCCCCGGTCTCCTTGGCCATCTGTAGCATGATACCAAAAGTAAGGCCATCTATGAATCTCCTCACCCTCCCCTTCATACTAGGGATCAAGATAAGTGCAAGGCAAGATAGGTCCACAAATCTGGTCTCGTACTAGTTAACAGTCATGCTACCCTGATGTAGATGCTCGAACTGGCTATGGTACCCCTCTCTCAAAGCAAAAGGAATGAACTTCTCCAAGAATAGTTGTGAGAACTAATCCCAAGTGATTGGAAGTGAACCTGTTGGTCTGCCTCGAACATAATCCTGCCACCATCTCTTGGCGGAACAGGTCATCTGAAACACTATGAAGTCGACTCCATTGGACTCCACAATAACCATGTTGCGCAACTCCTCATGGAAACGGTCCAAATAATCTTGTGGGTCCTTAGAAGGTGTACCACCAAAATGAATTGGAAAGAGCTTGGTGAACTTATAAAACCTCTTCAATCTCTTAGAAGACATCGCAGGCCTCTCCCCGTACTGAGTAGCAGTAGCGGGCTGAACTACTCCAACTGCCGGAACCGCCAGAGTCTGATATATGGAGCCATCTGCTCCAGAGTGTGAGTAGCGGGAGTCTGGGCTCCTCTCACAATTGAGAGACAGTCAGTGCCATAGGAAATACTCCATCCTGGGCCACACTCTCCATAAGGCCCACTAAGCAGACTAGGGCGTCTGAAGTACGAGAGTGGCTATGAATCCCTCTGGGACCTGAGCGGGTCCAACTGGTGCGGTCTGGACAGGTATCTTCTCTTCCTGCGCTCCGACCCCTAACCCTGGTAGTGGGTGCAACCTGGGGCATCGGCTCCTGCCCAGCTGTGTATGTTGTGCACGTCCTAACGATCTGCGAGGCAAAACGAATATAATGATTCAAACTTCAATGATAAAATAAAATTGCACAATAGAGAAAGAAAGAAGTGAAATTTTCCTAAAGACCTATAGCCTCTAGAAGATAAGTATAGACATCTCCGCACCAATCCTCTAGACTCTACTAAGCTTTCTCATGACTCACGAGACCTAGGCAACCTAGTACTCTGATACCAACTCATCACGAATCAAAATTACAACCATGGGGTCGTGATGGTGCCTAACATCCACTTGCTAGGCAAGCCAACGTTAGATTATTACTTAACCAATTTTAAAAAAATATAACAAAGTAATGATAATTAACAACTGACAAACTCGGAAATGAATGAAGTATTTATATAAATAACATGGTATTAAATCTACTCCCAGAATTCAATCCACATAGGAGCTATAATGCTCGTACTCACTAAGCACATGTGCGTCAACATCAAGATTGATAGAGTACACTAATGTAACTGTCGGGAGATGGGTAGGTATAATGTAATATGGAAAAAGGCAAGCACAGCTAAAGTGCAATAAGCAAATCAACACGATGAGAGGCATCTCGCCTATATATCGCCACAAGGCCTAAACGGGATTATAACATGCGTGCGAATAATCAAGTAGCCTTACAACATGTCATAGCATAAGGGCGAAACATATAACATAGACCATGGCATCAATAACATCCATTATGCCCGATGATTTACCCACGGTAGCAATTGCATAAGAATAAGCAAACCCGATCTGATATAAAACACACATTCTCATTAGGCCAACAAATAGCCCCCAAACCATTTCTGATCATTCCCAAACAGGTATACAACCTTCCAAAGATCCATAGCAACCTACCCATAACACATACCCTCTGCTATCCAGTTCTTAGAATATCTTCACAATCCATAACCAAGGAATAGTCTGCCTACGAGAAAATCCAGTCTTTAAACCTCATGAATACCGGAATCTTCATATCTGATCCCAACTCCACTAATCGAATGGCTGATATATCACTCATACTCCATCATCTTAAGGAAAATACTATCATAGATCTTCTGCGCCATGTTGCAAAACCTGAACCTCAGCAGCCCAAAACTAGGAGATCACCGTAAAACTAGTTAAGCATCTGCAAGTCAAAATGCAATGCGTCTCTCAAAATGCACACCCTCCTCAAGCGATACCAAATAGTGCCAGCATTCTTTTAAACATCTGAACTTGTACGTGCCCTCTAGAACTCATACATTCCCTTCAAAACAAAACTGCAACCTTGTGCTCGCTACTTGCAAACCCACATGGCGCACCGCAACTATCATGCTAACTCATGAAAATACGAAAACCTCATAATCAACTCTGAACCACAAGCAGAATGAACACCTCATCTACTAAGGACCTTGAATTTACTCGATCCATGAGGACATCTCCACACGCAACACACCTTCTATAACCATAGAAGACATCAACCCAGAAACCAATCCACACGCAACACACCTTCAAAATCGATTAACACACAATCAAGTCATCAACGTTGATCTCCCTCCAACTCAACCAAGTCCCGCAGATTGTAAACCCAAAAGTAACTCAATCCAAAATGCCCGCTCTAAAGGGACATTATGAAAATTCAAAGTTGTTTCTTGCATCTCTCTAATACTACTATGTGGAGTCAATAATGATGTAGAAGTACCACAAATCCAGACACCATCCACTACTAATCTCAAGCCCTAGCCATACACATGTTCGAAAATCCTCAAATGCTACATATGAATCTGGGACTCATTAGAAACTCTTCTACAGTCATTAACCTAGCTCTAATTCTCTATTACATAACCAATACGCACCGAATAACTAGCACTTCACCAGCACATGAATATCCCAAGAAGTAACCAAGGTATTCCTTTTCCTTGCACACTTAGTACATAAACTAATATAATACATTACTCTGCAATACGCGTTGATAGTAGACTCCCCCACTAGGCTCAAAGCCATAGAACACATCACATGTAACCCATAGTGCCCTTCCTTCATATCTTCCCCTAAACCACGTTTTCAATCAGCTGAATACTTCATAAACTTATGTAACTTTAATCACAAAACACTCCAAGGACTCTGCCAATTTCATACCCATCCTCGTGACAGTCAGCCAAGTTCCTCAAATTCTCCAAAATGATAAGATAAGCACCCTAGATAGGGCTACATCAGGGATCGGCTCTTAGCCCGTTTTTGTTTGCCTTAGCGTTAGATGTGCTGACGCTTTACATACAAGGGGAGGTGCCATGGTGTATGCTATTTGCCTATGACATAGTCTTGATTTACAATACATGAGGCAGAGTTAGTGCTAAGTTGGAAGTTTGGAGACAAACGCTGGAGTCTAAAGGTTTCAAGTTGAGTAGGTCAAAAACTGAGTACTTTGAGTGCAGTTTCAGTGATAGGGGATGCATGAAGAAGAGGTAGAAGTGAGGATTGGTACTCAGGTCATCCCTAAAAGAGATAGTTTCAAGTATCTTGGGATTTTTATTCAAAGCAACAAGGAGATTGACGAGGATGTTACTCATCGTATTGGAGATACGAATGTGCCACATAGAATTAAGGGAAAGTTCTATAAAGTGGTGGTTAGACCGACTATGTTGTATAGAGCTGAGTGTTGGCCCGTCAAGAAGTCCCATGTCCAAAAGATGAAAGTAGTTGAAATGAGGATATTGAGATAGATGTATGGGCATACTAGGAAAGAAATGATTAGGAATGTCGTTATTAGTGACAAGGTAGGAGTGATATATGTGGAGGACAAGTTGCGGGAATTGATACTTAGATGGTTCGGGCATGTGAAGAGGAGAGACACGGATGCTCCGGTGAGGAGGTGTGAGAGGTTGTCCATGGCGAGTTTGAGAAAGGGAAGGGGTAGGCCTAAGAAGTATTAGGGTGAGGTAATTATGCAGGACATGTCATTGCTTCAGCTTACCGAGGATATGACCCATGATAGGAAAGTGTGGAGGTCGAAGACTAGGGTTGTCGATTCACACGTAGTAGTGTGTTCTTCCTAGGTCGACCAGTAGTACTAGGACTATTTTGTGATTTCCAATTTATGGTTCTTTATTATGCATGCTATGGCATTCATGTCTGTAACCACGTTACATTGTTGCTAATATTCTTTGCTACTTGGTTGCTTTATCTTCATTGTTCGTTGAGCCAAGGGTCTATCGGAAAGAGCTTCTCTATCTCTATGAGGTATGGGTAAGGTCTACGTACACACTTCCCTCCCCAGACCCCATTTATGGGATCAAACTTGGTTTGTTGTTATTGTTGATAAGATAAGCACCCCACTGAATAGAAGCCTCATACGAAACACACGCCTCAAATCTTCACGCAGGAGATAACCTACCGGCTAGACACAAATCAATATCTTCTCATGACCCCACCATGGTCACAACAACTAGGCAACTGATTACTAATCCTCCCTGGTCTACTCTCGTAGAGAAGATACAAGAATTCGCTTCATCCAAAAAATGAACTACTGGGTGTAACGACCCGGCCAACCGTTTTGCGTATTTTAGCCCATGTACCCTATTTATTTCCTCCTATATGTTGTATTATGGTTATGTGCTTTGTCGGGGGTGTTTGGTTTTTGTTTTGGGTGAGTTTGGGAATTAAATGGGACTTAAGTTGGATGTAGTTTGACTTTTGTGTAGACGACTCCGGAATGGAGTTTTGACAGTTCCAATAGCTGCGTATGGTGATTTTGGACTTAGGAGCATATCCGGATGTGGATTTGGTGGTCCGTAGGTCGTTTTGGCTTGAATTGGCAAAAGTTAGAAAGTTGAAGGTTTGGAAGGTTGCAAAGTTTGACCGGGTGTGATTCAGATTGACTCCGGAACCAATTTGGAGTTTATGCACTACTGAAGCACTGCTATGTCTGGTGCCACCTGCACACTTTGGGCCGCAGGTGTTGCACCATAGAAGCGGCCTTCGAGCCTCAGAAGCAAAGTTGGCCTTGCCCAGCTGGGACCGCAGATGCGGAGGGGTCATCGCAGAAGCAGAATTTAGGAAGGCCTTGGGCAGGACTACAGGTGCGGTCAATTTCACCAGAGAAGCGGGCTCGTAGGTTCGAGCAAGTGGTCCGCATAAGCAGATTCTCAAGACTTAAGCTGGAACCGCACCTGCGATGGTTTTTCCGCGGGTGCGGCGTCGCAGATGCGATCCTTAGCCCGCAGATGCGAAATTGCTGGGGCACAAAAGGCGTCTTTGAGGGTTTGAATTTCATTTTCATTTTTTGGACCTAGAAAGCTCGGTTTGTGGAGATGTTTTGAGGGTTCTTCAAGGAAATCATTGGGATAAGTGATTCTAACTCGGTTTTGACTATATTACATGAATCCATTATTATTTTCATCATTTAAATAGTGATTTGAGTTGAAAATTTGGGGAAAATTCTGAAAACTTCCTAGGCTAAATTTTGGGGATTTGGAAGGCGATTTGAGGTAGTATTTGAGTAAATCTTGTGTGGTTGGACTCGGTATCGAATGGTTGTTCAAATTTCTTATTTTTTGTCAGGTTCTGAGATGCGGGGCCGGGTTGACCTTTTGAGTTGAATTTTTATTTCACTTTAAAGATCGTAAATTTATTGTTCTGAATAGTTTCCTATAGTGTATATTTATGGTATGAAGTTGTTTTGGCTAGATTCGAGCCATTAGGATTTGGAGAATCGAGGGAAAGGCTTACTAGTGAATTGAGTTAGCATGTTTTGAGGTAAGTGACTTGTCTAACTTTGCGTCGGGTAGTTACCCCTTAGGATTGGTGTTGGTTTGTGTTAATTGTGATATGTGAAAGCCGTGTACGCAAGGTAAAGAGTGTGTACACGGGCTAAATGTGGAAATTGACCGGTTTTAGCTATGTAGATTCCTATCACACCTTAATTGAGTTGCCTTAACATGTTATATTCATTGTTATTAGTCTATCTTCACATGCCCTACTTGTCTTATCTCTTACTTGTTAATTGTCTTTACATTTTTAGTTGAAGTATTGTTTCCTCTATTCCTTATTCATTATTTAACCGTTAAGTTCTTCACTTGAAGTTGTTATTCTTGGAATATCTTGTTGTTGAAATTGGTATAGAGTTATAATGGCCGTGATTTACATTGAGGCAAAGTTGTAAAGTTGTGAAATACTATTCTTGTTGAGTTATTCACCTTCAGTTATTATTGTTGAGACTCTTGTGCATATTGTGATTTGAGCCATGGGCTATTTGTTGTGAAAACACTATTGTTGTTGGTTTCTTTGCAAGTTGTAATATTGGGTATATGATGTGCAATTTGTGATATGTTATGATATTGATACGCATGCGGTGAGATAAGGTGGGCTTGATACGTGTGTTGCTAGTAGAGGAACTACTTGAAGCCATGCAGTGTGATAAGGTGTACTAAAATGCGGGACGCTATTTTAGGAAAAATAATTTTCAAAACTAAATGCATGGCTCCCACGGGGATATAAGAAAAGATTGTGAATTATTTTGTGATTTGAAACTATGAGGAGGTACCTCAGTAGTGACTCTTGTTGATACTTTTCTATTACCTAACTTGTGTTTTGGTTGCTTT
This sequence comes from Nicotiana tabacum, assembly GCF_000715075.1. Lineage (NCBI taxonomy): Eukaryota > Viridiplantae > Streptophyta > Magnoliopsida > Solanales > Solanaceae > Nicotiana > Nicotiana tabacum. The sequence continues at coordinate 54,394,544 of NC_134088.1, forward strand.
ATTTCCTTGGCATAATATTCCTTGTTTTCTTCTGTGATGCATTATTTGTCTTAGTTCAGTGTAGCCAATCTTGGTATATTGCTTAATTGTTTCATTTCCATTGTTATTATTATTACTCTCTTAAATACTCATTTAGTTTCTTATTTATTCTAGTAGGGCCTTGACCTGACCTCATCACTACTCTATCGAGGTTAGGCTTGGCACTTACTAGGTACCGTGCTGGTGTACTCATACTACGCTTCTGAACATCTTTTTGTGCAGATCCAGGTACCTCCTACCAGTCCAGGCACTAGTGAGATGAGCTCAGCTTCAGAGACTTCAAGGTATACCTATCGATGTCCGCGGGCCTCGGAGGCCCCCTCTATCTAGTCTACTTCAATATTCTTTTCCTTCATAGACATTGTTGTATAGGGATGACCAGTACTTATTCGTAGAGCTTGTGACTTGTTATCACCAGATTTTGGAAAGTTTGTTTATGTTGAGTTGCAGAGTTTTCTTTATTATAATTATTGAGTATTTGAGAGATTATTCGTTATTTCAATTATATTTTGCATGTATATTAGGCTTACCCAGTTTTAGAGACTAGGTGCCATCACGACATCCTACGTAGGGAAATTAGGGTCGTGACAAGTTGGTATTAGAGCTCTAGGTTCATAGGTGTTATGAGTCACAAGCATGTTTAGTAGAGTCTCGCGGATCGGTACGGAGATGTCTGTACTTATTTTCGGGAGGCTATGGAACTGTTAGGAAAAGCTTCACTTCATTGATTCCTTTTCATGCGAATTTGTTAACTTCGAAATTCTAAATCTCTATCTTTCTTTTCTCTCACAAATGGTGAGGACACACACAACTGGATCTGATGATCAGACACCCGCGCCCCTGCTATAGCCGCGAGAGGCCATGGATGGTCACGTGGTGTAGCCAGAGCACCTGCTCGAGCTGCTACAAAGGAGCCAGTAGTATCTCCAGTTGGCGGGGCAGATACCTGATGCGTCTGTTGCTACCCCCGCACTTCAGGAGACTCTCACCCAATTTTTGAGCATGTTTTGGCACTCTAGCGCAAGCGAGGTTGATTCCACTTGCTCGTGCCATATCTCAGGCCGAGGGTGGAGCACACATTCCCGCCACTGGTATGCCAGAGTAGCAGGTTCAGGTTGACCAGGTCCTAGAGGTCATACCAATATAGACGGTTGTCCAAGTTCAACGCGAGGTTAGGGTTGCAGCATCTGAGGAGGAGCAGATCAGGTTCGACAGGTACAAGAAGTACCACCCTCCTACTTTCAACGGCTTAGCTTTAGAGGATGCACAGGGTTTTCTTGAGGAGTGCCTCTGTAGTATGGGTATTGTGGAGTCGAGTGGGGTTGCTTTCACTACGTTACTACTTAAGGGAGCGGCTTATCAGTGATGGCGAGCATATGAGTTGGGTACCCCGGCCGAGGCAGCTTCACTCACATGGGCTTAGTTTTCAAAGATATTCATGAGAGAGTTTGTTCCCTAGCCTTCAGGATGTATGGCGTGCGGATTTGAGCAGTTGCGATAGGGTGCTATGACCGTGCCAAAGTATGCTGTCAGGTTCAGCGAGTTGTCCTAACATGCTCCAATCTTAGTTTCCATCGTTAGAGACCGAGTCTATCAATTTATCGAGGGGCTCAACCATGGTAATAGATTCAGCATGGCTCGAGAGTTGGAGACTGATACCCCATACCAGTAGGTTGTGGAGATCGCTCGGAGATTAAAGGGTATGGGTTGCCGGGAGAGAGAGGAGAGGGAAGCTGAGAAGCCTCGAGATTCTGGAACATATAGTGGTGCCCGTGCCCCACTTGCAGATTGTCATGGTAGAGGCTATGTGATCCGTCCAATTCATTCAGCACTTCCAGCTTCCAGCAGTATTCCGGCTACTTCCAGACCTCAGGTTCCCCATTATGCATCGCCGTTATCTAGTTCACCTCCTACACAAGGTGCTTTCAATGGAAAGTCCAGCCGGCCAGGCCCGAGCAAGTCTCAGCAGCCACGTCTTCTAAGAGCTAGTTTTGAGTGTGGTGACACTAGACATATGGGGAGGGACTACCCCAGACTCGGGAGGGGTGCACCTCCACAGACCACTCAGGATTCACATATTCCATATGGTCCCCAAACCTTTTAGGTCGTGGTTACCACACCAGCTTCCACTCCACCTGCACGAGAAAATAGAGGTGGATGTCGGGTGGGTAGGGGTCTCCCTAGAGGGGGAGGCTAGGGCAGATGTTATGCTCTTCTGACTAGGATGTAGGCGGTTGCATCCGACTCAGTTATCACATGTATTGTTCCGGTTTATAAAAGAGATGCATCAGTCTTATTTGATCCAGGCTCCACTTATTCCTATGTATCATCTTACTTTGCTCCATATTTGGGTATATCACATAATTCCTTGAGTTCTCATGTATATGTGTCCACACTAATGGGAGATTCCATTGTTATTGACCGTGTGTATCCGTCGTGTCTAATCATTCTTGGTAGTTTGAGACCAGAGCTGACCTACTGTTGCTCAGTATGGTAGTTGCCCTAACATGCTATTGTTGATAGTCACGCCAAGACGGTGACATTGGTTATGCCAGGTTTTCCGCAGTTGGAATGGAGGGGTACTTTGGATTACGTTCCTATTAGAGTGGTGTCTTTCCTTAAGGCACAGAGGATTGGTCGGGAAGGGGTGTGAGGCATATCTAGCCTTTGTGAGGGATATCAGTGTTGATACTCTTACCGTCGAGTCATTTTCGATAGTGAGGGACTATCCAGATGTATTCCCGGCGGATCTTCCAGGCATGCTGCGCGATACGGATATCGAATTTGGTATTGATTTGTTGCCGGGCAGTCATCCCATTTTTATTCCACCATATCATATGGCCCCAGCGAAGTTGAAGGAGTTAAAGTAGCAGTTGCAAGAGTTACTTGATAAGGGCTTCATTCGGCCTAGTGTGTTACCTTGGGGTGCTCTGGTCTTGTTTGTAAAGAAGAAGGATGGTTCTATGTACATGTGTATTGATTATTGAGAGTTAAACAAGGTTATAGTGAAGAACATGTATCCATTGCCGCACATTGATGACCTATTTGATCAGTTACAGGGTGCCAGAGTATACACAAAGATCGATTTGTGATTAAACTATCATCAGTTAAAGATTCGGGATCCGGATATTCCAAAGACTGCCTTCAAGACTTGGTATGGTCATTATGATTTCCTTGTGATGTCATTCGGGATGACCAATGCCCCATCAGCATTCAGGCATTTAATGAACAGTGTATTCCATTCCTATCTTGACTCATTCGTCATTGTGTTTATTGACGACATCTTGGTGTAATGCCAGAGCCGGTAGGATCATGAGAAGCACCTGAGGACTATGCTACAGACCTTGAGAGAAAAGAAGTTATATGCAAAATTTTCAAAGTGTGAGTTCTGGCTTGATTCGGTGGCATTTTAGGGGCATGTAGTGTCCAGTGAGGGGATAAAGGTAGATCCAAAGAAGATTGAAGTAGTGTAGAGTTGGACCACACCATCTTCAGCTACTGAGATATGGAGTTTTCTTGGGTTGGCAGGGTATTACCGTCAATTCGTAGAGGGTTTCACATCTATTGCTGCACCAATGAATAGATTGACCCAGAAGGGTGCTTCGTTCAGATGGACCGAGGAGTGTGAGGAGAGATTTCAAAAGCTCAAGACTGCTTGGACTACAGCCCCAGTATTGGTATTGCCTACGGGTTCGGGGTCTTACATTGTGTACTGTGATGCATCGCATGTTGGCCTCGGCGCGGTGTTGATGCAAGATGGTAGGCTGATTGCCAACGCATATAGACAACTGAAGGTATATGAGAAGAATTATCATGACCACGACCTTGAGTTAGAAGCTATCGTTCATTCCTTGAATATTTTGCGGCACTATTTGTATGGTGTCCCTTATAAGGTCTATACCGACCACCGGAATCTATAGCATCTGTTCAAACAGAAGGATCTTAACTTGAGACAGCAGAGATGGCTAAAGTTTCTTAAGGACTATAATATCACCATTATATATCATCCCGGGAAGGCCAATGTGGTGGCGGATGCCTTGAGTCAAAAGGTGGAGAGCTTGGGTAGTTTAGCATATCTACCGGTAGTTGAGAGGCCATTAGCATTGGATATTCAGGCCTTGGCCTATCAGTTTGTTATATTGGATGTTTCGGAGCCGAGTCGAGTTTTGGATTGTGTGGTTTCTCGATCTTCTCTATATGATAGTATCAGAGGGCGTCAGTATGACGACCCCCATTTGCTTGTCCTCAAGGACACGGTTCAACACGACGATGCGAAGGAGGTCACTATTGGGGATGACAGTGTGTTACAGATGCCGGGCCGACTATTTGTACCTAGTGTAGATGGTTTGCTCGAGTTGATTCTTCAGGAGGCCCACAGTTCGTGGTACTCCATTCATCCAGGTATAGCCAAGATGTATCAGGACTTGAGGCAACACTATTGGTGGAGGAGAATGAAGAAATACATAGTGCAGTATGTAGCTCGGTGCCTTAATTGCCAGCAGGTGAAGTTTGAGCATCAGCGGCTAGATGGATTGCTTCAGAGGCTAGAGATTCTCGAGTGTAAATGGGAGCGGGTTACCATGGATTTTGTTGTTGGCCTCCCACAGACTTAGATGGTGTTTGATGCAATATGGGTGATTGTGGATAGGTTGACCAAGTCGGCTCATTTCATTCCAGTGGTAACTACTTATTCTTTAGAGAAGTTGGCTGATGTCTATATTCGTGAGATTGTCTGACCTTATGGCATGCCGGTATTTATCATCCCTAACTGGGGTACGCAGTTTATATCGCGATTCTGTAAGGTCGTACAACGAGAGTTGGGCACACGGGTTGAGTTGAGTACAGCATTCCACCCTTAGACGGACTGACAGTCCGAGCGCAATATTCAAATTTTGGAGGATATGCTTCGTGCCTGTGTGATGGAGTTCGGGGGTTCTTGGGATCAGTTCTTGCCGCTTGTATAGTTTGCCTATAACAACAGCTACCAATCGAGCATTCAGATGGCTTTCTATGAGGCCTTGTATGGGAGGCGGTGTCGGTCTCCGGTGGGTTGGTTTGAGCCAGGTGAGGCTACGTTATTAGGTACTAATTTGGTTCAGGATGCTTTGAAAAAGGTTTAATTGATTCAACATCGGCTTTGTACAACCCAATCGAGAAAAAAGAGTTATGCGGATCGGAAGGTTTGTGATGTTATATTCAAGGTTAGGGAGCGGGTCTTGCTCCGCGTTGCGCCCATGAAGGGTGTTATGAGGTTCAGGAAGAAGGGAAAGTTGAGCCCTAGGTATATCCGACCTTTTGCGATTGTCAAGAGGATTGGAGAGGTGGCCTACAAGCTTGCTTTGCCACCTTGTCTAGCTGCAATTCATCTATTATTCCATGTTTCTATGCTCTGAATGTATCACTGTGATCCGTCTCATGTGTTGGATTTTAGATCAGTCCAGTTGGACAAGGATTTGTCAAATGTTGAGGAGCCGGTGGCCATTTTTGACAAGCAGGTCCGAAAGTTGAGGTCGAAAAACATTGCTTCAGTGAATGTTTAGTGGAGGGGTCAACCAGTCAAGGAGGTGACTTGGGAGACTGAGCATGATAGGCATAGCCATTATCCTCATCTTTTCACCACTTCAGGTATGTCTCTATACTCGTTCGAGGATGAACGTTTGTTTTAAGAGGGGGAGGATGTGACGACACGGCCGGTTGTTGTATTATTGTTATGTGATTTTCCGGGGGTGTTTGGTTTTGGTTTCGGGTGAGTTTCGGAGTAAAATGGGACACATAGTCCTGGAGGATTAAGTTGGAAGAGTTTACCGTAGTTTGACTTCTGTGTGGACGACTCTGGATTGGAGTTTTGACAGTTCTAATAGCTCCATATGGTGATTTTTGGATTTAGGAGCGTGTCCGTATGTTGATTTGGAGGTCCGTAGGTCGTTTCATCTTGAATTAGCGAAAGTTAGAAAGTTGAAGGTTTGGAAGGCTGAAAAGTTTGACCGGGAGTTGACTTTATTGATATCGGTGTTGGATTCCGATTTCGGAAGTTGGAATAGGTCCGTCAAGTCATTTATGACTTGTGTGCAAAATTTGAAGTCAATCAGAGTTGTTTTCGTATGAATCGACATTAGTTTTGGAATTCAAAAGTTCATAATTTCAATAGGCTTGAATTGGGTTGCAATTCGTAGAATCGATGTTGTTTGATCTAATTTTTTGCCTCGAGTAGGTCCATTATGTGTTTTGGAAATTGTTAGTATATTTGGATTGGGTCCCAGGGGCCCCGGGTGTGATTCGGATTGAATCCGAAACAAATTTGGACTTGACGCATTGCTGAAGAACTACTATGTCTTGTGCAATCGCACCCGCGCACTTTGGTCCGCAGGTGCGGCACCGCAGAAGCAGCCTTTGAGCCGCAGAAGCGAAGTTGGCCTTGCCCAGCTTGGAGCGCAGATGTGGTCAGCATTCCGCAGCAGCGGGCTCGCAGATGCGGAGGGGGCATTGCAGAAGAGGAATTTTGGAAGGCCTTTGGCAGGACCGTAGGTGCGGTCGATTTCACCGCAGAAGCGGGCTCGCAGGTGCGAGCAAGTAGTCTGCAGAAGCGAAATCTCAGGAATTAAGTTGGAACCATACCTACGATGGTTTTTCTGCAGATGTGACCCTTAGCCCGCAAATACGAAATCACTGGGCCAGAAAAAGGGTCTTCGAGGGTTTGAATTTCATTTTCATATTTTGGACCTAGAGAGCTCGGTTTGTGGTAACTTTTTGAGGGTTCTTCAAGGAAATCATTGGGGCAAGTGATTCTAACTCGGTTTTGACTATATTACACGAATCTATTATTATTTTCATCATTTAATTAGTGATTTGAGTTCAAAATTTGGGAAACATTGTGAAAACTTCTTAGGCTACATTTTGGGGATTTGAAAGGCGATTTTAGGCTAGATTTGAGTAATTCTTGTATGGTTGGACTTGTTATCGAATGGGTGTTCGAATTTTGTAATTTTTGTCGGGTTCTGCGATGCGAGCCCAGGTTGACTTTTTGAGTTGACTTTTTATTTCTCTTTAAAGATCGTTTATATTGTTCGGAGTAGTTTCCTATAGTTTATATTTATGCTATGAAGTTGTTTTGGCTATATTCGAGCCGTTGGGAGTTGGATAATCGAGGGAAAGGCTTACTAGTGGATTGAGTTAGCGTGTTTTGAGGTAAGTGTCTTGCCTAACTTTGCATCGAATTATTACCCCTTAGGATTGGTGTTGGTGTGTTAATTGTGATATGTGAAAGCCGTGTACGCAAGGTGACGAGTGTGTACACGGGCTAAATGTGGAAATTGACCAATTTTAGCTATGTAGATTCCTTTCATTCCTTAATTCAGTTGCCTTAACATGTTATATTCATTATCATTAGTCTATCTTCACATGCTCTAGTTGTCCTATCTCTTACTTGTTAATTGTCTTTACATGTTTAGTTGAAGTATTGTTTCCTCTATTGATTAGTCATTATTTAACCGTTTATTTGTTAACTTGAAGTTGTTATTCGTGGAATATCTTGTCGTTGAAATTGGTATAGAGTTATGAAGGCCGTGATTTACATTGAGGCAAAGTTGTAAGGTTATGAAATACTATTCTTGTTGAGTTAATCACCTTCGGTTGTTATTGTTGAGACTCTTGTGCATATTGTGGTTGATCCATGGGCTATTTGTTGTGAAAATACTATTGATGTTGGTTTCTTGGAAAGTTGTGATATTGGGCACTTGAGATGCGATTTTATACGTTTTGATATTGATACGCATGCGATGGTATAAGGATTTGGGGTTGAAACACATGTGGTCAGATAAGGTGGGCTTGATACGCGTGTTGCTAGTAGGGAAACTACTTGAAGCCACGCGGTGTGATAAGGTGGGCTAAAACGCAGGAAGCTATTTCGGGAAAAATGATTTTCAAAACTAAATGCAAGGATTCCGCAGTGATATCAGGAAATGTGGTGAATTATTTTGTGATTTGAGACTATGAGGCGGTACCTCGGTAGTGACTCTTGCTGATACTTTTCAATTACCTCACTTGTGTTTTGGTTGCTTTGTTTCCTTGGCATAATATTCCTTGTTTTCTTTCGTGATGCATTATTTGCCTTAGTTCAGTGTAGCCAATATTGGTATATTCCTTACTTATTTCATTTCCATTATATTACACTGTTAAATACTCGTTCAGTTTATTATTTATTCCAGTAGGGCCTTGACCTAACCACGTCACTACTCTACTGAGGTTAGGCTTGGCACTTACTGGGTATTGTTGTGGTGTACTCATACTACACTTCTGCACATCTTTTTTAGCAGATCTAGGTATCTCCTACTAGTCCAGGCACTAGTGAGATGAGCTCAGCTTCGTAGACTTTAAGGTATACCTGCCAGTATCCGCAGGCCTCAGAGTCTCCCTCTATCTAGTCTACTTCATTTTTCTTTTCCTTCATAGATATTGTTGTATAGGGATGACCAGTGCTTATTCGTAGAGCTTGTGACTTGTTATCACCAGATTTTGAAAAGTTTGTTTATGTTGAGCTGCAGAGTTTTCTTTATTATAATTGTTGAGTATTTGAGAGATTATTCGTTATTTCAATTATATTTCACATGTATGTTAGGCTTACCTAGTCTTAGAGACTTGGTGCTATCACGACATCTTACAGAGGAAAATTGGGATCGTGGCACTGGGAGATCTACCAACACATCAGCATCAAAGCCTGGACAACACATCACAATGGTAATCAAGCATCCACAGCACTTCGCAGCCCATATGCAACATCACAAGCCATCGGTGCACGATGATACTTGGTGCTCTACATCACATATGGACGAATAGGAAGAATCAAAATTGCAGGTTTCAAGCTAAAACAATGTCACACAATAAGGAAAGAAAAAAGGGAAATTACTTAAATGCCCTGCAACCTCTCGAAGATAGATATAGACGTCATCATACCGATTCGCAAGACTTTACAAGATATTTGCTCATGACTCGTAGAACCTATGTACCTAGTACTCTGATACCAACTTGTCACAACCTAAAATTTCACTAGTCATGATGGCCCCTAAACCAACCTTGTAGGTAAGCCATATAATATAAGTTATGACTAAACTAAGAAATCAATAATATATATAATAAAAACTACAACCGAATTCACTACAAGTACACCAAGGACTGCTGGTACAAGTCATGATCCACAACGATTTAGATTTATAAAATCGATATGAAAAATAAATACAATATATGTTTGAAGTTTACACAAATAGAACTTAAATTCTAAACTACCATGGACAAGAGGTATCTTGAATCTAGAACGCGGGTTAGTCTTCAATGCAAGGCTTCATCTTCCACACTACGTAGCTCCAAGATTTGCACGCAAGACGCATAAGTGAAGTATGAGTACAACCGACCCCATGTACTCAGTAAGTATCTTGACTAACCTCGGTGAAGTAGTGACGAGGTTTTAAGTTAAAGATACTCACTTACTATGTACCTGTACAAATAATATGCAGGAAAAATAAGGTAAGAGATATGTCGAATAATGGTAAAAGCATCAACTGGAAAGCTATGGAGCAAGTTAACAGACATAGAAAACAATACATAGCCTCATAACTATTCCTATGAAGGAAACAATAATCATGAAGTGCACAATCATAACCAAACATCACTAACAAATACCGTTGCGGCGTGCAACCCGATTTCAATCTCAATTAACATTATTGCAGCGTGCAACCCGGTCACAATATTAATAAACACTGCTGTGGCGTTCAACCCGATTCCAATATCAATAAATATTGTTACATCATGCAACCCGGTCCCAATATCAATTAACGTTGTTGCGGCGTACAACCCGATCCCAATATCAATAAACACTGTTGCGGCGTGTAACCCGATCCCAATATTAATAAATATTATTCATATGAAATCGTTCAACAACAACCAATCACAGGAAAGTTCACAATGTAACACCAAGAAAACGAACATGCGGAAGTAAACTAGGGAATACAAACTCAAACCAAGTAAGATGAGTAACACAATATCCCAGAGCTAGTCTCCCACATATAAAGACAAAGCATTCACAAATCATAACATACAATCAATCTAAAAATCACCCAACACGGCTAAGTAAAGAAGTGTAGAGCATGAAACAAGGAAGGATGTATGTCATGAAAAAAAGGGTATCAAGTAGAGGTCTGTAATAAAGGAAATCATGTACCAAGTGGAGGCATGAAACAAGTAAAGGCATATAGCAAGTGAAGGCAAGCAATACGTGAAGGTATGTAACAGGTCAAGACATCTAATAAGCAAATCACGTAACAAATAGAGGCATGTAACATGTACGGGCTAATAACAAGTAAAGGCATGAATTCGAAAAAGACATGTAGCATAAGTAAATCAAGTAAAAGCGTAGGAGTAACAGTAACAGACAAGGTGAAAGCATAAGTATAACAGTAACATGCCAAATGAATAACACCGAGGTAATTACATAAAGAACACAAATGGGAAAGTAACATACAAAACAACAAAAATTAATAGAAACCTAGGTAGAGAGCATTTAAGTGTTTAATGAATGAATAATCATAGCAAGAATCAAACTCCCATTCTCTTCACACGGTAACAACGAACCGGCCAATCTTATTTCACATCGCATGGCAATACTCATTGTGCCAACATTATATCAACCACACGGAAATATCCATCGTTCCAAATATAGCCCTAAGGCCCTAATCATTATATCTTATTACAGATAAAGAAGCTCAAGTAACATGACAATAACAGATATAAGTTCGTGATACTACGATCAAGTTAAGTATGCAAACGAATCTCAAAAATAGCACATTAAATCCTTTTTAAGATGTCATATATTCTAGCATCATTTCTAACACGGTTACTTGAGTTTATTAGTCATCGAATTAACTGAAGCATAAGTTAAGTCACCAAGTTCAACATAGGAACAAAAAAGCATATAATTCACCCTCCCGAGCATGGAATCACTAGCACATGCATATACACTCGTCACCCTCGAATATGCATCACCCCCGCATGTAGCAAAGAATTCAAAACAAGATTTAAGAACTACCCATAAATGAAAATGATTCAAGTTCTATCATAATTGAAAAAGTCAACAAAAAGTCAACCCGGGTCCACGTTGTCGAAATCTGAGATTCAGACCAAATTCTGATTACTCATTCACCCCCAAGTCCGGATACTACCGAAATCGTCAAAATACCGATCCGAGGTCGTTTATCAAAATGGTTGACCGTGGTCAACTCTAGTCATTTTTAAAGTTAGAAATCACATTTAATTTTTTTGAAAATCGACACGGACCACACACATAAGTCATAAATTTTTAAATATAGCTATGAAAAGTCTCAAAACACAAAAAAAAAAAAAGCTAGTACTAAAAATGATCGGTCGGTTTGTTATAAGCACCATGTTTCCCAAAGACTGGTCACCAAAGCAGATACCTAGTATAGGAATATCAATACATTCACGCAAGTGCCTCACGCAAATTCCTATATCTTCTCTCTAGGAGTGGTTTAATTTCTCAAACATTGGACGACTAATTAATAATATGTCTATAAAAGAAGAAGAACAGTATTGCAGAGAAAAGTAAATAGAGAGAATTCTTATTGATATGGGATGAATTGCAATGGAATAGAACCCCTCTATTTATAGGGAAAAAGTGACTTAGCCACAAAGTAACAAACTCTAAAATCTCTCTAAAAGCTAGACATTCATCATAAATAATACTATTTATAACATTTTCCTTCTTTTTATTTTTTCTCTCGCATGATAAAAGTGAAATGTAGGAGAAATTAAATATTGTTTTAAAAATTTGCCCAATATTTTTCGAGTATCTTTGCTTACTTACCTTTAGCATGCCATGAGTTTCTTAAAATATCTCCTTTATTATTATGTTTTGAATCTTTTGGTTCCCTACATTTATTATTGGGATGTTAGAGAAGAAGAAAGAAAAAGGAAACTTAATATTCTTTTCTGAAAAAATGAACTAGTTGGGACCAAGAAAGGAAAAAGAAAATATATAAAGAAGGGAATATATGAGTAGGTAAACAAAAAGAAAATCAATGGGAAAATAATTACATAAGAGATTCATGTACAGTTTGATTCCTTGGATTTGGGACCCATGGTTTCGGTTTTTTTTTTTTTTTTTTTTTTTTTTTACTTATATACTATAAGAATTGATTTATACCACCATACTTATATTCTTATACACATGGGTTTAATATTAATTGTTTTAAAAGTAAACAATAATAGTAGACTACACATTCATTGAAGAAGATAAGAGTAAATTAGTCAAAAAAATACTTCTTATTTATTAATATTAATTGTTTTAAAAGTAAACAATAATAGTAGACTACACATTCATTGAAGAAGATAAGAGTAAATTAGTCAAAAAAATACTTCTTATTTATTAATATTAATTGTTTTAAAAGTAAAACATATCATATATATAGAGATTAAACCAAAGCCAAGTATCTCTAGAAATTTTAAAACTAATTAATTGAAGTATTAATAATAAAATGTATAACTTGAAATTTAGTTGATGAAGTTTACTTTCACTCGGACAAATTAACTAGGAATATATATATACTAGTAAACGATGGCCCATGCTAATATGCTGCACGTCTTGTTTATTTTTATTTGTTTCGGAAATTTCATAGTTTAGCTGTCTCTTAAAATAATAATTGGCTATATTTTTTTGGTATATCAATGTATACTGTACATACTTTATACATAATCAGTACTTACTTTTTATATATTTGACTAATGACTATAATTATATTTTGCCGATTGGACAAATATATTAGAAGCCGTTTTTTCCTTCTTCGTCACAGGTATTGTTGGTTTGTTTATCTTTTGAATAGTTAATAATTCAAATAGAGGTCAGTAATATCTATTGTGTTTTTCTTTATTAATCGTTAGAAGTTAAAAATTTTCCAAGAGTTGAAAATTTCTTTTTTTATTCGGCATAATTAATAACTACTTTAGTTGGAATCTGCAATTATATTTAAAGTTAGATATTGAGAAGCAACAACAGACTTTATTTTCTGACTAATTTGGCTTTTGAATAGAACTCTTAATCCAACCATTTATCGCTATATGTTAGAAAGAGCACAATATAAATTCACTTTTTCTTGTATTTTTTGTTTCCAAGGGGCGAGCTTGGGACCTCTCATAGCAAGGTGCATGTCACGATCAAAAATCTTAACCCGTCGTGATGATACCTAACACACTTGCTAGGCAAGCCGGACATAACAATAAAGAATCAAAATAACGAAATTTACAGAAATAACATAAGTCTGAAACCTCAATATATAACAAAATAAGGCCAATACATGATAAATCCCCCAGAACTGGTAAATACAAAGTCATGGGCTCTAATGCGGTAATATAAGTCTGAAATAACCAAGTACAATACTGTCTGAAATAAAGACAACAGTACATAAGAAACGAGACACCAAGAATACGATCGAGAATGCAGTTCTACCTTGTCTCTCAATGATCCGCTCTGCTACAAGCCACAGCTACTGATGGCTGGGTCCGACACCTGGATCTGCACAATTAAGTGCGGAGTGTAGCATGAGTAACCCCGAACTAATCTACTCAGCAAGTATCATAACTAAGCTCGGCAAGGTAAAAGCAGTAAGAATTATAAATGATACTTGCTACAACCTGTATAGTTTCATCAATTCAACAAGTACAGAACAATAATGTGATCAAGTCATCAAGCACAGAAAAAACCATCTTTGTGTGTGTGCGCAATTACTCAAGTTCTCTACCCAGTCAATGATACAACATATAAAGGTGATATGCAAATGAATCGGGTAATTAACCATAGGAATGGCAAGTAAAGATGAAGTGCAAAATTCAAAACAAACAGTAGCGAGATTTTCCTCAATATTTTCATATCCGTATCAAACCACTGATCAATTTTCTCAAATCCGCATGTACACCATGAAGAGAGAAATATGAGAGGGTGACCGTAGAGGGATGGATCCATATCCACACACTGCACGACCGGCGTGCCCAACTCTCGCTGCAGTACTCTCCAAAACTGCATTGTGAACTGTGTTCCTCCATCAGAAATGATGGAAATGGGCATGCAATGCAAGTGGATAATCTCATGAATGTAAATCTGAGCCAACCGCTCTGCAGAATAGGAAGTCACCATCGGAACAAAGTGTATAGACTTAGTCAACCGGTCCACAATAACCCAGACTAAGTCATATTTCTTCAAGGTCCGTGGTAAGCCTACCACAATATCCATAGTGATGTGCTCTCACTTCCACTCCAGTATCTACAATCTCTGAATCAACCCTCCCGGTTTCTAATGCTCATACTTCACCTGTTGACAATTCAAACATCGAGATACATAGGAAACAATATCTTTCTTCATTCTCCGCCACCAATAGTGTTGTTTCAAGTCACAGTGCATCTTCGTGACACCTAGGTGAATGGAATAGCGTGAACTATGAGCCTCCTCAAGTATCAAAACTCTCAACCCATCCACATTTGGAACTCAAATCCGGCCTTGAAGCCCCATAAAACCATCTTCACCAATCAAAACCTCTTTGGCACCACCCCGCAACACCATGTCCTTTAACACCAACAAGTTAGGATCATCAAACTAGCGAGCCTTGATACACTCCAACAAGGATGACTGAGCCACAAAATAAGCAAGAACACCGACTAGGCTCCGAAATATCCAATCTCACAAACTGATTGCCCAAATCCTGAACATCCATGACTAATGGCCTCTCTACTACCGGTAAATATGCCAAATTGCCCATACTCTCAGCCTTCCTACTCAATGCATCGACCAGCGCATTGGCCTTCCCCGGATGATATAATATGGTGATATCATAGTCTTTCAGCAACTTTAACCATCTCTGGTGCCGCAAATTAAGATCCTTCTGCTTGAACAGGTGTTGGAGACTCCGATGGTCGGTATAGACCTCACAATGAACACCGTGCAAATAGTGCCTCCAAATATTCAATGCGTGAACAATAGTTGCCAACTCTAAATCATACACAAGGTAATGTTTCTCATGAACTTTCAACTGGCAAGATGCGTAGGCAATCACCCTACCATCCTGCATCAACACCGCTCCAAGCCCAATACCTGATGCATCACACTACACAATATAAGATCCCTAACTTGTAGGCAACACCAACATGTAGGATGTAGTCAATGCAGTCTTGAGCTTCTGAAAGCTCTACTCGCACTTATCAGACCACCTGAATGGGGCTCCCTTCTGGGTCAATCTAGTCAAATGTACAGCAATGGACAAGAAACCCTCTACAAAATGGCGATAATAACATGCCAAACCCAGGAAGCTCTGAATCACTATAGCTGAAGACGGTGTGGGCCAACTCTGAACTGCCTCAATCTTCTTCAAATCTACCTTGATACCCTCACTAGACACTACGTAGCCAAAGAACGCCACTGAATCAAGCCATTAACTCACGTGCCAATAATATCAACCGCACGAATAACTCACGTGCCAATAATATCAACCGCACAGATAACTCACGTGCCAATAATCACAATCCGTCCAGTGTAGTCACATGCTACCAGTCATACAATAACACACAAAAAGCAAATATACGAGAATACATGTACATAATCAATTAATATCAAGTTTCATACTTCTAGACTGGTATAAATAACATGCTATAGTATAGGCATGTGCAATGTGTGCTATCATAGATAGAATAGACAATTTCATCACGAGATAGAAATTTATTAAGTTAAATCGGGAGAATAATAAATCTAAAATGTGGTACAAATAGCTCACAGAGGGGTACAAATAGGAGAAATATCACATCTTTAAGCATAACAATTAATTCATGGTTTGTCATAGCCTAAGCACTACCTGGAGCATAAAAATAGTACCCTGGTGCACGCATATGGACTCAACCCCACACATATACACCACTCATAGTACGAAGCTGTAAGACCCCAGAAAATTTTAAAGTACTTAAGTGTAAAGCCCCGTAAAATTTTACAAATGAATTCAAGATTTCGTGGTGCCGAAGTAGGTGTAAGGCCCCGTAAAAAGTTTTCTTAAAAGCCAGGGTTCTGTGATGTCGGGGCAGGCATAGAGGTTAATAATAATCACTTTGCGGGCCGCAGAATGATCGCAGAGTGAGTTAATTTTTTGGGTCATTTTGATGTCATTTTTGCGGTCTATTATGCGACCACATAACCATTTCGTGGGCCGCACTCTTGTCGCACAATCAGTCTTGAAATTTTGCGGAGGGAGGTTCTGCGGCGCATTATGCGACCGCATAACAAGTCTGCAGGCCACATAGTGACTGCAGACCCGGTCAGTTCTTTTTCAGTTTTTGCACCCAATTTGTACGGCCGATATGCGGACCGCATATCCATTCTGCGGTCGCATATGCGATAGCATATCCTGTTCCGGGGTTTCATCTTTGGGGTTTTTTAACCCGACCCTATTTCGTTAAAACATGTACCATAGCTTATTTTGAGCACATTTTTGATATTCTAGAGTGAGAGACAGAGTTCTTAGAGTGAGGGAGCAACCTTCAACCTATTATCCATCAATTCTTGCTCAACTATTGAGGATTAACAAAGGAAGTCTTCACCCTAAAGGTAAGAATCTATGTCCTACCTCTCAATTTCGAAATTTTACAAATAATGTGTTAAATAGAGAGACAAATATTGGGTGTGGGGGTTATTGTCTTGCATGCATGTATCCTTGAAGTATGTGGGAAGGTTGTGAGCTAAAAATGATAGAGAATGGGTTGGGGAATAGTGGAATCCTCCACAAAAAGGGCCTTAAAACATTGATGCACACCTAATGTTTGATAATATGCTCAAATGAGCTAAAACCATGACCATCTTCCTAATTTTGGTTCAACTTATTATATTTCTAAAATAGACTAAAGTTGCTAAGAATTCCGGATTATTTTAGAGTTTGAGAAGCTCAATTGAGGTATGTTGCCTAACCCCCCTTCTTCTTAGAATCGAATCCCACGATGTTCATGTAATTGGAGTAAGTCCATTGGCTATTTCAAATGTGATTGTGTTGAAGGATGTATGTTCAATATTTATGCTAAATGATTCATAATGTCATCTTTCCATTTGAGGATGTGTTCAAAATGTGGAATATGTGTTAGAAATGTTAAAACTTCATGTCAAGATCGAAATAAAGATTGTTATGCCAAATTGTATGAAAAGCCTTTATGTGCCTAAGATTTCCCAAATTGCTCATATGTGAAGTTAATGTCTTGATTGGGAAGCCCTATTATTGTTGATAATGATAATTATATTTGAATGTGGAAAAGGAAACCGGAATTATGAAATACGGCCAAGTGCAAAGAATGACTTTATAATTGTGGCCATTAGTGCCAATGAATCGAAAGGATATGAAAGAAGTATGATGTAAGATGATTGACTGAAAGAAGTATGATGTGAGTACATGAGGTCGGTTGTACTCATACTTCACTTCGCCTTGCACGCAAATCTTGGAGCTATGTAGTGTGGAAGACGAAGCCTTGCATTGAAGACGTACCCGCGTTCTAGATTCAAGTTACCTCTTGTTCATGGTAGTTTAGAATTTAAGTTCTATTTGTGTAAAATTCAAACATATATTGTATTTATTCTTCATATCGATTTTATAAATCTAAATAGTTGTTGATCATGACTTGTACCAACAGTCCTTGGGGTACTTGTAGTGAATTAGGTTGTAGTTTTTATTATATATATTATTGATTTCTCAGTTTAGTCGTCACTTATATTGTATGGCTTACCTACTAGGTTGGTTTAGGGGCCATCACGACTTAGTTAAATTTTGGGTTGTGACAAGTTGGTATCAGAGTACTAGGTACATAGGTTCTACGAGTCATGAGCAAATATCTAGTAAAGTCTTGCGGATCGGTATGATGACGTCTATATCTATCTTCGAGAGGCTGCAGGGCATTTAGGAAATTTTCCTTCTTTCTTTCCTTATTGTTCTACATTATTTTAGCTTGAAACCTGCAATTTTGATTCTTCCTATTCGACCATATGTGATGTAGAGCACCAAGTATCAACGTGCACCGATGGCTTGTGATGTTGCATATGGGCTGCGAAGGGCTGTGGATGCTTGATTACCATTGGGATGTGTTGTCCAGGCTTTGATGCTGATGTGTTGGTAGATCTCCCAGTGCCACGACCCCAATTTCCCTCTTACCTCAAATATTATGTTTTCATAATTAAAACATATTGTGGTTTGTTGAGGTTGTCGGCTTGCCTAGTATTCAGATAGGCACCATCACGACAGGTTAGGATTTTGGGTCGTGACAACGAATCGCACCCCAATTCAAGCCTAATGAAACTAATGAACTTCCAACTTCTAAAACTAATGCCGAATCATATCAAATCAACTACGAATGACCTCAAATTTTGCACACTAGTTCCAAATGATACAACAGACCTATACCAACTTCCAAAACAAAAATTCAAGCCTGATATAAACAAAGTCAACCCTCGGTCAAATCTCTCAACTTTTCAACTTTCACCAAAACACATCAAATCAACCTACGGACTTCCAAATCAACATATGGACATACGCCCAAGTCCAAAATCACCATACGAAGCTATTGGAACCATCAAAACTCTATTCCGGATTCGTTTACACAAAAGTCAAACTCCGGTCAACTCTTTCAACTTAAGCCTCCAACCTTGACACTAAGTGTCCCAATTCACTACGATACACACCCGAAACCAAACCAACCACCCCTACAAGTCACAAAAATACCAATGAACATAGAAGAGGCAATAAATAGGGTAACATGGCTTTAAAAAACAAAACAGCCGATTGGGTCGTTACATTCTCCCCCTCTTAAATAAACGTTATTCCTCGAACGGGTATAGAATTATACCTGGAGTATCAGATATGTGTGGATATCTGATCCGCATCTCCCGCGCGATCTTCCAAGTAGCGTCCTCGTCTGGATGACCTCTCTAGCGAACTTTCACTGATGCTATATTCTTCGACCTCAACTTTTGAACCTGCCGGTCCAATATGGCCACCGACTCCACATCATAAGTCAAATCCTCATCCAGTTGTACCGTGCTGTAGTTCAAAATATGTGACGAATAACCATAATACTTTCAGAGCCTAGAAACAAGAAACACTAGGTGAACACCTGACAGAGTAGGTGGCAGTGCAAGTTTGTATGCCACCTCGCCCACTCTCTCAAGCACCTCAAATGGACTAATATACCGAGTGCTCAACTTTTCCTTCTTCCCGAACTTCATCACACCCTTCATAGGCGAAATTCTGAGAAAACCCTTCTCACCCACCATGTACGAAACATCACAAACCTTCCTATTAGCATAACTCTTCTGCCTGTACAATGTTGTATGGAGCCGCTCCTGGATCACCTTCACCTTCTCCAAAGCATAATGAACTAATTCAGTGCCCAACAATCTAGCCTCCCCATGCTCAAACCAACCGACTGGAGAATGACATATCCTCCCATATAAGTCCTCAAAAGGAGCCATCTGGATACTCGACTGAAAGCTGTTGTTGTAGGCAAACTCTGCTAATGGAAGAAACTGATCCTATGAACCTCCAAAATCCAAAACACAGGAACATTACATATCCTCCAAGATCTGAATAGTGCGCTCAGATTTCTTGTCTGTCTAAGGATGGAATGTTGTACTCAACTAAAGTTACACTTGGAGAATTTAGCATATAGCTTCTTCTCCATCAAAGTCTAGAGCACAATCCTCAGATGCTGCTCATGATCCTTCTAGCTACGTGTGTACACCAATATATCATCAATGAATACTATGACGAAACAATCAAGATACTGGAACACATTGTTCATCAAGTGCATAAAGGCTGCTGGGACATTGGTCAGCCCAAAAGACATCACAAAAATCTCATAATGACCATAGCGGGTCCTGAATGCTGTCTTCAGAATATCATAATTCAAAATCTTCAACTGATGTTACCCCGACCTCAAATCAATCTTTGAAAACACTTTAGCACCCTGAAGCTAGTCAAATAAGTCATCAATATGCGGTAGTGGATACTTGTTCTTAATTGTAACTTTGTTCAACTGCTGGTAGTCAATGGACATCCTCATAGTACCATCCTTCTTCTTCACAAATTGAACCGGCGCACCCCAAGGCGACATATTGGGCCCGATGAAGCCCTTATCAAGAAACTCCTTAAGCTATTCATTTAACTCTTTCAATTTTGCCGGTGCCATGCGATATGGTGGAATAGATATAGGCTGAGCATCCGGCACCAGATCAATACCAAAATCAATGTCCTTGTCAGGTGGCATGCCTTGTAGGTCTGCAGGAAATACACTTAGGAAGTCTCTCACTACTGGAATTGACTCAATGGTAGGAGCATCAGTACTAACATCCCCCACGAAGGCTAAACATGCCAGACATCCCTTCTCAACCATCCGTTGAGCCTTCAAATATGAAACCACTCTACTGGGGACATGATCCATGGAACCTCTCCATTCAACCCCAGGAAGCCCCGACTACCTAATGTCATAGTCCTAGCGTGACATGGTGACACCCAATCCATGTCTAAAATCATGTCAAAATCAACCATGCTATTTAGTAAAAGATCAGCTATTATCTCTAATCCCCCAATAGTCACCACACATGATCGATACACATGGTCAACAATAATAGAATCACCCACCAGTGTAGATACAAGAACATGCATAACTAAAGAATCACGAGGCACATCCAAATAACAAGCAATGTATGATAACACATATGAATAAGTGGAACCAGGTTCAAATAATACCGAATCATTCCTGTGGAACACTGAAACAAGACATATGATCATGACATCGGAAGCAACTACCTCTGGCCTGGCTGGAAATGCGTAGCAACGGGCCTGACCACCACAGGATTGTCCTCCCCCTTTAGGGAGACCTTGTGCTGACTGTACCCCACCTCTAGCTGGTATGCGGGTGGTGTAGCTGCTGGTGCTAAAATCACCGGCTGAGAGCTCTACTGTGGAACCCTACTCAATAGTCTGGGGCAATGAGCATGATGGGTGAGCTTAATTTCTTTTTAGGCTTACAAATTAAATAAAATTCAAATGGAACTATGATCCATCAGCAGAAGTATGTTAAAGAGTTGCTTAATAGATTTAAAATGGAAGATTCCAATGAAATTGACACTCCTATTGCAACAGCTATAAAGTTGGATATAGATGAACCTGGTTCATCTGTCGATCAGATGTTGTATATGGGAATGATTGGCTCATTATTGTATCTTACTGCTAGTAGACCTGACATTATTTTCAGTGTAGGTCTTTGTGTAAGATTTCAGAAAAATCCGAAGGAGTCTCACTTGACGGCAATCAAGAGAATATTGAGATATCTAAAAGGCACCACTGATCTTTGTCTATGGTATCCAAAAGGTAGTAATTTTAATCTAGTGGGATATGCTGCTGCTGATTATGCAGGTTTTCTAGTGGATAGAAAGAGCACCTCAGGTATGGCACACTTTCTTGGCTCATGTCATGTGTCTTGGGCCACCAAAAAGCAAAATTCAGTGGCCTTATCTACTGCTGAAGCTGAGTATATTGCTGCTGCTTTATGTTATGCTCAATTGTTGTGGATCAAACAATAATTAATGGACTTTGAAATTGATGTTGGTTGTATCCCTATTTTTTATAAAAACACTAGTGCAGTTAGTATGACCAAATACCCGGTTCATCACAAGAGAACTAAGCACATAGATGTTAGGCATGACTTTTTGAGGGATAACTATGAAAAGGGGTTGATAACTGTGGAATTTTGTGCTACTGACAAAAAAATAGTTGATATATTCACAAAAGCCCCAAGTAGATATCACTTTGAAAGGAACATATTAGAATTAGGGATGATTAAGATCACCTAAAAGGACTAGTTTAGAGTTTACAATGAAAATAAAATGAAAAAAATGAAAAAACAATTCTTTTTTGTTAGAAAATCTAAAATTGTTTACATAATAATTAGATTAATTTTTGCTCAGTCTCATACTTTCAATAGTATACTCTTGTACCATGTGTTAAAATAACTCATTAATCACTAATGATATTTTCTCTATTTTGGCAAATTTAGACTTACACAAGTGCATTGTTCAACCCATAAAATCTAAGCCTAGTCCGGCACCATGAAACATTATTTTTTTCCTTTGCAAAATTTTACAATACCCTTACACTTCATGCATATTAAAATGACACTATTTAATTTAAAACGGAGAGGGTATACAATTAGCTCTATATTTTAAGATAAACTTAAAAACAAACTCCTTCAAGAAAAGTTTATCCTTTTGCATTTCAAAAGAAATTTTCAAAACTCAAAGATCTAAGTTTACTTCTCTGCATTCGTTATTTATATCAAACTAAATTCTTTTAACCATAATAGATATAAATTAAAGTAAAATTAACATGCTATTATTTAACTAAAGGTAAACGGTAAGTCTACATATAAAACCTATTTTGTATAAATTAATTTGATATTAAATTGATGCAAACATCACTGAAGGCGTAGCCAAATGTTCACCATACAAAAGTGTAGATCTTTTGTGGTTCCAATTGAGAGTTTGATAAACACAGAGCAACATGTTTTCAGTACACAAGATAGCTTCTCCTTACCCAGATGGATCATTTAGCATTAAAATGTATTAATAAGGGTCAACTCTTACCTCACTAGCTCCAACCTAACACCCAAAGCTCCTCTGCACACACCACTATATTCCCTCTGTCCCAGCTCTTCTCCTCCCTTCTTCCATCTTCCACATTAAATTCATTCAACCGCTCAATTGCTTATTACTGCTCCCTTCATCTTAATTTATATGATATATTTTTCTTTTTATTCAAAAAGAATGATACTTTTTTTATTTAGCTGTAATTTAATATTAAAAGACACATTCTACCCATAAGAGACGAGTTATAGTCAACACAAATATTATGGCTCATTATTTTTTTAAATAAAACCACTAGGCGAGGTACCTAGAGCTAGTTTTTATATATATCTAAAAATAAAGAAAACATAATATCAATGAGTCTAAGTAGTGTAGCTGCCTATGTAATAAAATTACATACTCCCTATTATCAATCTTGAGTGATGTGCTCAAAATTGATATCACATTATGTACTAAAAAGTGGCTAAAGATGGCCACAATTCGTAATAATTCTTGTGTGTTTGCCATATTGGCCCTGCTTGTTAGTGATTTTTGACCTTGTGGTGATTATATCCTTTGCATGAAAGAGTGCATTCACATGTGTTGAGTACTTGCAAATATTTGCGATACACAGATCTACAGCCAAACATTGTATTTTTTTAAGTGTCTAGTACTTAATGTGCAGGGTGACTATGCCATTTTGATCCCAGATTTTGCTCATGATCCCTGCCTTTGAATGTGAAGCTCCCCATGGAATACCTTTCTTGTGTGTTGTAGGTGTTGTTGATGCTAAGAAACTCCTTGTTGTCCATCTCTTGTAGCCCATATACGCCTTTGAAAAGCATGCCTCGCACATATAAAACTGGGCAGTGTTGTGACCATGACCTCTTATGTCCAGAATTGCAGCTCGATTCCTGGCCCTATGTGTGAATCTCCTCCTGAAACCTTTTCCTTGCATATCACTAATGTTGTAGGTGTAGAGCAGCTACATGTTGTCCAGCTTATGTGCCCTGTGAAGTGCTTCGAAATACACTGCCTCGTCCATGGAATTTTGGGCAATGTTTGTTTCTTGTGTTTGATTCTAACCTTGTCAACTTGTATTTTGTAAGCAATTGCTGAGTTGATTACTATCTTTAATACAGTAGAACAGTGGACATGAAAATTTTATTGACAAAGTTCCCTTATAATGTCGTAAACACTCAGCTATCTCCTAAGCATCACCAATGCCATGCTTGTGCCCACCACAGAGTTTGTCATCATCAAAAAGGGGGAATTTGTTGGCCCAAGTAAAGGATAGTTTTGAAGATTGACAAAGGAACTCAGGGATGAACCAGGTCCATCACTGGTAGGCATAGACACAGGCAGATTCAAAGCACGTGAGATGCACATGCTGGAGATAAACGAAATCTGGCATAATAATAGATATCTCCTGATCGAAAAGGGTTGCATAATTGATAAGGAGAAGGACTCCTTAATCAAAGAGAACACTATCCAACATAAGGGAGGAGTTAGAGGCTGAGATCAACTAGAACTCTTCCACTAATGAAGAGTAGCATTAGAACTCTAGCTGTTTTCTACTCTACTAACTCTATAAATAGCAGAAAGTTCTCATTCTACAGGTGACGCACAAAAGCAGAAGTTAAATGTGAATTGAGAGCAAAATAGCAAGGAATTTTGCAAGCAGTTCGTGTGTGATTCAAGTGTGCGAACCTGAAGCTACATGAACCAGATAGAAGAACCAGCTCCAAATATCTGTCTTTTATTCTAGTTCAATTATAGTAGGTGTTTTCATATTGTACCTTTTAGCTTTATCTAGAGGCAATTGTAATAGGTACTCAGAGTATTCAAGTTAGAGTTAACTTGAAGTTGTCGCAACAGTTAGAGGATGGTTGCCACAACGGGATTAGAGTTAATCCTAGGTTTACAAAATTATTTTGTAAATGCAGTTTTTGGCTCAGTGATTTAGTGGAGAGTATGGGAAAATCCTACTGAGAAGTAGATCGTGGTTTTTTCACCTTTTGAGTCAGGTGTTTTCCACGTAAAAATCTCTGTGTTCTTTATTTTTTATACTTATTATTGCGCAACAGTAGTAGTTGGAATACATAGAAGAACCAGGTCCTTTTATAATCTGTGTACGCGAAAAATTGGACACCACACAAATCATCCCCCCCCTCCATGTGTGGTATTGACGTATAAAACATTAATTGGTATTAGAGCAGGTTATCCTTAAAGAGGCTAGAACCTTAGGAGAAGATCAAGATAAGTGCACCACCTAGAAACTGGGAAGGGCAATCAACTGCTAGGCCACCACTCTTCAACGGCCAGTATTACTCTTGGTGAAAAAACAGGATGAGAGATCACGTCATAGGAGAAGACTATGATCTATGGGACATTGTCACAGATGGTCCACTGGCTACCATGAAGATAAATGTCGAAGGAGAAGAGGTGCCAAAAATAAGAGCTGACTGCACTGCTGACGACTTGAGAAAATGGGAGAAGAATGCTAAAGCCAAGAAATGGCTTGTTTGTAGACTCGGTCCAGATGAGTACAGTAGAATACATAGTTGTACCACTGCCAAGGAAATTTGGGACACTTTGCAAATGGCCCATGAAGGAACACCTCAAGTGAAGAGGTCTAGAGGAACACTACTATATTCTCAATATGAGAATTTCACCATGAAGGAAGGGAAAACCATGCAAGAGATGTATACAAGGTTCACCATACTAACAAATGAACTTAAGTCTCTTGGAAGGGTTATTCTTGAAGAAGACAAAGTTGAGAAGATTTTGACAAGGGTTCTGCCAGTCTCATGGGAGAGAAAAATCACTGCTATTCAGGAATCAAAGAACATTTCCACTCTTAGGTTGGATGAGCTAATTGGAAATCTCACTGCTTATGAACTTAGAAAGCAAACCATGAAGATGGATGTACCCAAGAAGGAAAGGAGTCTGGCACTCAGAATCACTGAAGGTTCTGATCTAGAAGATGATGAAATGTCTATGATCACCAAGGACTTCAAGAAATACCTTATGAGAGGAAACGGTTCTTCAAGATGTGGAAATTACAACAAAGCAAGAGTTCCTGAAAAAATGACCAATGAGGGCTGCTACAAGTGTGGGAAGACTGATCTTCACATCAAGAACTGCCCTCAATGGGAATTTGAATGGAAGAAGGAAAGATCTGAACGAAGGAATAGGAAAAAGGAACAGGTTCATCCCAAGAAGAACAAAGGATCAACAAAGTCTTTGGTTGCTGCTTGGGGAGAAAGTTCAGATGAGGAATCAGATGATGAAGATGGAGATGAACAAGCACTTATGGCAATTAGAGAATCATATGAGGAATCTGAGGTAAGTATAATTCATCTCAAAGACAAGATTAAGTTTTTGTCAAAAGAAAAACTCTCTAAATTATTGCTAGATTTCATTGATGAATCTAAGGTAATAAATAAAGAAAAAGAATAGTTGTCTAAGGATTATGTGATTTTAAAAGCAAAGTGTAAGAACCTGGAACTCAGAGTTAGTGAGACTGTGAGTGAAAATACTGCTCTGAAGAACCAAGTTCATACATTTGAAGCAAATGTTCTTGAGTTAAAATCTAGAAATCTAAAACTGAAACTAGGAACCAGTAAGAAGACAGCTGATTGCACACAAGTCACTTTAGAAGAAAATGTAGGCAAACTGAAAGATGAGTTATATAGGAAGGATGAGCAAGTAAGAGTGCTAAAGGAGGATCTAGGCAAGGTCAAGCATAAACTAGACAGAACTAGTAAATGGAGCAGGTCCTCCGATGCTTTGTCATAGCTACAGGAACATCACAGTAGCAATAGAAGAGGACTTGGCTTTGGGAATTAGCTACCTAAGTGGGATCCTAAAAGCAGGTACCTCACTCTTCCTGAGAATATGATTTGTACTCACTGTGGTAAGACTGGTCACTATAAAAGTGAATATAACGCAAAAGAAAGCGCCAGTCAAAAGAACAAAAATTTTGTTCAAGGGAAGAATTGGTTACCAAGTTTGGCTAAAAAGAATTTAATTCATCCTTTTGCTTATAGAAAGGGAACCAAACTAGTTTGGGTTCCTAAGACTAATCCCTGATTTCCTTTTGTAGGTTCAAGTGAAGGGGAGCAGCCAAATATGGTACATGGACAGTGGCTACTCAAAGCATATGACAAGAAGCAAGGACCAGTTCTTTTCACTTGAGGACCTCAAAGGAGAAAATGTCTCCTTTGGAAATGGAAAGAAAGGTGAAACCATTGGGGTTGGTAAGGTAGGTAAGGATGACTCTCATTCCATTGAGAATGTCTACTTGATAGACAACTTGAAGTATAGCCTAATCAGTGTGTCACAATTGTGTGATAGAGGTAACTTGGTAGCATTCACCTCTACTAAATATTTTGTGATAAATCTTATCACTGACAAGATTGTTTTACAGGGTAAAAGAGTGAATAATATATATATTATAGATCTGTCCGCACTCTCAGAGAATGAACTAACTTGCTTAAGTGTGCTAGATAGTGATCCCCTCATTTGGCATAAGAGGCTTGGACATGCAAGTCTAAGTCAACTCAATAAATTAGTCTCCAATGACTTGGTGATAAGACTGTCTAACATTAAGTTCAAGGAAGACAAAGTTTGTGAGGCTTGTGCAAAGGGGAAGCAGGTAAGATCCTCTTTTAAATGTAAGAAAGTGGTAAGTACCACCAGAATGATGGAACTAGTTCATATGGATCTTTGTGGACCAATGAGAACATTAAGTAGAGGTGGTAAGAGATATGTGATGGTGCTTGTTGATGATTATTCTAGGTTTACCTGGACACTATTTTTAACATCTAAAGATGAAGCATTTGACATGTTCACTTCCTTTGTTAGAAAAACTCTGGAACAATTAGGAAATCAACTTGCATCAATTAGGTCTGATCATGGTACTGAATTTAAAAATGCTAAATTTGATGAATTTTGTGATGTGCATGGCATAGATCATAATTGTTCTACCCCAAGAACTCCACAACAAAATGGAGTAGTTAAAAAAAAGAATAGGACTCTTGAATATATGGCTAGGACTATGCTTTTTTCTAGTAAGTTGCCCCATAGCTTCTGGGCAGAAGCTATAAATACTGCATGCTATATCATAAATAGGTGCATGACAAGACCTCTAGTAGAGAAGACTCCCTATGTGTTACTTAAAGGAAGAAAACCAAATATATCCCATCTTAGGGCATTTGGATGCAAGTGCTTTGTGCACAACAATGGTAAAGACTCCCTAGGCAAGTTTGATCCCAAAAGTGATGAGGGAGTATTCTTGGGATATTTTTCACATAGTAAAGCTTATAAAGTTTATAACAAAAGAACTATGTGTGTTGAATAAAGTGTACATGTGATTTTTTATGAAACTAACATTCTTTGTGAGAGATGGAAACAGGATGATGAAGCAATTGGGTTGGTTAAACACTTAAATGAAACCACAGACCAGACTGAA
This sequence comes from Nicotiana tabacum, assembly GCF_000715075.1. Classification (NCBI taxonomy): domain Eukaryota; kingdom Viridiplantae; phylum Streptophyta; class Magnoliopsida; order Solanales; family Solanaceae; genus Nicotiana; species Nicotiana tabacum. The sequence goes on from NC_134088.1 coordinate 54,422,746, forward strand.
GCATCTCTGGAGGAAGGAACATGTGATGGAACAGGTTCATCTATCCCCGGCAACATGACAGGGGGAATAGAACAGAACAATTCTCAAACTTCAGTTGAACCTGTACCTGAACCTGTTCCACAGCAACAAAACATTGAGGGAACTTCAAGGGGTAACTAGTTGGTTGTGAAACCATACAAGTATCAAAGTTCTTATCCTATTGAGAACATAATTACTGATCCAACCTATGGAATCAATACCAGATCTTCATTAAAGAATCTTTGTGCTTTTGATGCTTTCGTATCTCTTATGGAACCTAAAAATGTTGTTGAGGCTTTGCAGGATGCAGACTGGGTCAATGCAATGCAAGATGAACTCAACCAATTTGAAATGAGTCAATTTTGGCATCTGGTGCCAAGACCCTTGGACAGATTAGTAATTGGCACAAAATGGGTCTCCCGAAACAAACTTAATGAAGATGGAACTGTTACAAAGAACAAGGCAAGATTGGTGGTTTAAGGATATAGCCAAGAGGAGGGCATATACTATGATGAAACCTTTGCTCCAGTTGCAAGGTTGGAAGCAATAAGACTCCTTATAGCCTTTGCTTCGTATATGGAATTCACCCTCCACCAGATGGATGTCAAGAGTGCCTTCCTCAATAGATATCTAAAGGAAGAAGTCTTTGTCAAGCAACCTCCAGAGTTTGAAAGCAAGGAGAGTCCTGATCATGTGTACACACTTGACAAAGCACTTTATGTGCTCAAGCAAGTGCCAAGAGCATGGTATGAAAGATTATCAAAGTTTTTGCTTGAGCATGACTATAAGAGAGGTAAAATTGACAATACTTTGTTCTTGAAAGAAAAAGGTAAAGATCTCTTGGTAGTTCAGATATATGTTGATGATATAGTCTTTGGAGCAACTACTGATAAGTTAAGTAAAGAGTTTGCTAAACTAATGGGGAGTGAAGTTGAAATGAGCATGATGGGCGAGCTTAATTTCTTTTTAGGCTTACAAATTAAACAAAATTCAAATGGAACTATGATCCATCAGCAGAAGTATATAAAAGAGTTGCTTAAAAGATTTAAAATGGAAGATTCCAATGAAATTGACACTCCTATTGCAACAACTACAAAGTTGGATATAGATGAACCTGGTTCATCTGTCGATCAGAAGTTGTATAGGGGAATGATTGGCTCATTATTGTATCTCACTGCTAGTAGACCTGACATTGTTTTCAATGTAGGCCTTTGTGCAAGATTTCAGGCAAATCCGAAGGAGTCTCACTTGACGGCTATCAAGAGAATGTTGAGATATCTAAAAGGCACCACTGATCTTTGTCTATGGTATCCAAAAGGTAGTAATTTCAATCTAGTGGGATATGCTGCTGCTGATTATGCTGATTTTCTAGTGGATAGAAAGAGCACCTCAGGTATGACACACTTTCTTGGCTCATGTCATGTGTCTTGGGCCACCAAAAAGCAAAATTCAGTGGCCTTATCTACTGCTGAAGCTGAGTATGTTGTTGCTGTTTCATGTTGTGCTCAATTGTTGTGGATCAAACAGCAATTAATGGACTTTGAAATTGATGTTGGTTGTATCCCTATTTTTTATGATAACACTAGTGCAATTAGTATGACCAAGAACCTGGTTCATCACAAGAGAACTAAGCACATAGATGTTAGGCATCACTTTTTGAGGGATAACTATGAAAAGGGGTTGATCACTGTGGAATTTTGTGCTACTGACAAGCAAATAGCTGACATATTCACAAAATCCCTAAGTAGATATAACTTTGAAAGGAACATGTTAGAATTAGGGATGATTAAGATCACCTAAAAGGACCAGTTCAGAGTTTACAACGAAAAAAATGAAAAAAAAATGAGAAAACAATTATTTTTGGTTAGAAAATCTGAAATTGTGTACATAATTAGATTAATTTTTGCTCAGTCTCATACTTTCAATAGTATACTCTTGTGCCATGTGTTAAAATAACTCATTAATCACTAATGATATTTTCTCTATTTTGGCAAATTTAGACTTACACAAGAGAATTATCAGTGAAGAACTTGGTTCATCAAGATAACCCGGTATGTTTTCTACACTCTACATAATTTGAAATAATAATATTTGGATAATGAGCAGGGTCCTACTTAATTCCAAACTCCTTTTGGACTTATGCGTTACAAGTGAACCAGTTCCGTTCGAAAGAGTCCCAACCGAATTGAACCACCTAGATTCTAGGGATACACTCCAAAGTCTTTTCAAAACTGAAATTCAGTTTGATTAAACTTCCACACCCACTATCATCCCTTCCACCACCCCAACCTCTAAGAAAAGAGTAAAGATGCTTGCTCGCAAGGTTGTTGCGGGGAGAGAGCAAATTGGGTGAAAAGGTTTATACTAGTAGGGTCTAAAGCAGGTGTTGAAACTACAAAGTCTGGAGGAATTGGTGGTAAGAAAAGGAAAAAGAAAAAGAAAAAGAGAGCAAGGGTGTTCGAAGTGTTGTGAGGGGAAAGGGTAAAAGAGTGGTTGATTCTTCACCCACTCATGTGAGTTTAACCAAAGACACATGTGCAATGGTTTTTTGGGGAGAAACATATGCTGGAGTAGAGGAGAGTGTAAAGGAAACAGGGGGAAGTGGGTCTGGCGAAGCCGCTGAAGGGCTGGTTCAACTTGGAAAAAATATAGATGAACATATTTCATCTGAACAGGAAACAATCGCAAACCTACTGAATAGAGTGACTGAAAGTTATAATCCAAAGAAGAAAGGGAGGTTGGTACAACTAAGGATCATTTTGGGGCAAATACGCTGCCTGCTTGTGACTATGAAGTCCATGTCACTCCTAAAGAACCTGGTTCATCTAAGAAGGTACCAGTGAATAGCAAGGTACGAGCCTTGGTGCAAGAAAGTGGGGCTAAGGATGCTGAGATTGAGAGGCTGAAGAAAAGGTTGGATGAACTAGAGTCTGAGAGAGATGCTCTCAGAACTGAACTAGCAAGGGAAAAGGAGAAGAGTGATGGAATTCTTCAAGACATGCTGAAACTTCTCCAAGCCAAAAACCAAGCCCCCAGTTCTTCCAAGCCTTAAACTTCTAGCCTAGTGTAGACCTTTCAGTGACCCAGTTTGGGATTTTTTTTGTTTGCTCATGTTTTTAGTATTTTTATTTCTTTTTATGCTTTGTGGAAGAATCGTATCAATCATCAATGAATTTCATTGTTTTTTCTTTAACCGTTTGTTTATATTTCTTTGATGGTTAAAATTCTTAGCTTGATCTATGATGATTAATCCATGATTGCATTTGAAGTAGCCCCAGTGGCCATGAGTAAGTTTTAAAGTCTGGTTATCTCACATATTTTATGTAACTTTTCGTTGATGCCAAAAGGGAAAAAAAGGTTGTGCTTTGAACATTGATGTTTATAACCTAATGAACCTGGTCCTTGATGATATGTGATAAAAATAAAAATATTTCTAACATTGTGTTGATGTTGAGCTAAGTTTAAACAGGGCCTAAGCTTATGGAAACACAAAGTTTGTCATCATCAAAAAGAGGGAATTTGTTGACCCAAGTAAAGGATAGTTTTGAAGATTGACAAAGGAACTCATAGATGAACCAGGTCCATCACTGGTAGGCCTAGACGCGGGCAGATTCAAAGCACGTGAGATGCACATGCAGGAGATAAACGAAATCTGGCATAATAATAGATATCTCCTGATCGAAAAGGATTGCATAATTGATAAGGAGAAGGACTCCTTAATCAAAAAGAACATTATCCAAGATAAGGGAGGAGTTAGAGGTTGAGATCAACTAGAACTCTTCCACCAAGGAAGAGTAGTATTAGAACTCTAGCTGTTTTCTACTCTACTAATTCTATAAATCGCAGAAAGTTCTCATTCTATAGGTGACGTACAAAAGCAGAAGTTAAACGTGAATTGAGAGCAAAATAGTAAGGAATTTTGCAAGCAGTTCGTGTGTGATTCAAGTGTGCGAACCTGAAGCTACATGAACCAGATAGAAGAACCAGCTCCAAGTGCCTGTCTTTTATTCTAGTTCAATTGTAGTAGGTGCTTTCATATTATACCTTTCAGCTTTATCTAGAGCCAATTGTAATTGGTACTCAGAGTATTCAACTAAGAGTTAACTTGAAGTTGTTGCAGCAGTTAGAGGCTGGTTGCCACAACGGGATTAGAGTTAATCCTAGGTTTACAAAAGTGTTTTGTAAATGTAGTTTTTGGCTCAGTGATTTATTGGAGAGTTGGGAAAAATCCTACTGGGAAGTAGGTCGTAGTTTTTTCACCTTTTGAGCTAGGTGTTTTTCACGTAAAAATCTCTGTGTTCTTTATTTTCTGTTCTTATTGTTCCGTAACAGTAGTAGTTGGAATACATATAAAAACTAGGTCCTTCTATAATTTGTGCACACGAAAAATTGGATACCACACAAATCATGCCCCCTCTTGTGTGGTATTGACGTATAAAAAATCATGCATATACACAGCAGATTTGGTTTTGTTAATTAACTGACCTGATGTTGCTTCATAATCTGTCAAAACTTCTATGATTAATCTTAATGAAAATGCACATGAAGAAGAGAATATTATAGTGTCATCTGCAATACGCCAAATGATTGATCTTAGGACTCCACCGTGGCAAACCAAATCAACAAAAGTATAGATTCGAATAGAGAGCATTCAATCCTCTTGACATTGCCTCAGCTGCTAAGATTCAATACAAGTTTTAAATTTTTAAATTTTTTCTTAAATTTCGTGCTCAGTTAAATACCATCACATAAATTGGAAGGTAGGAGTAGTTGTTTTGAGTTTCTACCATATTTTTTTAATCTACTGATAATAAGTGAATGCATGCAACTAGTAGACATAATAGTAGCTAGAGTCAGATGTTCGACCTCTAAATATTTGTCTTACTCTGGAAGACTATAGCTTATGAAGAGTGTGTTCTTTAAAATCCAAACATATTAGAATCAAGTGTTCTTACACCTTAACAAGGTACACAAGCTAGTTTGCAGCATTCTAATCAAGCTCATATTGCTTAGGACAAGCTATGCCAGAAAAAATCAACAGGAGGGCTTAATATACTTCGGTTTTGTATATAGAATAAAGAATATATGAATAAACTCTTTGGGAAATTACTAAGAAGAAGACATGATACGGATTCAATGTATACACAATAATTACATAAAAGGTAGGGGACTACAAGGACTGGCCACACAAAAACAATAAAGCTACTTGGTAAAGAAGATATTTGACTTGAGAGCATGGCTAGATGCAGGCATTGACCATCTTACCAAGTATGTGATTGAAAACAGGGTTCAACATCAAGAAATCTTACACTTCTCTCATATCTTAAGGTTACATAAAAATCTTTAGTGTTACGGAAAGGGCTCATTCCTAGACACGAATTCATTTTATGGATGGTTGTCCAAAGTAGATTGGCCACTGTTGATAATGTGGCAAGATGGGGTGTTCATGTTGAGACTAACCGTGTGTTATGTTCTGATGATGCTAAAGAAACATACAATCACATATTCTTTGATTGTACATACTCAACATTTGTCTAGCAGAAACTAATGCAATGGATGGGGATCACTCGATAGAATCATATTGGGAGGAGAAAGTCAATTGGATTTCCAAAGTGTAACCGGTAAGAATGTTAAATAGACAATACTAGGAGTTGTGTTTGAACCCCACGGTGTGAGTTAATATTGGGTATGTTGTTGTTGTTGTTGTAGTTAAGATTTGTGTTTGTAATGGCTGTCTATCACATATGGATGGAGAGAAATGATAGAAGGTTCCAATAGACCAGCAAAACCGAAATGAATATGTTTACCCTTTAAATGGATAACAATTACATTTGTACGTGGTTTAAAGGATATTTGGTTTAATTTAACACAAACGATCAAAGAACAGTAAATAGTTGAATTGAAATAAGATGGAATGATCAAACCAAAGTTACGCAATAATTAAGCCTTGTGTTTAACTTAAATGCCAATGATCGGTCTCGATTGAGACCTCGAGATAGAGCCCGAATCCGAATAAATGTGTAAATAACTGAAGAATGCTTAAAATGATTGCTAAGAGCTAAATTAAATCTTATTACCTAGTTGTGCGCGAAAGACTCCCCCGAAAGATGAAGAGGTCCTCCTCTTTGTATAGTAGAGGAAATTTAACTCTAGCATAATTCTAAATGAAGTAAAAATATTTTCCTTCATTCTTTCCCATGAAAATAAGATCTGCAGCCAATACCCAGCGTGATCTGTGCCGCAATATCCGGCTGATGGCGGATATTTCTGCTTCTTGTTTGTCTCCTTCTACTGCCTTTCCTTTACCATTTTTGGGCTCACTTGCGCCCAATAGAAAATCGGGGATAACCCTATCATCAATTTTACCCGTATACAGATAGTCCCCTCGCTTCTCAGAGACTAGATTATAGGAGCGATGAGAAGTGACCAATTGACCCTGGTTCCTTCCCTCGTAAGTCATGCGCAAGTTGACGAACCGAAACGTCCCATTAGTCATGTCGCTCTGACTTTTGATACGTGTCAGTTGTCGGTTGAGTACCCTTTGCTGTTACTGAATTCGAAACCTCTCGCAATCATTACTCTTTCCCTATAAAAGCTCTGATTTCTCACATTTACATTTTTTACTTTCTGACTCAAATTTCCTTAAGTTACCTTCAAGATTTTCATATTTTCATCCGTTTAGCAATCCTTCGTACCCATCTCCTCAAGCCTTCACAACTTGGTCTTCATATCTTCATAGTTCATCTTCGAATCTACATACCTTATCATCAAATCTTCCTATCAAATCCCCAGATCTTCATATTCTCATATAGAGATGGCGAAGACCTCAAAATCAGAACATCAACACATTGTACCGATGACCTCTTCCTCGTCCATCGACACCAAGGCAGTGCCTCCGGTAGTAGTACCGGGACCTCCTCTTACAGATTTTATCCACGGTGGCTGCTCCATAGATAATGACTTCAAATTCGAGAAATCAGCCGCACAAGGAGATCATGGTGGGGAGGCATGAAGGTATGCTTTCTCCATTAACAAGGAGACACTCAAGACTGTCCGAGAGGACTACAAATGGGAAGACAAGGATGTAGTTTTTCCCAGTCCTGACGAGGACATCACAACACACGTAGAGGGGTATTTAGATGTTTACACATATCCATTCACATTTGGTCCTATTGACACGGTAGTGCTAGAATATTTCAAGAGATATAACATTTGCCTCGGGCAAGTTCACCCATCCTTTTGGAGGATCGTGACTCTTCTCCGCCACTTTGCGAACAATACGAAGGATCCACAGTTCACGGTTGATCACTTTCTTTGAGTGTACATTCACCGGATCTTTCGAGGTGGGATAATCAAACTTTCTCAACGGGCAAAGAAGACTCCCTTCTTCTGCATAGATGAAGATAGGGACCGAGGTTGGCAAGTGAGGTTCGTTCAGATAAAGACTGAAGACCTCATTCCTCCCGAATTCATGTTGTTCCCTGAGAAGTGGAACTCGAATCGTAAGTTTACTTCTTCTTAAGCCGTCAAAGTTTTTTCTTGTATTTACTTTTCTCACTCATGACATATCTTATCCAATGTGCAGCTGCCCCCGAGTCCCCAATGTGGTCATGCATTGGAAGGAATGGATCGAGGGTATATGCAAGCAACTCACCTACTCCGAGCGTGAGTGGCATAAGCTCTCCAAAGGCAAGTGGGAGGCTCGTCCCCATAGTGAGTGTTTTTTACTGGTAGATTTCTTCATTGTCGCTCTTTATTTCGGCATTTACACAGCCTTCATTACTTCTTTCACAGAAGTGCCAAATACCACTAAGATTTGGGAAGTCGTATGTACCATGGTATCGACCTCGTCTTCCAAACTCGCTGCCTCTCTACAGCCCATTGTCAAAGTTGTTGCAGAGAAGAAGGAGTAAACTATGAAGAAAAAGATATCCCCCCGACTCTTCAGACGCTCCTGTCGAGGTCAAGAAAATAAGAAGGAACATGATCATGGTCAAGAAGAGCACCAATAAAAAGACTTCGGATGCCCAGGCCCTAGGATCCGAAGCCATTCACCAGCTCAAAGATTTTTCCGAGGATGACAAAGATATGGAAAACACCATCCAAGAGCCGATAGACTTGGAAAACACCGATCGAGAGTTGGCGTCCCTTGAAGAGGATGCTCGTGAAGCCGGATCCTCATTAACTCGGAGACCCGAAGAAGAACATGCGGTTGTTTCTTCAGAAGAAGCCCATCCGGTCCCGAGAAGGGTCGTTTCTGAAGGTGACATTGTTATCCATATCTACGAGTCACTGTCCCTGACGGAGGCCACGTTAAATGAGGGCCGGGACACTAAAGAGAAACTAGCCGAAACATCCCGAGCTGTGGATGATATCATTAACTCATTTTTCTAAGGGTGTGGACGTCGGAGTGTTCGAAGACTACTCTGGATTTGCCCACCTGGAGATCCCAAAAAAGGTTGTGCAACCGAAATCAGGTGGGCCGAGCCCGAGCTCAAAGCTTGAGAAGCAATTTCCTGCCCTGAGTGCTGACCTCAGGCGAAAAAGGATGGTCATGTTCTCAGTGTCGGTGGACACTAGCATGTTGTCTGGGTTAGTTGGAGTAGCCAGCTATCTCTGTTCCCTGGTAACCGAGATGGACCAATTGAAGATGAACGAGGTAGGAGGGCCAAGCCTTTTCAACGAGGCTCAACAGGAACTGAATCGGGTATGTCTTCTTTCCTTTTTATTTTAACAAGTTATCATTTCTCTAACTATATTTAATAGTCTTCTTTCTCCGTATCTCAGGCCTCGGTGCTTCAAGATCACGCCCAACTATGCCTTATAAAAAGGACAAGCGGTCGTCACAAATATAATCCGGCTAATAAGTCCGGAGTCGAATCCCATAGAGAATTAACCTATCAGCCACAGCAGCTAGACTCACACAAATTCACGCAATCAATCATCAGAAATATTTGAATATTAATTTGGATGTTTATTAACTAAATATTACGTAATAAAAATGCACTAACAAATGACTAACTACGAACGGTTTGTAAACAAGAATTGGAAAGATCTAAGGTTGTGATTTCCCCTATTGTCGGAATCATTTTCGCTATGTTTTCTATAAATTTGCCTAAGTCTTCTCTACCGATCATGAGCGCTCTGAGTGTCATAACTCTCTCCCGAGTAATTACCATAATTTATTGGACATATTCTCCCGAATTACGCTAGCAGGCATTAAGTACGGCTCCCTCTAATCGCACCAAGGTTTCGTTATCCCTAAACCAACCTTTAAACTATTCGTATTGATCCCTCATATACGTTAGGAGTGATGTTGTTCAACAACTACCTAAATAGACACAGCTAATTAAGGGCCCTTCAATCAAGCACATGAATAATATAGTTCAACAAATAGAGAAAATACTATGGTAAATTTATATTAACGTAACACGAAAATCATCCTTCAATAGGTTCCATCAAAACCCTAGATTAGGAATTTAGCTACTCATACTCATAGTAACAATATTCCAAATATTTTTGCTTAATTAAAGTACAGAGTAAAGATGAAAGGATGTAGAAATCGATAATTTTAACTCCCAACGGGTGATTCCACAAGCTATTCTTGTCTCAAGTTGCAAAAATCCTCCAAAGTGGCGTTTGTAGGTCTATTTATATGTGTAGGAAAAGACCTAAACATGTAGGCAAAGTCCTAGTCAAACTCGGAGATGAAATAAGTCTTCAAAACTCGGACTGTGCGCGCCCAGACCTGGCCTCGCGAGGCCTAACGCCTGGTGGACCTCGCCCCAGGCCTGGCGTCGCCAAGTATAACGCCTGGTCTATCTCGCTTCTGCCTCGCCTCGCCAGGTCTATCACCTGGCCTTAGCTTGGCGTCGCCAGGTATAAGGCCTGCTTTAGGCCTGGCTTCACCAGGTATAACGCCTGGTGTACCTGGCTTCGCCAGCTTCTCCTTTTCAACTGCTCTCGAGCACGCTTTCAACTTTTAAGTATCCCTTTTTCTCTATTTTCATCTCCAATTCACCTACACACATAAAATGGCGTTCATTACGAGCAAATAAAATGTAATTTATCATTAAAGCGTATAAAATACAAGGCGAATAGTGTGCTAAACCATGAATTATAGCCACACATCAATACCCCACACTTAAACATTGTTCGTCCTCAGCAATCAGACCACACTTACAGAAACAACCTCACTAAGCAATTCCCTTAACTCCTTGCACCAAGAATATTTAAAATAGTCTAAGCACCACGGTGTAACATCCTCGCCTCCAGATTTGACTCACATACCATGACTTATTCACAAATCACTTACTTACTCTAACATAGAGGTCAATGAAATTGCCTTTCCTTTATGAATCACGTGCCCTCACCCAACAAAGAGCTAAGTTCCACACACGATGAATTTTAAGAACGTAAGAACTCAAGATAGAAAAAAATTCACTCGCTCTCAGAAATAACATTCATATGCCACAAATGATGCACCATAGGCTTGCCCGTTGTGTAATACTCTATTAATCGAGCTTATTTAGTCTAAGATCAAATAGGACTTGATTGGTTGTAATGTAGGCCGCGGGTCGGGTAGGATATATTTGGATATGTGAGTGACTACACCTCCCTAAGCACATTAATACATATACTTTAACATTTAAACCCATACATATGTCAAACCAAAACTCCACCTTCACATCAATGTATATTACCCCATACTTCTTTAAGCACAATTATATTAAGAGTCACCACTTATCTAAGAATATTCTTTTTCACAGCAATACAACTATTTTTTTTCTTTTTCTTTTTCTTTTTCTTTTTCTTTTTCTTTTCTTTTTTGTCAATTCAAGCGGCTCTTACTTTTTCAAAACAGTGCACCTTTGTCCTTATTTAATTAGTTCCATTCAAAAGCCAAACCAACCACCCCACTCTTTAACTTTTAAAAATTTCATAACAGTTCAAGTGTTCATTAGAGGTGAAAAGGTTCAAATAGATGGTTAATTCAAACAATTGGGTAAGGCTTGTACTGTGGTTGCCAAAGAAACAGGATTATAGGCTCAAAGGGGTTAACTACGTTACATAACTTTTAGGTGGGTAAATTATATATATCTGTCTTAACAAAGAAAGGTTTATATCACTTCTCAGACTGAACAAGACTACTATTTCGCTTTGCACACACACAGGGCAAGTTCTAGACATCAAATGCAATGCACATAATACATACAAAACTCACACACACATGGCACATAACTCACTCAGGATTGGTTTCATCGCGACACTCCAGTCAAAGCAGTTAAGCAAAATTAGGAATATACGATTTAAGGTATTTATGCTAGAGTCAAAAACCGAGCCTAAGCGTCACGACCATAGTACTAATATTCTCAAGGCATAACAAAGCTAAGAGATATTTCTACAGTTAAATGCATATCTTCGTGGTTCCTACTCCTAAAAATTAAAACTAACTACACCCAATTCAATTAAAAGCCCTTGGAAAAGAATCGCGGCCCAAAGAAAAACCAAGGGGGAGTTACTACACTACCTAAAAAAATCTTTTTTTTATTATTTTTTCTCTAGACTTACTTCACTTAAGAAAACTGTCTAGGAAAACCATCGTCGGGAACAATCCAGTTACTTTTTTTATTTTTTTATTATCATTTTTTTATAACTAAACAAATCACTAAACCAAATTCTTAAACAAATAACTAAAATAATTATCTAACAAAAATGACACTTAGATCATGCATTGTCATCATTCTATACACAAATTGACAAAACAAGAAAAATGAGTAGGGTGAAAGGAAACTCCCTGATCAAATTGCGTCATCATCCTCTAAGGCGACACTCTTTATCATGTGTTTTCTCCTCCTCATCATCATCGTCCTCATCATTTGAATGCTCCAGCTCGGCCTCAGATTGCTCAGGAGTGTTGATATCATCATCATCGGGGAGTCTGTAGCCATCACCAATCCCAATCAGCTGTTGAGCATGAGCATTGAGCGGGTACCGCTGCTCCAATAAGGTCCTCTCCTCAGATATGGCTGGCCGGCCTCCTATCCTTAACTGCAAATCCATCATCCCATAGAGATGGTCCATAAAACTATCATCCCGAGCATTTCGCTCGGTACTTGTCAAAGATGTCATGGCAGTCTCTTCTTTCAGCCGAAGACTAGTGATGTCTGTTTGTCGTAGGGGCTGATCGATGGTGTGGTCAAACTCTGGCAAGCCGGTGAATGAAGTGGTCCAATGGCTCCACAGAAACATCCAGAGCACCTAAAAAGTTACATATGGCCGTGGCTGAAAAATCTATCACTCGCCCACGAATCGGCACCCCCTGTTCAGTACTCTACAGATCAAACCCTGCATAGAATTCTCGGACTAAGTTGAGATTAATGTCCCCTGTGTTCTTAAATACATAGCTCAACCCCATATCCTGAATGCCCCTCCAAATTGCCTGATACTTTGCTTTCAAATTGTGTTTATGGATAGCTACTTCCGGGTGTATATGTTTAGGCCTACAGCGCCTGTACCAATCCTTAGTATACGGTGGTATGCTATTGATGCCAAACTCCCATTGGCATTGTGGTTGTTGACGCATGGCTGCTATAGCTGCCATAGCTTGTACTCCACTTAGATTGGAGGTAGCTTCTCCCCCTTTTCTCTTCTTTGGGGGAGGTGTGGAGGTCACCTTTGCTTTAGCCGGCGTAGTGAAAGTAGCCTTTCCTTTGCCTGTGTCTTTTCTCGGATGCATCTTCGTTCCTACACAAGTAATCATTAATCAGTTAAAACGGTATTACACATTACACACATAGTGTTGCCCAATATTCCGAGGTTACTCAAACTTCACCTCGTATTTCCTTAACATTAGAATCAAACAACAACACATGGGCTACCCGTGAGCCACCCCACACTTAAGATTTTAACGTGGTGCACGACTACACAACACTAGTCTATTAATCCCGGAGACTCGCGCTCCAATGGGGACAAGGAATGCCATTGAGGCATTATAGCAAACACTTAGCATGCACTAGTTCCATGAGAGTGCTTGTAGAGGTGAGGGATTGCCTCACCCTCCCAAATCGGCTCGGGAGTTTCTTACTGACACTTGTTACACAATAACAACACCATTCCTATGGGGATCATGGGGTTGGGATACAGAAACACAATATTACAATGAAGAACAACCCAAATTTTTTGTGGATAATCTCATACCTTCATCCAACTCGAAATGAGAAAGAAAGGAGATAAAGAATCATACCTTAGATGTTGTACGATGTGGGATTTGCCTTTGAACTACTGTTTCCAATAATTGGAGGAGGAAAAGAAACTTGTTTGACTTCAATGGGGTTGGGATGGCGATGGATGGAAGTGGTACGTGTGTGAGTGTTTTGTGAGGAGTGTTTTGTGAGGAGTATAGTGATTTAGGTTAAGGTTTTATTCTATGTTAGTTTGGGAATTTAAGTTAGAGTCCAAGAAGGGAGGGGTTAAAAGAAATAAGGGACAAAAATTAAAATAAGCTGAAGAAAAATACTTACCTGGCCTTATCCCAGGCGGTGCCAGGCTTAGAGCCTGGTGGACCTAGCCTTAGCCCAGGCAACGCCAGGCATAGCGCCTGATGCACCTGGCCTTAGACCAGGCAACGCCAGGCATAGTGCCAGGTGTTCCTGGCTTTACCCGTCGTGGCGTGAGTCATAGCGCATGGTATCCTTCATGTGACACTTAAAGCTCTGCTCGTCTCGCCCAAAATCACCTGCAAACTTGTTAGTACCTAAAAACGAAAAGAAAAATTCTAACTACACTAAAAATTAACTACGAATTGGGTTGCCTCCCAACGAACGCCTCAGTTAATGTCGCAGCACGACGAATACAACATTACAACATTATAGTGGGTTGCCTCCCATGAAGGGCCTGATTTAACGCCACGGCACGATGCAGATAATTGCACTTAATGCTCACTTAACGCCACGTCACGACGAATACCGATACTACTTTCGCATCTTCCATGCCCAAATAATGTTTTAACCTGTTCCTATTGAGGCATTGACCCTAAATGTGCGAGAGTCATTTGCTGCAGCAATCTCTACCACTCTGGTTGGGTGAATCTCTATCACACTAAATGGTCCTGACCATCTTGACTTTAATTTACCCGGAAATAACCTTAATCTTGAATTGTTTCTCCGCTCAAAAATATTTTTATCATGCATCATTTTCATTCTCTCCTTCTATAATCTTGTGCTCTCAAAAGTGTGGTAACTAAACTCATCAAGCTCGTGTAACTCTGTGACTCTACCTGTACCCACAGCTTCTATATCAAGATTAAGCTGTCTCAATGCCCACAAAGCTCTATACTCCAACTCCATTGGTAAGTGACACGCCTTCCAAATACCAATTTATATGGCGACATGCCAATTGGAGTTTTGAAAGCGGTACGGTAGGCCCAGAGTGCATCATCTAGTTTTCTCGCCCAATCCGTTCTTGTAGCATTCACAGTCTTTGTTAAAATGCTCTTTATCTCACAGTTCAAAACTTCCACTTGCCTACTCATTTGTGGATGGTATGGGGTGGCAACCTTGTGGTGTACATCATACTTTTCTAATAACTTTACGAAGGCTCGATTACAGAAGTGAGTGCCTCCGTCACTAATTATTTCCCTTGGAGTTCCAAATCGGGTGAATATATTCTTTCTCAAAAAACCAATTACCCCCTTTGCATCATTTGTAGGGAGCGCTGCAGCTTCCACCTATTTGGACACGTAGTCCACAGCTACAAGTATGTACTTATTGCCATATGACCTGACGAAAGGCCCCATGAAATCGATTCCCCATACATCAAACACTTCTACGTCCTGAATTGGGTTCATAGGCATCTCATGTCGGCGGGAAATATTCCCGGTTCGTTGGCATTCATTACAACCTTTCACCCATAGGTGTGCATCTTTGAACAATGTTGGCCAGTAGAAGCCTGACTCCAGGACTTTCACAGCTGTTCTTACTCCCCCAAAATGGCCACCATATGGTGACGCGTGACACGCCTGTAAAATAGAAGATTGGTCTATCTCGGGGATCACCTTCGGATCTTGTTATCAACAAAAATCTTGAATAGATAAGGCTCATCCCAATAATACATGCGACAGTCGCAAAAGAACTTTTTCTTTTGAACAGAAGAAAGGTCATAGGGGACAATACCGCTTGCCAGGTAGTTTGCAATGTCTGTACACCATGGCACTACCTCAAGACTCGTGGCTAGTAGTTGTTCATCTGGGAAGGTCTCCACAATCTCTTCCACGTCAACCTTTTTCTCGGCTCCTTCTAGCCTGGACAAGTGATTAACCACTTGGTTCTTCTTTCCTTTTCGGTCACGGATTTCCAAGTCAAATTCTTGCAGTAGTAGCACCCATCGAAGCAGGCACGGCTTTGAATCCTTCTTATCAATTAAGTACCGGAGAGCAACATGGTCAGTATAAACAATTACCTTAGAGCCTATCAGTTATGACCTGAATTTGTCAAATGCGAACACCACTGCTAGCATCTCCCTCTCGGTCACCGTGTAATTTAGTTGGGCACCACTCAAAGTTCTACTAGCGCAATATATTAGATGCATGACTTTGTCTTTACGCTGTCCAAGCACTGCTCCCACATCATAGTCGCTTGCCTCACATATCAGCTCAAACGGTTGCTCCCAGTCAGGTGCAACTATGATAGGTGTTGTCACCAGCCTCTTCTTCAATTCCTCAAATGCTACCCTGCAATCATCAGAAAACACAAAAGGGTGATCTATTTCAAGCAATTTACATAAGGGGTTAGCAATTTTGGAAAAATCCTTTATAAATCTTCTATAGAAGCCGGCGTGGCCCAAGAAACTTCTTATTGCTTTGACGGACGTGGGTGTGGAAGCTTTTCGATCACATCAACTTTGGCATGATCTACCTCAATGCCCTTACTCGATACTAGGTGCCCTAAGACTATACCTTCCTATACCATGAAATGGCACTTTTCCCAGTTGAGTACCAGATTCGTCTCGACATATCTTTTCAGCACTCTTTTCAAATTCCTTAGGTAATCATCGAATGAGTCTCCCCCCACCATAAAATCATCCATAAGACCTCCATGATGTCCTCAACCATATCAGTGAAGATGGCCATCATTCACCTTTGAAATGTGGCGGGTGCATTGCATAGACCGAATGACATTCTCCGAAAGGCGTAGACGCCATATGGACAAGTTAATGATGTTTTCTCTCTATCTTCCGGGGAAATGGATATTTGATTATACCCCGAGTATCCATCTAGAAAGAAAAAGTGGGACTTCCCTGCCAATCTATCTAGCATTTGATCAATGAACGGCAAGGGAAAATGGTCTTTTCGTATGGCTTTGTTCAATCTTCTGTAGTCCATAAAAATTTGCCATCCCGTGACTGTTCTTGTTGATATCAACTCATTGTTCTCATTTTGCACTACAATTATCCCACCTTTCTTAGGCACACATTGGACTGGGTTGATCTAGTTGTTGTCGGAGATGGGGAAAATGATTCCCGCATCTAACCACTTTATCACCTCTTTTTTCAAAACTTCCTTCATGTTGGGGTTCAGCCTTCTTTGATGTTCTCTGGAAGGTTTTTGGCCACCTTCCAGTAGAATCTTATGCATACAGAAGGTCAGGCTGATACCCTTAATGTCTGCGATGGTCCAACCAATTGCAGTTTTGCACTCACTCAATACCTGCAAAAGTCGTTCTTTCTGCACATCTAACAAACCAGATGAGATAATAACAGGTAAAGTTGATCTAGGTCCCAAGAAAGCATACTTGAGGTGAGGTGGTAGCGGCTTTAGCTCCAACTTTGGTGGCTCTTCTATCGATGGCTTAGCAGGAGGAATGTTTCTTTCTTCTAAGTGCAAAGGCTCAAATTCGAGCTCTCTTTTCCAAAACCCTTGGCCTTCAAGAGCCAGTACCCATTCCGCCTAATCCTCTCCATTTACTTCATCTACGTTCATGAAACAAGCTGCTAGAGGGTCTTTAGCATTCAAGGTTTCATCTTCCTCCTCTAAAATTATATCAACGGCTTCTATTAGAGAGCAGTTAGCAAATTCATTTGGTCGCCGCATATATTTCTGCACGTTGAATGTTATTTCTTCAACATTTAGTCTCATTTTGAGCTCTCCAGTCTCACAGTCAATTAAAGCTCTCCTAGTGGACAAGAATGGTCTTCCCAAAATTATGGGAATCTCCTCGTCAACCCGGCAGTCTAGAATGAAAAAATCTGCTGGGAACACAAACTTCCCAACCTGTACTAATACATCATCAAGGATACCAGATGGCCTATTCACTGTCCTGTAGACCAGCTGTAGTAACATGGACGTGGGTCTAGCTCTTCCAATGCCTAACCTTTTATAGATAGCCAAGGGCATCAAGTTTATGCTTGCCCCCAAATCACAAAGCGCCTTATCAAACGCATAGTTACCAATTGTGCATGAGATTGTGAAACTCCCTGGATCAGATCACTTCTCAGCCATGGGTCTCGTCACAACAACACTATATGTTTGAGTCAGTGTTACTGTGGCCAAGTCTTGAAAGTCGAACTTATGAGACATCAAGTCCTTCATCATTTTTGCATAACCAGGCATTTCCTTTAACGCGTCAATCAATGGAATGTTAACCTGAATTTGTTTCAACATCTCCAAGAATTTCTTATACTGCTTATCTTTTTGATATTTGGCCAATCTCTGGGGGGAAAGGTGCTGGAGACCGCTTCTTTCCTGTGATTTGATTTTGAACCTGCTCAGGCACTGCTTCTACTGACATTTCGTGTGCTACCTCGGTCTCCTTCGCAACCTCTTTTTCTTTGCTTGTGCACGTTATACCGTCACCTCTGTCAACCCTATTGAATCATCTATCTCAATGGGTACTGGCACAAGTGTTTCAGTAGGTCGGCTTTCACGAGCCATCTCTTGCTCCAGATCTAGGTCTCTACCATTTCACAAACTCACTTCCATAAGTTGTTTCGGGCACTGTTCTTTTGGATTGACTTGTGTGTATGCAGGTAACATCCCTTGGGGGCGATTGTTTAGAGCCATAGAAATCTGTCCTAATTGAATCTCAATACCCTTTATCGTTGATTCATGTGAGTCTACTCTTTGTTGCATTTTTCCTGTGGACCCAATCAGTTGATGCAGCATTCCCTTAAGTTCAGTGAAACCATCATCTTGTCTCATAATCTGTTGTTGTTGAGGTTGTTGATAAGTCAGGTGTTGGTTTTGCTAGTTCTAACCTTGTTGCCTTTGGTAAGGCACAACTTGACCCAGTGGTCGCATAGCTCCAGGATTACTATTGTTATTGTACTACTGCTGTGCTGGTCTATATTGTGATTCTATTGACCCCAATTCTGACCTCCTTGCCTCTGTCCCCCATAGTTGGCTACATAATTCATATCTTCCTGATAGTGCTGGTTGTCACCTTTCGCACTCCACGAGCAAACATATGGTTGATTAATGCATGGTGTACATAAGCTCCCATTAGTTGCGTCAACTATGTGAACCTGCTGCTTCTGGCCTGATTCATCAATCTTCTTGGTGAGGATACTCATTTGTGTCATTAGAGTGGCTATATTCTCAGCTATGGAGTTGTTTGGGTCCAAAGCCACCGAGTGAACTACTAGAGTGATCGTAGAGGTTCTTGTCATACATCTTGAGTTTTGGGCCATCTTATCAAGTAGGATCTTGCATTCTCCGAATGTCTTACTCAAAAATGCTTCACCTGATGAAGCATCAACGTTGGCCTTTAAGTCGACACTCAATCCCATGTAGAATCTTTGCCCTAACATCTGATCTGGAATACCATGATGTGGACACTTAACCAGTATACCTTTGAACCTATCCTACATTTCTTGTAGTGATTCTGTTGGTCTCTGCCTGTAGCTTAATATATCATCAATCTGCTGGGCAGTTTTATTGATAGGTAGGATTTGTTCAAACATTGCTTGACTAATTCCTCCCAGGTAGTGATGGAGTTTATGGGGAGTGAATTAAGCCAAGTCTGAGCTTCTCCTGTCACCGAGAATGGGAACAATAACAACTTTATTGCGTCCGGTGTCACGTTAGGTTGCCTTTGCATGACACATATCGACAGGAAATTCTTCAGATGCTGTTGAGGATCTTCAATGTGTGACCCACAGAACAGTCCCTTGTTCTGCAACAAATGTAGCATGTTGTTTCTGATTTGAAATGATTACACTTGTATATGAGGGACTGCAATTGCAGTTGCCAGATTGTCGGCGGTGGGTTGTGCCCAATCATATAATACTACTTCTGGTACAAGAGGCACCACACCCTGATAGTTTGGTTCATCCGCATTGTTTCTGTTGTTGATTGGATTTTCTATTCCGTCATCCATGTATGGTTCGATTTATTCGGTCAAGTTTTGTTGCTGTTTAATTTTCTTGTTTGCACGATTTAGTGCCTTGAAAACTTTCTCAGGATCTAATAACGCTTCAAGCAGTTCACCAGTTCTTGAGGAGTTCCTAGGCATGCACCTGTAACACCCAAGACTGCAAACGTTAGAATTTCAATGTATTTGATTTAGAATGAAGAAAATTGACTACACTAAGAATTCTAGCATTTCTTTTAGCTGCAATCAATAAAACTGTTAATTCCCCGGCAACGGTGCCAAAATTTGATCACGCCCAGCTATTCCTTATAAAAAGGACAAGCGGTCATCGCAAATATATTCCGACTAATAAGTCCGGAGACCCACACAAATTCACGCAATCAATCTTCAGAAATATTTGAATAATAATTTGGATGTTTATTAACTAAATATTATGTAATGAAAATGCACTAACAAATGACTAACTACGAACGGTTTGTAAACAAGAATTAGAAAGATCTAAGGTTGTGATTTTCCCTATTGTCGGAATCCTTTCCGCTACGTTTTCTATAAATTCACCTAATTCTTATCTACCGATCATGAGTGCTCTGAGTGTCGTAACTCTCTCCCGAGTAATTACCACAATTTACTAGACATATTCTCCCGAATTACGCTAGCTGGCATTAAGTATGGCTCACTCAGATCGCACCAAGATTTCGTTATCCCTAAACCAACCTTTAAACCCTTCGTATTGATCCCTCATATACGTTAGGAGTGATGTTGTTCAACAACTACCTAAATATCAACTCTCTCCCGAGTAATACATACTAAATAGACACAGCTAATTGAGGGCCCTTCAATCAACCACATGAATAATATAGTTGAACAAATAGAGAAAATACTATGGCAAATTTATATTAACGTAACACGAAAATCATCCTTCAATAGGTTCCATCGAAACCCTAGATTATGAATTAAGCTACTCATACTCATAGTAATAATATCCCAAATATTCTGCATAATTAAAGTACAGAGTAAAGATGAAAGGATGTAGAAATCGATGATTCTAACTCCCAACGGGTGATTCCACAAGCTATTCTAGCTTCCGGTTGCAAAAATCCACCAAAGTGGCATTTTTTGGTCTATTTATATGTGTAGGAAAAGACCTAAACGTGTAGGCAAAGTCCTAGTCAAACCTGAGACGAAATAAGTCTTTAAAACTTGGAGTGTGCGCGCCCAGACCTGGCCTCGCGAGGCCTAACGCCTGGTGGACCTCGCCCCAGGCCTGGAGTCGCAAGGTATAACGCCTGGTCTATCTCGCTTTTTCCTTGCCTCACCAGGTCTATCACCTGGCCTTAGCCTGGTGTCACCAGGTATAAGGCATGCTCTAGGCCTGGCTTCGCCAGGTATAATGCCTGGTGTACCTGGCTTCGCTAGCTTCTCCTTTTCAACTTCTCCCGAGCACGCTTTCGACTTTTAAGTATCCATTTTTCTCTACTTTCATCTCCAATTCACCTACACACATAAAATAGCATTCATTACGAGCAAATAAAGTGTATATTATCATTAAAGCGTATAAAATGCAAGGCGAATAGTGTGCTAAACCATGAATTATAGCCACACATCACTTCACCACGAGAGCTTCTATCGATCTAGGATGGAGGTGAGTCATCTCGAATTCAAACACAAGGAATAGGCCAGGCAAACAGAGATGTACAAAGCTCTCTGTGAGGAAAAGGATGAAGTCCTTAGGGACACGACTGACCTCTCCACCCTTCAGGCTGAACTGGAGAAGGTCGAGAACGTGGCCTCGAAAGTAAATCAGGACTATGTTGTTCTAGTTGAGAAGGTAAGAGTGCTCAAGATTGATAATGAGAGACTAAATGTCAATACTAACGCCGCAACCTCCCAGGTCAAGGAAAAGATAACTCTGATCGACTAGCTCAGGACCGAGATGAACGGGGTCAAGGCCACAACCGATGAGCTGAGAGACAAAATAGATCGCCTAGCATTGGAGCGGGATGCCACCAAAGAGATCTTGGCATCAACCAAGGAACAGTTCTGACTGATGAAAGACAAGGCCGAGAAATGGTCTCGGCTAAATGAGGAGCTCCGGGTACAACTCGCTGGGACCGTGGCATAGCGCGATACTCTTGGTCAAGAGTATATTGTTCTGAAGTCCCAATTAGAAGTGGCTTCGAGAAAGATCTTGGACGCCCAGGATATGATGGCTTAGTATAAGGCTAACGTCGAGATAGCCGAAGCCCGGATTATAACGAAGATCAAGTATGTGAGATGGCTATCTCGGAGTGAGGCTTTCAAGGAGATCCAAGCCAGAGGGGTCGACGTAGCAGCCAAGATTGAAGAGGCCAAGAGATTCAAACCCGAGGCCAAAGCAGGCTGATAGTGAGATGGGCTCTGATGAAGATTAGGCAGGGAATGCCTTTGTTTATGTTTTTTTCCTCTGTACTCGTACATTTTGTAGTTTGGGGCCATTTCTCGTGCCTTTGTAAATATTGTTTTGGTAAATATATGGGATTACCTTTCGGCTATTTATTGTGTCCTTTAATTTTTATGCATTTGTGTTTTGCGTAGGGCTTAAAAAAATATAACTTGTGTCTTGGATTCAGTATGACTAATATATCATCGTTGCCATAGCATAAATTTTGTCATCTCTCAAATTGTTTGATTTCCAACATCCGAATAAGGTCTGGGTCAAATAACGGCTCCAAGTTGCTTTGACTTCGGAGGATCTGACAGAAATGAAATGAAGTCTTATTTTTGGGTATTCAAATGATTCATCAAGACACAATTAGCCTTTGTCGGAGGTGTCCTTTTCCTTGGCTAAAATTTAAAACCAATTAATTCGATCAAACCGGATATAGTCTTTGTAGACTTAAAATGTGTAAGGACCTTAATTTTTATATTTACGAACTCAGACACCTCTGAGTCGTTTATACGTTAGAGTCGAAGCTCCAATGGCTTCAGACCTTAATTTGACCATAGAATTTTGTGTTTAAGCCCTACCTCGTAGGCTTGATACCCTTGGGATTTTGTAATTGGATTTGCCTGGTCTTATTATCAAACGACATTCCTCGGTTCAGGGTGACCCATAGGCTTATGGGTCTCTAAATGAGTGGGCATAGTCTCGTGGACTTTTACTGCCTTTAGGGTTTCATGTCCCCGGTTAATAATGGCCCGCCGGCTTAGGAGGTTTTGAACCCAATATTTATTCTAAGTGATATAACGGTAACATTGCTCATGTAAGCGTGAACAAATGAAGCATATAGGGTGCATTTCTCACTTTATTACTTTGAATGTAGTGTAAATAGTTGTCGTGGCAAGAATAAACTATATGGGCACGATTATCGTTTGACCCTTACAATAAATCTAATTATTCAAGCCTTGGCTTTGAATG
This sequence comes from Nicotiana tabacum, assembly GCF_000715075.1. NCBI lineage: Eukaryota > Viridiplantae > Streptophyta > Magnoliopsida > Solanales > Solanaceae > Nicotiana > Nicotiana tabacum. Next base: position 54,445,528 of record NC_134088.1, read on the forward strand.
TTGAATAAAACTTTCTTCAAAATTTCCGAACTCAAATCTTACTCAGATATTCGAATCTTAATTCGGGGTTTGATAGTCCCCTAGTACTTGAGGCCGAAATTTGAGGGCTCTAGTACTATTGATCTGATTTGGGCAGTCCCCAGTTCTCAGTCCTTGGCCGGTATTCAAAACTAAAGTAGCACTCTTCATGTTGCCTCATTAAGAACCTTACCGTAAAACCCACTTCGGACAAAAAACCAGTCGAAGGTAAAAAGAGTGCAACACGTGCTTTCAGATCTAATTCTATGATTCTTGTTCTTGACTTCGATTGAGCACCTGCACAGGTTAGTTTCGAAGGATAATAAACCTTAAACAAAATTGAATACTCATACCTTAGTACTAGCACCACTTTAAGTGTTCCACATTCCAGTATTTTTGTAGTTGTCTGCCACTTTCGGACTCAAGCTGGTATGAGCCTTTCCAGTTATACCGGTGACTCTGTATGGTCCTTCCCAATTCGGGCCAAATTTTCCGTCATTTGGGTTCTTAGTATGCAGTGTGACATTTCTCAAGACTAAGTCCCCGACTCGGAAGTGGCGAAGGTTAGCCCTTCGGTTGTAATATCTGGACCAGGGTGGCTTCTCGTTATTTGTCCGCTAAATCTAAATTCATGGCCATGGCCTCGTCATTTAATGCTTCCGTAGCATATTGGAACCTCAAGCTCGGTTGCCCTACTTCTACTAGAATCAATCCCTCTGCCTCGTATACTAGAGAAAATGGTGTTTCACCGGTACTTGACCTCGAGGTTGTTCGATATGCCCATATGACCTCGGGCAGAATTTCCTTCCACCTTCATTTTGAATCGGTCAATCTTTACCTCAGGTTCTGTAGTATGATCTTGTTTGCCGACTCCGCTTGACCATTCGATCTCAGGTGATAAGGGGTCGATATAATCTTTTTAATTTTGTGATCTTCGAAGAACTTATTGACCTTGTTGCCGATGAATTGTCTCTTGTTGTCACATGTAATTTTGGTCGGTATCCCAAACCGGTAGATTATGTGATACCAGATGAAGTCAATAACCTACTTCTCTCGAACTTTCTCAAACGCCTATGCTTAAACCCATTTGGAGAAGTAATCAGTCATAAACAAAATATATTGAGCCTTACCGGGTGCCCATGGTAAAGGGCCTACTATATCCATTCCCCACTCTATGAACGGTTAAGGGGAAAGAACCATATGGATCCGCTCCCACAGATGATGGATTATCGGGGCATGCCTCTGACATTCGACACACTTTTGAACGAAGTCTTTTACATCCTTCTCCGTTTCGTTCCAATAATACTCAGCCATGATCAGCTTCTAAACCAAGGATTCTGCTCCCAAATGATTTCCACAAGTCCCCTTGTGAACTTCTCTCATCACGTAATCAGTCTCCCCGATCCCCAAACATCTTGATAATGGTCCGAAAAATGACCTTCGGTACAGTTGGGCATCGACCAAGCAAAACCTGGCAGCTTTAGTTTGAAGGACCCTCGATTCCTTAGGATCTGATGGTTGTTTCCCCTTCTGAAGGTAGTCCACGTATTTGTTTTGCGAACCCCAAGTCAAACTTGTCGATTTTACTTTGGCATGATCGGCCTATATTACTAAGCTCCTTAATTGCACCACCATTCTAGAGTTAAATTCTTCAGAGTCTACAGATGACCCTAAATTAGCCAATGCATCAGCCTCACTGCTATGATCTCGAGGCACAGGTTATTACATCCATTCTTTGAATCAATGTAACACTACCTGCATTTTATCTAAGTACCTCCGCATTCGGATTTCTTTGACTTTGAATGTTACATTGACCTGATTATCAATGAGGAGGGAATCGCACTTGGCTTCAATAACCTTAGCCCCTAAGATTCCAATTCTAGACCTGCAATCATAGCCTCATACTCGGCTTCATTGTTAGTCAATTTCACAGTCCTAATTGATTGCCTTATTATGTCACCGGTGGGGATTTTTAGTACGATGCCCAACCTGGACCCTTTCGCGCTTGAGGTACCATCCATGAATATGGTCTAGACCCTAGAGCTAGTCCCCACGACGAGCAGTAATTCTTTATCGACCTCGTGGATCATGGCCATGAAGTCTGCCAATATCTAGGACTTTATAGCTGTCCGGGGTTAGTATTCAATATCATACCCGCTAATCTCTATGGCCCACTTTGCTAACTAGTATGAGAGTTCGGGTTTATGCATAACATTCCTTAATGGGTACGAGGTCACATCACATATAGGATGACATTGAAAATATTATTTTAATTTCCTATATGCACTTAGAAAAGCAGGTGCCAATTTTGCTAGGTGTGGATACCTCATCTCGGCATCACCTAGAGTTCTACTAACATAATATATAGAAAATTACGTACCTTTTTCTTCCCAAACTAGGACGCCACTTACTGCTATCTTAAAAATTGCCAAGTAAAGGTATAGCTGCTCGTTCGTCTTCGAGGTGTGCAACAAATGAGGGTTTGCAAGTATTGTTTGAGTTCCTCCAAAGCTTTTTGGCACTCCGGGGTCCTGGCAAAGTTGCTCTTTTTCTTTAGTAATGAGGGAAATTTGGGTGCTTTTATCTGACGACCTAGAAATGAATCGGCCCTTTCGTCCGGTCAGTCTTTGCACTACCTTGACGTCGTTAACCATGGTGACATCTTCTATGGAATTTATCTTATTTGTGTTGATCTCTATTCCCCGGTTAGATACCATAAAGCTGAAGAACCTTCCCGAGCCGACTCTGAAGGCACACTTCTCTAGGTTCAACTTCATATTGTATTTCCTAATTATGTTGAAGGTTTCCTAAAAAAGGCTCAAATGGTCCTCTGTTCAGAGGGACTTAACTAACATGTCATAAATATAAACATCCAATGATTTCCCTATTTGTTCCTCGAATATTCGGTTAACTAGGCGTTGGTATGTGGCACCGATATTTTTTAACACAAAGGGAATTACATTATAATAATAAGTGCCGAACCTAGTTATAAAAGAAGTTTTCTCTTGGTCCTCCGGGTTCATCTATATTTGGTTGTACCCGGAATAGGTATCGCAAAAGCTCAGCATATCGCGCCATGCCATTGCATCGATTATTCGATCGATGTTAGGCAAAGTAAATGAGTCCTTTGGGCATGCTTTATTCAAATCCTTATAACCTACACATATTCTAAATTTGTTTCCCTTTTTAGGTATGACCACTATGTTAGCTAACTAATCCGGGTATCTGACTTCTCGAATGGAACCTAGTTCTAAATGTTTAGATACCTCATCCTTGACAAATGTGTGTTTGACCTAAACTGTAGCTGTAATGACCCGGCCGGTCATTTTGAGAATTTTAGCCTCGTTCCCCCATTTACTGTGCATTGTGTGCCTTATAGCTATTATGTGACTTGCCAGGGTAGTCGGTTCGGGTCTTGAGGGATTTCGGATAGAATTGAGACACTTAGTCTCAAGGTTGGAAGCTTAAGTTAAAATGCATCACCGGATGTTGACTTGTGTCTAAACAACTCCGGAATGGAGTTTTGACGGTTCCGTTAGCTCCGTTGAGTGATTTTGGACTTAGTAACGTGTCCGGATAGTGATTTGGAGATCCGTAGTTGAATTAGCCTTGATATGGCGAAAGTTGGAAATTTGGAAGTTAGACAGAGAGTGGACTTTGTGGTTACCAAGCTCGGATCGGGGTTTCGGGAGTTGGAGTAGGTCCGTGGTGTCATTTGTGACTTGTATGCAAAATTTGAGGTCAATCAGACGTGATTTGATAGGTTTCGGCATCGTTGGTAGAAGTTGGAATTTTCTTAGTTTCAATACGCTTGAATTGGGGTGTGATTCGTGTTTTTGATGTTGTTTGAGGTGATTTGAAGGCTCGACTAAGTTAGTATCGTATTTTAGGACTTGTTGGTATATTTGGTTGAGGTCCCGGGGGCCTCGAGTTGATTTCGGATGGTTAACAGATAGAATTCAGAGTTTGAAAGATTGCTGAAGCTGGGAGTTTTCCAGTGCAATCACACCTGCGGAGTTTTGGTCGCAAGTGCGAGCAATGGAGCACAGGTGCGGCCATGGGAGGTCTGTGTAGTGGTCACAGGCGCAGACAGAGTTCCATAGATGCGGATGCGCATCTGCGCAAGTTTGACCGCAGAAGTAGATTTGGCTAGGCAGTAGGGGCGTCGCATATGCGAAGAAGGCCCGCAGATACGAACCCGAAGGTGTGAGACTAGGATCGCAAGTGCAGTGGGTCACTGGTTAAGTGACATCTGCAGAAGCATAATTTTGTCCGCAGAAGCGGATGCGCAGGTGCGAGCCAAGGCTCCGCAGGTGCAGAAATGCCTGGGCAGTGTTTAAATTCGAGGGTTTTCGGGATTTTCTTCATTTTGAACATTTCAACCTCGGGATTGGGTGATTTTTGAGAGGGATTTCGAAGGGATTCTTGAGGTAAGTCCCTTGTGCTTATTTCTATTCAATAATCTTGTTTCCCCATTGATTTTCCCGCCTAGATGTTACACCCTATATTTTCGTATGTAAAAATGCGTCGTAAGCAAACTAATGTAGGACAAAAAAATGAGATAATATTTAAAAGTATATAAAGTAAGTTAATCATGTTACCTCTGAGGTTACAAATATTGAAGATCATGAACAACAAGTACAAAGAGGGTTGGACAGTTCAGAAGCTAAAGCAATTAAATAAAACAATGTTTCATCGAAAGTCGACAAGTTGGGAATGTTATAACATGTACCTTTGGGGTGAGACTAGGGTGATTAACATGATAAAGAGATTATGTTATGATTTATATTAGTCGTATTACATCCGTGTGTTATGTTTTTAAGTCAAGCGAGTTGTGGAACAAAAGTCGATGAAAGTCATCACAAGTTACATTCATAAGTTTTACTGAAACTCTGGGTCAAATGTAACTGCAATTTTCTCCCAATATACTTAGAGTTATGGTGTGTTCCACCCATCAAATTAAATATCTATGAGTCTATTTTCCAACGCATTAGACCATTTATCAATACGACATCGGAGTAGAGAGATATGTACATTTTTGCGATACTGCGCAAGCTGCTAGGTGACAAGTAGGTGTGTCACCTACTTGCTTAAATGAAAGCCCAAAAATGGGCCATTTCGGGTCGTCCAAAGAGGCCTTTTAAGGGCCTATTTTCTTCATATATTAGACTTAAAATAGAGCATAATAACCAGACATAAGCTCTGCAAAGAATCCTCCCAAAAATTTCCCACAAACCCTAATTGATTTTCTCTCCCTTTCAAGTTCCAATTGGAGGTAAAACTTAGAGTTTGAAGAACCAAGATAGGAGCTGAGTTATCCAACAAATAAGGTGAGTTTACTGCTCTCTTTCATCCATTTTTTCTGCTGTAAATTCATGGTAAGTCGTTCTATACTTGTAAGAACTCACGGGACGGTGATCGGAAGCCGTGAGTTCGAGTTATTCACTTGTAGCGGACTGTTTTGTGGACTGTTTTGTGTTGCTGTTGGGCTGCGTGTTTTATTACTATTTTGTGGAGTTTTGGAGGAGGAAGGGGGTTTATAAACACCATATAAATGTAGGGTGTTTGGCTGGTCGTTCGTCATAACATTTTCGGGTCGTTTGACACTACTACGGTGGTCGTTTTGTGTACGAAGAGATTGGGGTGTGTTGGGCTGTTTTGTAGTATTTGATGGTGTATATAGGGCTGGAAAATGATGTATATATGTTGTTATTGTTCTGTCCTTGTATTGTTGGTGTTATCTTGAAGTTGGAGGAAGGGCATATTATAGGGGAGATGCTGCCCGTTTTAATACAAAATAGGTTTGTCGTTCGTTGTGCGATAGTTGTACCTTTCGTAACTTAACGATAGTATTATTATCATTCTTGTAGATTAAGGTGCGAAGAGGTGAGTTCAACTTGGTGATTGAAAAGATTGTGATAAGGTATGTTAAGGCTAAGCCTTCCTTCATTTTGGCATGATCTCGTAGCTACATGTGTTAGTAATGAGACAAAAAGAGAAGTTCATATTCATGAATTTATTCACACTATTCTAGTCTCATAAGTTACAATATTATTCCTTATCGAGACTCTATATTCAATTTTAGTATTGTCTTCTTCCAGTCAAGAGAGCAGCAAGCCTATATATACAGTATTACAGTATTTTCATTACCATCGAGCTATAATCGATGGGCAGGCCCCTATTGGGCAACCTCTGATCAGATGGAAAGTTATATACCGAGCCTACTGTGGCCGAGCGCCTATGAGCGAGCCCAGCATGGTCGAGATACATAGCCTAGTATGGCCGAGCGCCTATAAGCGAGCCTACTATGGCAGAGCAGTTATATATACCGAGCCTTATAAGGCCGTACAATTATTTTACTTACTATATTGAAGGAGTTGAGTCAGTATCAGCAGGTAAGTATATCTCCAGATCATCTTTGACTCCCAGTTAATTTCAGTTATCATATTATCAGTTCAGTTTCAGATTTCAGTTATTTTATTGCCTTACATACTCGGTACATTATTTCGTACTGACGTCCCTTTTTGGGGGCGCCGCATTTCATGCGTGCAGGTTCAGACAGACAGACGGGTAGACCTCCTCAGTAGGTGTTTCCCGAGTTCCGCCTGATCGGTAAGCTCCACGTCTTTCAGAGTTGCCAGGACTAGAGTTTTGTGTACATCTTATGTATATCTGTATATATGTTATGGGTAGGTCGGGGCCCTGTTCCGATCACAGTACATCTATCAGTAGAGGCTTGTAGGCATATCCTGTTGGTTAGTGCAGTATGTTGGTTTGTATAAATTGGTGGTTTGTCAGCTGTAGTAGCTATGACGGCCTTGTCGGCCTAGCTTTATATTGATATTTAGTTAGTGCTAGTTTCCATTCAGTTTTATATTTTGCTTCGCAAATTGTCTTGCAAGGTGGCCCCATGGCCAAAGTATGACATTATGTGTTCAGAGTCCCTTAGTCGCAATTTGGTACGCCAGGTTAGGTGAGGCACGGGGTGCTTGTCTCGCTCCTAGGTTCGGGGCGTGACAAACTTGGTATCAGAGCAGTTCTGTCCTAGGGAGTCTACAAGCCGTGTCTAGTAGGGTCTTGTTTATAGATGTGTTGTGCACCACATTATATAAGCAAGGAACTACAGGGCATTTAGGAGTTGGTTACACTTCTTTGAAATCTAAATCGTGCTATAGAACTGAGTTATAGGAAATTTGAATTAAACTTATGTGTTGGTGTTTGCATGCACAGATGACGGTGACTAGGAAGACTACGGCTAGCCAGAGGAGAGATACAGTAGTAGGTGAGGGGACCAACAGGGTACCCCCAGTAGATGGGGCCCAGTCTGAGGCTCAAGGGGAGACCCCTACTCAGCCATTACCGGCTCCTCCACCAACTACGGAGATTCCTAGGGAAACCGCACATCCAGTTCCCCTCCACTTCCATCAGATCAGGACTTAAGGAGTGCGGTGCATTTGTTGACACAGTTGGTAGCTACCCAGCAACATGCTAGGGCATCAGCTAGTGCAGGAACTTCTGAGGGGTCTGGGAGTTCAAGGGTCCGAGAGTTTATTGCTTTGAGTCCCCCAGAGTTCACAGGGACAGATCAGAGGGAGGACCCGCAGGATTTCATAGATCAGCTTCACAGGATCTTTCGTGTTATGCATGCCACGGAGAAAGAGGCAGTTGAGCTAGCAGCTTTTCGACTCCGAGATATAGCCATCCTTTGGTATGAGGGATGGGAGAGGTCCAGGGGACGTGATACACCTCCAGCTATTTGGGAGAATTTTTCAGATGCTTTCCTTGACCAGTACTTACCGCGGGAGATCCGACAGGCTCGAGTCGATCAGTTTCTAGCCCTCAAGCAGGGTAATATGAGTGTTCGAGAGTATAGTCTCCGTTTTGACTCATTGGCCAGATATGCACCATCCATAGTTTCTACTATGCGGGACAGGATTCACAGGTTTATAGCAGGGTTAGCCCCAGAGTTAACCGAGGCATGTGCCACCGCTGCATTGCAGGATAGTATGGATATCTCCCGGATTCAGGCATTCGCCCAGAATATAGAAAGGGGTAGGCGTCGGCAGCAGGGTACAGAGAGGGCTGAGCAAGGGCAACGTAAGAGGATGAGATTTCCCAGGTCTCAGGAGCAATCTCAGGGTAGTTATAGGACCCAGTACTTCGAACGGCCACCTAGGCCTCTGCCACCTCAGTTACAGGGTTACGGGTATGACCGCTATACTCAGTCAGGACCAGGTGAGAGCTCACGGGCGTCGGGTTTGCAGCGACAATGAGGTTCTGCGTAGACATGGTCATTTCCTCCGCGGTGTGACATCTGTGGTAGAGGACACTTGGGTCAATGCCGAGCAGGTTCTGATGCTTGTTATACATGTGGGCGTCCGGGGCATATGATGCGAGATTGCCCAAATAGAGATTCTGGGGGAATGGCACAACCAGCGAGTTCAGCAACAGGATCGTCTATGTCCGTGCATCCTTCAAGGCGTGAGTCTCAGTCTTCGGCTGGTAGAGGTCGAGGCAGAGGTAGAGGTTCCAGTTCAAGTGGTAATCAGAACCGTATCTATGCTTTAGCGGGTCGACAGGACCAGGAGTCTTCACCAGACGTTGTGACAGGTATATTAACCATTTGCTCTCACGATGCTCATGCTTTGATAGACCCAGGATCTACTTTATCGTATATTACCCCATTTGTCGCGAGGAAGTTTGGTATAGTGCCTGAAATACTAAGTGATCCTTTTGCGGTATCTACACCGGTCGGAGAATCGATTATTGCTAGACGGGTTTACCGAGGTTGTACGGTGACAATTTGTAGTCGTCAGACCTCAGCTGACCTAGTTGAGCTAGAGATGATGGACTTTGATGCTATCATGGGCATGGACTGGTTGGCAGCTTGCTATGCCACAGTTGATTGCCGAGCAAAGGTAGCCAAATTTCATTTTCCGGGTGAGCCAGTCCTTGAATGGGTAGGTAATACACCAACACCCAGAGGTAGGTTTATTTCCTATCTGAAGGCGAGGAAAATGATCACAAAAGGGTGCATTTATCATATTGTGCGAGTTAGAGATGCAGATGCTGGGATACCTACACTTCAGTCTATTCCCATAGTCAAAGAGTATGCAGATGTGTTTCCAGATGAGCTTCCAGGTATTCCTCCAGAGCGAGAGATTGATTTTAGCATCGATTTGCTTCCAGGAACTCAACCAATATCCGTCCCTCCGTATAGAATGGCACCTGCCGAATTGAAGGAGTTGAAGGAGCAGTTAAAAGATTTGCTGGAGAAAGGTTACATTAGGCCCAGTACCTCACCTTGGGGTGCACCGGTACTATTTGTGTGGAAGAAAGATGGCTCGCTGAGGATGTGTATCGATTATAGGCAGTTGAACAAGGTAACTATTAAGAATAAGTATCCACTTCCAAGGATCGATGACTTGTTTGATCAGTTGCAGGGAGCTAGATGCTTTTCCAAGATTGATTTGAGGTCGGGGTACCACCAGGTCAGAGTTCGGGAAAAGATATTCCGAAGACAGCCTTCAGGACCCGATATGGCCACTTCGAGTTCCTTGTCATGTCCTTCGGGTTGACTAATGCACCCGCTGTATTTATGGACTTGATGAATAGCCTATTCCGGCCATTTTTAGATCTGTTCGTGATAGTATTTATTGATGATATTCTGGTTTATTCCCGTTCAGAGGATGAGCATGCGGACCACCTGCGAGCGGTACTCCAAACCCTCCGTGATCGTAAGTTGTATGCTAAGTTTTCTAAATGTGAGTTCTGATTGAATTCTGTAGCATTCTTGGGGCATATTGTATCAGATGAAGGGATAAAGGTGGACACTCAGAAGATTGAGGCCGTGAAATCTTGGCCTAGACCTACCACTCCGACAGAGGTTCGTAGCTTTCTAGGCTTAGCAGGATACTATCGGAGGTTCGTAGAGGGTTTTTCTTCCCTTTCGGCACCATTGACGAAGTTGACACAGAAAGAAACTAAGTTTCAATGGACAGAGGCTTGTGAGCGGAGTTTCCAAGAGCTTAAGAACAAGTTGACCTCAGCTCCAGTTCTAACACTTCCAGAGGGTCTAGAGGGTTATGCCGTGTATTGTGATGCATCAGGTGTCGGGTTAGGATGTGTCCTGATGCAACATGGGAAGGTAATTGCATATGCTTCAAGGCAGTTGAGGAAGCACGAGAGGAATTATCCGACCCACGACCTCGAGTTAGCTGCGGTTGTCCATGCACTTAAGATATGGCGGCATTATTTATATGGTGTTCATGTTGATATATTTACTGATCATAAAAGCCTACAATATATTTTCAAGCAGAAAGAGTTGAATTTGCGATAGAGGCGATGGCTTGAGTTATTGAAAGATTACGATGTTAACATTTTCTACCATCCAGGGAAAGCTAATGTTGTAGCAGATGCCTTAAGTCGCCGATCTATGGGTAGCTTAGCACATGTAGAGCCCGAGAAAAGACAATTAGCTAGAGAGATTCATCAATTGGCTTCGTTGGGGGTTCGGTTAGTAGATTCTGAGGATGGTGGAGTTGTAATCCAAAACACTGCAAAATCATCCCTCATAGCTGAAGTCAAGGAAAGGCAGTACGAGGACCCAGAGTTGGTCGAGTTGAGAGAGCGAGTTCCGCAGCAGAAGAAGCCATTGTTAGAGCTCAAGGGAGATGGGGTTCTCAGATACAAGGGTCGTTTGTGTGTTCCAGATGTAGCAGGGCTACGAGACAGGATTATGTCAGAGGCACATTATTCATGGTATTCCATCCACCCTGGATCGACGAAGATGTATCATGACATTAAGGATATGTACTGGTGGAATGATATGAAGAAGAACATTGCTGAGTTTGTCGCCCAATGTACTAGTTGCCAGCAAGTGAAGGTAGAACACCAGAAGCCCGGAGGGCTAATGCAGACTATAGAGATCCCGACATGGAAATGGGAGGCGATAAACATGGACTTTATCATGGGTTTACCTCGTTCTAATCGTAAGTTCGATTCCATATGGGTGATAGTCGATAGGCTCATGAAATCAGCTCACTTCGTACCGGTCAGATCTACATATACAGCAGAAGATTATGCAAAGTTATATATTAAGGAGATAGTGCGGCTACACGGAGTACCAGTTTCTATTATATCTGACCGTGGGGCTCAGTTTACAGCACATTTTTGGAGGTCATTTCAGAGAGGTCTAGGGACTCAGGTGAATCTCAGCACAGCTTTTCATCCACAGACTGATGGACAAGCCGAGCGCACAATTCAGACGCTCGAGGATATGTTACGAGTATGTGTGTTGGATTTTAAAAGAAGTTGGGATGAACATCTACCTCTTATCGAGTTTGCATATAATAACAGTTACCACTCCAGTATCCAGATGGCTCCGTACGAGGCTTTGTATGGGCGTAAGTGCAGATCTCCTATAGGGTGGTTTGATGTTGGAGAATCTGGGTTACATGGGCCAGACCTGGTTCAGCAGGCCATAGAGAAAGTAAAGGTTATCCGGGAGCGACTGTTGACAGCTCAGAGTCGTCAGAAGTCATATTCTGACGTGCGGTGACGAGACTTAGAGTTCAGGATTAATGACTGGGTATTCTTAAAGGTATCACCTATGAAGGGCGTGATGAGGTTTGGCAAGAAAGGAAAGCTTAGCCCACGGTATATTGGGCCTTATAGGATCATTCGGAGAGTGGGCCAACTAGCTTATGAGTTAGAGTTGCCCTCAGAATTGGAGTATGTCCATCCGGTTTTTCACGTATCTATGCTACGGAAGTGCATTGGCGATCCTACCCGAGTGGTGCCCACGGATGATGTACAAATTACAGAGGACTTGTCATACGAGGAAATTCCAGTTGCCATCCTAGACCGACAAATCCGCAATCTAAGAAATAAGGAGGTAGCTTCCGTAAAGGTTTTATGGAGGAGCAAGAATGTAGAAGAGATGACGTGGGAATCGGAGGAAGAAATGAAGTCTAAATACCCCCACCTATTTCAAAATGAAGATATGGTTCGAGATGGGACGCTATAACATAGCTCTATGTAGGCTAGCAGGTCATCAGGTAAGCTTTTATTTTTCACTTTCAATATTTATGATTTACGGTCGGTGAGGCAAATTGCTGCTATTTATAAAGATTGGCCATGTGTGGCATGCATAGTATGTTTCTGGCTACGTGCAGGTTGGTTTTAACCTAGTGTACGAAGGATACTCTGGAAAAAGTTTCCAAAGTCTCCAAGAGTAAACATTCGAGGACGAATGTTCCCAAGGGGGAGTGATGTTACACCCTATATTTTCGTATGTAAAAATGCGTCGTAAGCAAACTAATGTAGGACAAAAAAATGAGATAATATTTAAAAGTATATAAAGTAAGTTAATCATGTTACCTCTGAGGTTACAAATATTGAAGATCATGAACAACAAGTACAAAGAGGGTTGGACAGTTCAGAAGCTAAAGCAATTAAATAAAACAATGTTTCATCGAAAGTCGACAAGTTGGGAATGTTATAACATGTACCTTTGGGGTGAGACTAGGGTGATTAACATGATAAAGAGATTATGTTATGATTTATATTAGTCGTATTACAACCGTGTGTTATGTTTTTAAGTCAAGCGAGTTGTGGAACAAAAGTCGATGAAAGTCATCACAAGTTACATTCATAAGTTTTACTGAAACTTTGGGTCAAATGTAACTGCAATTTTCTCCCAATATACTTAGAGTTATGGTGTGTTCCACCCATCAAATTAAAGATCTATGAGTCTATTTTCCAACGCATTAAACCATTTGTTAATACGACATCAGAGTAGAGAGATATGTGTATTTTTGCGATACTGCGCAAGCTGCTAGGTGACAAGTAGGTGTGTCACCTACTTGCTTAAATGAAAGCCCAAAAATGGGCCATTTCGGGTCGTCCAAAGAGGCCTTTTAAGGGCCTATTTTCTTCATATATTAGACTTAAAATAGAGCATAATAATCAGACATAAGCTCTGCAAAGAATCCTCCCAAAAATTTCCCACAAACCCTAATTGATTTTCTCTCCCTTTCAAGTTCCAATTGGAGGTAAAACTTAGAGTTTGAAGAACCAAGATAGGAGCTGAGTTATCCAACAAATAAGGTGAGTTTACTGCTCTCTTTCATCCATTTTTTCTGCTGTAAATTCATGGTAAGTCGTTCTATACTTGTAAGAACTCACGGGACGGTGATCGGAAGCCGTGAGTTCGAGTTATTCACTTGTAGCGGACTGTTTTGTGGACTGTTTTGTGTTGCTGTTGGGCTGCGTGTTTTATTACTATTTTGTGGAGTTTTGGAGGAGGAAGGGGGTTTATAAACACCATATAAATGTAGGGTGGTTGGCTGGTCGTTCGTCATAACATTTTCGGGTCGTTTGACACTACTACGGTGGTCGTTTTGTGTACGAAGAGATTGGGGTGTGTTGGGCTGTTTTGTAGTATTTGATGGTGTATATAGGGCTGGAAAATGATGTATATATGTTGTTATTGTTCTGTCCTTGTATTGTTGGTGTTATCTTGAAGTTGGAGGAAGGGCATATTATAGGGGAGATGCTGCCCGTTTTAATACAAAATAGGTTTGTCGTTCGTTGTGCGATAGTTGTACCTTTCGTAACTTAACGATAGTATTATTATCATTCTTGTAGATTAAGGTGCGAAGAGGTGAGTTCAACTTGGTGATTGAAAAGATTGTGAAAAGGTATGTTAAGGCTAAGCCTTCCTTCATTTTGGCATGATCTCGTAGCTACATGTGTTAGTAATGAGACAAAAAGAGAAGTTCATATTCATGAATTTATTCACACTATTCTAGTCTCATAAGTTACAATATTATTCCTTATCGAGACTCTATATTCAATTTTAGTATTGTCTTCTTCCAGTCAAGAGAGCAGCAAGCCTATATATACAGTATTACAGTATTTTCATTACCATCGAGCTATAATCGATGGGCAGGCCCCTATTGGGCAACCTCTGATCAGATGGAAAGTTATATACCGAGCCTACTGTGGCCGAGTGCCTATGAGCGAGCCCAGCATGGTCGAGATACATAGCCTAGTATGGCCGAGCGCCTATAAGCGAGCCTACTATGGCAGAGCAGTTATATATACCGAGCCTTATAAGGCCGTACAATTATTTTACTTACTATATTGAAGGAGTTGAGTCAGTATCAGCAGGTAAGTATATCTCCAGATCATCTTTGACTCCCAGTTAATTTCAGTTATCATATTATCAGTTCAGTTTCAGATTTCAGTTATTTTATTGCCTTACATACTCGGTACATTATTTCGTACTGACGTCCCTTTTTGGGGGCGCTGCATTTCATGCGTGCAGGTTCAGACAGACAGACGGGTAGACCTCCTCAGTAGGTGTTTCCCGAGTTCCGCCTGATCGGTAAGCTCCACGTCTTTCAGAGTTGCCAGGACTAGAGTTTTGTGTACATCTTATGTATATCTGTATATATGTTATGGGTAGGTCGGGGCCCTGTTCCGATCACAGTACATCTATCAGTAGAGGCTTGTAGGCATATCCTGTTGGTTAGTGCAGTATGTTGGGTTTGTATAAATTGGTGGTTTGTCAGCTGTAGTAGCTATGACGGCCTTGTCGGCCTAGCTTTATATTGATATTTAGTTAGTGCTAGTTTCCATTCAGTTTTATATTTTGCTTCGCAAATTGTCTTGCAAGGTGGCCCCATGGCCAAAGTATGACATTATGTGTTCAGAGTCCCTTAGTCGCAATTTGGTACGCCAGGTTAGGTGAGGCACGGGGTGCTTGTCTCGCTCCTAGGTTCGGGGCGTGACACTAGATTGTGTGGTTTTGAGGTGTAAATTAAGAGTTTGAGGCTAGGGATTTGGAGAGTATGATTTGGCGATTTGAGTGACGATTTGGTGTCGAATTTTAGTAAATTTGGTATGGTTGTATTCATGGTTGAATGGGATTTTGGGTTTTGTGACTTTTATCGGATTTCGGGACCTGGGCCCGGGGATGGCTTTTGAGCCGCTTTTTTACTTTTGATTTATAACTTAGTATTTCCTCATGGAATTCCTTCCTTTAGCTTGTATTGATTGTATCATACTGTTTGTGGCTAGATTCGAGACATTTGGAGGCTGATCCATGAGGCAAGAGTGTGTTGGAGTAGAGATTTGCGCGGTTTGAGGTAAGTAACAGTTCAAAATTTTGTTCTGAGGGTATGAAACCCTGTATTATGTTCCATGTGATTGGTTTGAGGTGACGCACATGCTAGGTGACGGGCGTGTGGGCGTGCACCATAGGAATTGGGACTTGGTCAAATTCCATGGAGCTGTATATTTGAAGAATCTGTTGTTATACGTACATTCTCCATGTGTTATTGAAATTAAACTGCAAATCATGTTAGAAATCATGTTTAGACTATGTGTTGGCACCGTAGGGACCCACAGAGGTCGTGTACATGTGGATTATTTGCTAAATTGTTGTTTTGTACTCAATCACAGTTTTACTTGCATATCATATCTCATTATCTATTTGTTCTTTGCTTATACATTATATCAATTCTATTTGGGCTGATTATTATGATTATTGAGTGCCCGTGAGATTGGAGGAATTGATGACTGAGTGAGGCCAAGGGCCTGATTGCGGGATATTTATGGGATCGAGCTGCACGCCGCAGCATGTTTCATTGATTTATGCCATGATTGGCTTGTTATAGCGCTTGGGCTGAAAGAGTGTCACGACCCAACCCGATGGGCCGCGACGGACACCCGGTACCTTACTCAATCGAGTACCAACGTAACGTATCTTTCGTATCATACTATCATAGGTAAATGAGCCGGAGAGGCTGTCGTGAGATAAGTAGAATTAAATATGTGGAAACAGTCAACATTGGATGACCCAACATGTAATATAAACTTATACATATGACATACGAGCCAATAAGACCAAAATGATTACTCCTACACTGAACATAGGCCGACAAGGCCATACAATATTTTATGTACAAGACATATGTCTACAAGCCTCTAAGAGTAGATAAACACCATAAAGGTCGGGACAGGGCCCCGCCATACTAATCAATACATGTCCAAATCATACTGACAAATAAGCAACTTCGGAGCAAATGGAGCGCACCAACATCTTCCGCTGAGCTGATAGCCTACTTGGAGGACTCTCAACCTATCTATCGGGACCTGCGGGCATGAAACACAGTGTCCCCAGGCAAAAGGGACGTCAGTACAAATAATGTATTGAGTATGTAAGGAATGAAAATTAGTAAATAAAAGACATAGAGAAACATAGAGTAAAATACTCAACATGTAAGTCTGAATAGCTCTGTGAATCATTTCATATTTATAATGTCATGCATATGCGTATAAATGTCATACCATGCATAGGTATATGCGTTCATAACATCATCAAGCCTCTGAGGGCATCCCATCATATCATCTCGGCCACTGTGGGCAAATCATCAACGTATACCAGCTGATCAGGTGGTGGTGCGTATATAACGCTATAACCTTTTCCCATATCCCAATATACATATAATATACGCATATATAACGCCATCTGGTCATGGGTCAATGTACATGTATAAATGCATGAAATGCATAAGAAGTGCGTTAATAAGATTTCTTAGTATGTCAATATGCCTTCGGATAAATTTTATCAACTACGTATTTTTCTGAGACCTATGAACAGATGATAGAATAATAGTACACATGGGGAATTAAGAACATAGGCATCTCTAGCATTTCTATGAATAGAGTCATTATTGAAAGTTGTGCATTTTCTCATTTCGTTTGTATCGTATGGATCATGCCAAAAGGAAAGAAGGGATAGCCTTAACATACCTGAGCTGATTCTCTTGACAATCCCTCTAACACACGTCAATCTCGATGAAACACATAACGACGGATCGAAGTAGGGACAAATCTGTATGATATTCTAGGGAAAGATTGCACCGTACTCCCTTAGAATCGAAATTCTCACGTTGCTAAGTAGTCTTGTACGGATTTTGTAGCAATTCACGTTACTATCTTTTTGTATAAGTTGCTGAAGCAATTTACATACTATATTGTAGAGATAATGTAATGAATTAGAGAGGTCTTTAACCTTTAGGTGTGGGCCCCACTTTTGAGGATTATTTTATCCAAAATTCCCCTGAACATGCCACCTAATTATAAAGATCAAGGAGTCATTGATGCTTAAGTCCCTTGCTGCCACGTGGGGATAGGGTCTTCTTTAAGCTTATCCACCAGTTGTAATTAATTGATTTATTAACTCATTAATCTCCCACTAATCAACAATTAATTAATTACCCACATAATTAAGAATTATCTCAAATTACTTAAAATACTACTCACTTTTAACACACTTTAGATACCATACTATCATGATCATGTAGTACCTTGTATGGCACAAGTCCATAAATACCGGGTATTATAGCTCGGACCATATTTTATCTCAAAATATCAAACTTCGACGAAACTCATTTTCTTTGATTCGCTTACCCTCTCACCTTAATGAATTTACTTATCACTTGTTTGAAATAGCATAATACTTATAACCTCAAAATAATCTCATTCCCGAGCTTACGTCGATTAACTTACGACGAAACTTTAACGTATGAAAATGCGGGATATAACATCTCATTTCCGAGCGTTCATCAATTTACTTATGGTATACTTTCACGTACGAAAATATGGGGTGTAACTAGGAGCCCCTTTGGAGTCTCTACATACCCCCAGTGAGCGCAGGTACCTACTGAGTGCGAGTGTCGAGTGCCGAGTGCCGAGCGACTAAGAGGAATGAGTGACTGTAAGGAATGAGTGATTGAGAGGTTGGAGTGAATGGGAGGACTAAGTGACTATTTCTCTGAGAGGATACATTTGACTTCATTACTGTTGCACTCCAGCTGTCATAAATCACCGTCTCTGAATTTTTGAGAAATATTATATTCAGTTTCACTTGAACTTGACTTGAATTAACTG
Source organism: Nicotiana tabacum (assembly GCF_000715075.1). Classification (NCBI taxonomy): domain Eukaryota; kingdom Viridiplantae; phylum Streptophyta; class Magnoliopsida; order Solanales; family Solanaceae; genus Nicotiana; species Nicotiana tabacum. The sequence continues at coordinate 54,463,510 of NC_134088.1, forward strand.
TTTTGCCCTTAATTTCAAAACTTGAAAGCATGCCTACCTTCCTATGTTGAAATTACTATAATTGAATTAAATCTGTGAAGTTCGTCACTACTTTCAGTCCTTATTTAGTCTTGTTACATACTGAGTTGGTTGTACTCACGCTACACCCTACACTTTGTATGCAGATCCAGGTGTTTCCGGACACTGTGGGTTTTGATTTCCTTGCGTAGCTCGATCGTTGGAGATTCCAAGGTAGCTGCCCGGCGTTAACAGACCTTGTCTCTCCTTCCCTATCTTTATGCTTATTATATTTAGTTTCAGACTATCATTGACAGTATTCTCCAGACTTGGGATGTATAGATGCTCATGTACTCTGTGACACCTCAATTTTTGGGAACTTCCGCTTTAAGTTTTGGGTTTTTATCCTGTTTATGAGAACTTTTATTATTTAAACTGCTTTAACTCATTTTCTGTTAAAAGTGTAGGAAATATTTTGAAATGTCGGCATTCCTAGTACCACGTTAGGTGCCATCACGACAGGTTAGGATTTTGGATCATGACAAGTTGGTATCAGAGCCTAGGTTACATAGGTCTCATGAGTCATGAGCAGGTTTAATATAGTCTTGCGGATCAGTACGGAGACATCTGTACTTATCTTCGAGAGGGCACCGAACCCTTAGGAAACTTCACATTCTTGTATTCTTGTCGTGCGGATTTGTCGATTTTGGTAACTAAACTTCTGTATTCTATTCTCTCACAGATATTGAGGACACGTGCTACCGGGCAGGACGAACACCCACCAGCACCACCAGCTAGGGCCATGAGAGGCCCAGGTCGCGGTAGGGGCCGCCGTAGGGGCAGCGGTGCAGCTCGTATAGTAGCTAGAGCAGCACCTGCAGACCCACCTATCGCTCCAACTCAGGAGCAAGTACCAGATATAGTTGAGCCAGTGGGGCAGGCTCAAGCACCAGCTGTGCCCATTGTGATTCTAGGCCTTCAGGAGGCCTCGGCTCAGATTTTGACTGTGTGCACCAGCCTTGCTCAGGATGTCTCTGTTTCGGCAGCAATAGCCACTTCTCAAGCTGGGAGAGAAACTCAGACTCCCACCGCCCGTACTCCAGAGCAGGTGATGCAGGGACTCCAGACATCGGGGTACTACCAGCCCAGCCGGTTGCAGTTGCTCAGGCCAAGGTGGGTCCCGTTATGACTGATGATGAGTAGAGGAGACTAGAGAGATTTGGGAGGCTTCAGCCTCCATCATTTAGTGGGGCCGAGTCAGAGGATGCTCAGGGTTTCTTGGATAAGTGCCAGCAGATTCTTCACACGGAGGGTATTTTGGAGACCAGTAGGGTCACGTTCACTACCTTTCAGTTCACTGGGGCTGCCTTCTTTTTGGAGAAGTTCATGCCACAGTCTCGTAGGGAGGAGCTGCATAGATTGTTTGAGCATCTATGTTATGAGGGTATGTCTGTGACCCAGTATGAGATGAGGTTTTCAAAGTCAGCTCGTCACGAAGTTTAGTTGGTACCCACTGATAGGGAGAGGATTAGGAGGTTCATTGATGGCCTCACATATCAACTGTGGCTTCTTATGACTCGGGAGAGAGTATCTGATTCTACTTTCGACGAGGTGGTTGACATTGCTCGGAAGATAGAGATGGTCCGTAGTTAGGAGCGTGAGGAGAGGGAGGCCAAGAGGCCTTGAGGTTTGGGCGGTTTCGGTGGTGTTCCTTCTGGAGGGTAGTCCTATCACAGTCAGGGTCGTCCTTATAGGCCCGCTCAGATGGCACGTCCAGTTTACCGTGGCGCATCATCCGAGCATAGTTCATACATTGCTCGTCAGGGTCAGTCATCTCTCTGTGCCCTTCCAGCTCAGAGTTCGTCCCGTGCTCCATCGGCTCAGGGTTCATCTATGCCAGGTCCTTCTAGCAGTTATCCCAGTATTCGGGGCCCCCTTCAGCCCCACCACCAGCACCGGGGAGTTGCTTCGAGTGCGGGGAGTTTGGGCAAATGTGGAGGCACTGTCCTCGTTGCCCTGGAGGTCCAATGCAATAGAGGAGTCAAGCTGCGACTTCTGCACCACTTACTTCACCACCCGCTCAGCAAGCTCGAGGTTGAGCCTAGGCAGCTAGAGGTCACCCTAGAGGGGGAGGCTGATTAGGTGGTGGCCAGGCCCGATTCTATGCCATTCCTGCCAGACCAAATGTTGTTGCTTCAGATGCAGTGATCACAGGTATTGTCTCAGTATGCCACAAGGATGCTTCTATATTATTTGACCCTGGTTCCACTTATTCGTATGTATCATCGTATTTTGCTCATTATCTGGACATGCCCCATGAGTCCTTAGTTTCATCTGTTCATGTATCTACGCCAGTAGGTGATACTATTGTTGTAGACCGTGTATATCGATCATGTGTAGTGACTATTGGAGTATTGGAGACTAGAGTTGATCTTTTATTGCTTAGTATGGTTGATTTTGACGTGATCTTTGGTATGGATTGGTTGTCTCCATGTCATACTGTTCTGGATTGTCATGCCAAAACCGTGACGCTGGCGATGCTGCGGTTTCCAAGGATTGAGTGGAGAGGTTCTCTGGACTATATTCCCAGCAGAGTGATTTCATATTTGAAGGCCCAGCAGATGGTTGGGATGGGTTGTTTATCTTATTTGGCCTTTGTTAGGGATGTTAGTGCTGATACTCCTACTATTGATTCTGTTATGGTGGTGCGATACTTTCTGAATGTGTTTCCTGCAGACCTGCCGGGCATGCTGCCCGACAGGGATATTAACTTTGGTATTGACTTGGTGCCAGGAAGTCAGCCCATTTCTATTCCTCTGTATTGTATGGAACCAGCTGAGTTTAAGGAATTGAAAGAGCAGCTTCAAGAACTTCTTGATAAGGGTTTTATTAGGCCTAGTGTGTCACCTTGGGGTGCACTGATTCTGTTTGTGAAGAAGAAGGATGGTTCTATGCGGATATGCATCGACTATAGGCAGTTGAACAAAGTAACAATCAATAACAAGTATCCTTTGTCGCGTATTGATGATCTATTTGACTAGCTTCATGGAGGGAGGGTGTTCTCTAAAATTGATTTGAGGACTAGGTATCACCAATTGAAGATTCAGGACTCGGATATTCTAAAGACAATATTCAGGACCCGTTATGGTCATTATGAGTTCCTTCTGATGTCTTTTGGGCTGACCAACGCCCCAGCACAATTCATGAATCTGATGAAGAGTGTATTTTAGACATCATTATGAGTTCCTTCTGATGTCGTTTGTCATACTATTCATTGATGATATCCTGGTGTACTCTCGCAGTCAGGAGGAGCATGCCTAGAATTTGAGGATTATGTTACAGCGGTTGAGGGAGGAGAAGCTTTGGCTTAGTTCAGTGGCATTCTTGGGGCATGTGGTGTCCAGTGAGGGGATTCAGGTGGATGCAAAGAAGATAGAGGCGGTTTAGAGTTGGCCTAGACCGTCCTCAGCTACGAAGATTCGGAGCATTCTCGGCTTGTCCGGTTATTATCGTCGCTTCGTGGAGGGTTTCTCATCTATTGCATCGCCCTTGATAAAATTAACCCAAAAGGGTGCTACTTTCATGTGGTCGGATGAGTGTGAAGAGAGCTTTCAGAAGCTCAAGACTGCCTTGACCACAACTCTAGTTCTAGTTTTGCCTTCAGCTTCAGGCTCTTATACAGTGTATTGTGATGCTTCTCGGATCGGTATTGGGTGTGTCTTGATGCAGGAGGGTAGAGTGATTGCATATTCTTCGCGTCGCTTGAAGCCTCATGAGAAGAACTACCACATTTATGATTTAGAGTTGGCTACTATCGTTCATGCATTGAAGATTTGGAGGCATTATCTCTACAGTGTGTCCTGTGAGGTATTTACGGAACATCGGAGTCTCCAGCACTTGTTCAAACAAAAGGATCTAAATTTGAGGCAGCGAAGATGGTTAGAGCTGCTAAAGGATTATGATATCACCATTTTGTATCATCCCGGGCGCTGGCCGATGCCTTGAGTAGGAAGGCGGTGAGTATGGGTAGCCTTGCATTCATTCCCGTTGGTGAGAGACCTCTTGCAGTTGATGTTCAGGCCTTGGCCAACCAGCTCGTGAGGTTAGATGTGTCGGAGCCCAGTCAGGTTCTAGCTTGTGTGGTTTCTCGGTCTTTCTTATATGATCGCATCAGAGAGCACCGATATGATGATCCTCATTTTCTTGTCCTTAAGGACACAGTTCAGCACGGTGATGCCATAGATGTTACTATTAGGGATGATGGGGTGTTGAGGATGCAGGGTCAGATTTGTGTGCCAAATATAGATGGACTACGTGAGTTGATTCTTGAGGAGGCCCACAGTTCGCGGTATTCCATTCATCCAGGTGCCGCGAAGATGTACCAGGACTTGAGGCAGCATTATTGGTGGAGGAGAATGAAGAAGGATATAGTGGGGTTTGTAGCTCGGTATCTTAACTATCAGCAGGTGAAGTGTGACCATCAGAGACTAGGTGGATTACCTTAGAGGCTAGAGATTCCAGAGTGGAAATGGGAGCGTATCACCATGGATTTTGTATCTACACTCCCACGGACTTCGAGGATGTTCGATGCTATTTGGGTGATTGTGGATTGGCTGACCAAGTTCGCGTACTTCATTCCAGTTGGGAATACTTATTCTTCGAAGCGGTTGGCTGAGATTTGCATCCGCGATATCGTCCACCTTTATGGTGTTCCAGTATCCATTATTTCAGATCGGGGCACGCAGTTTACATCGTAGTTTTGGAGAATCGTGCAACGAGAGTTGGGCACCCAGGTTGAGTTGAGTATAGCATTTCACCCTCAGATGGACGGACAGTCCGAGTGCACTATTTAGATATTGGAGGATATGCTACGCGCTTGTGTCATTGATTTCGGGGTTTCATGGGATCCGTTTCTGCCGCTCGCGGAGTTTGCCTACAACAACAGCTACCAGTTGAGCATTCATATGGCTCCGTATGAGGCTTTGTATGGGAGACAATATCAATCTCCAGTGGGTTGGTTTGAGCCGGGTGAGGCCAGGCTATTGGGTACCGACTTGGTTCAGGATTCTTTGGACAAGGTTAAATTAATTCAGGATCGGCTTCGCACGGCGCAGTCTAGACAGAATAGTTTCACCGATAGGAAGGTTCATGATGTTGCTTTCATGGTCAGGGAAAAGGTTCTGCTCAAGCTTTCACCCATGAAGGATGTTATGAAGTTCGGGAAGAAGGGCAAGTTGAGCCATCGGTATATTGGGCCGTTTGAGGTGATTTAGAGGATTGGAGAGATAGCTTACAAGCTTGCCTTGCCACCTAGTTTGTCGAGTGTACATCTAGTATTTCATGTTTCTATGCTCCGGAAGTATGTCGGCAATCCGTCTCATGTTTTGGATTTCATCACGATTCAGTTGGATGGTGATCTAACTTATGATATAGAGCCGGTGGCCGTTTTGGATCGGTAGGTTCGAAAGTTGAGGTCAAAGAACATAGCTTCATTAAGCTACAGTGGAGAGGTCAGCCTATTGAAGAGGCTACTTAGGAGACCGAGCGAGAGATGTGGAGCAGATATCCACACCTATTTAAGACTCCAGGTACGTTTCTAGACCCGTTCGAGGATGAACGTTTGCTTAAAAGGGGAGGATGTAACGATTCGACAGGTTATTTTGAGAATTATATCCCATTTCCCCCATATACTGCTCATTTTGTGCCTTACAATTGTTATGTGACTTGTCGGGGTAGTCGGTTTGGGTCCAGAGGGATTTCGGAAGGAATTGAGACACTTAGTCTCAAGGTTGGAAGCTTAAGTTAAAATGGTTGACCGTGTGTTGACTTATGTGTAAATGACTTCTAATAGAGTTTTGACGGTTCCATTAGCTCCGTTGGGTGATTTTGGACTTAGGAGCATGTCCGGATAGTGATTTGGAGGTCCATAGTTGAATTAGGCTTGAAATGGCGAAAGTTAGAAATTTGGAAGTTAGATCGAGAGTGGACTTTTTGATAGGTCTCGGCATCGTTGGTAGAAGTTGGAATTTCCTTAGTTTCAATAGGCTTGAATTGAGGTGCGATTCATGTTTTTGATACTGTTTGAGGTGATTTGAAGGCTCGACTAAGTTCGTATCGTGTTTTAGGACTTGTTGGTATGTTTAGCTGAGGTCCCGGGGGCCTCGAGTTGATTTCGGATGGTTAACGGATCGAATTCGGAGTTTGAAAGATTGCTGAACCTAGGAGTCTTCTGGTGCAATCGCACCTACGGAGTTCTGGTCGCAAGTGCGAGCAATAGAGCACAGGTGTGTCCATGGGAGGTCTGTCCAATTATCGCAGGCGCGGACGGAGTTCCGTATATGCAGATGCGCATCTGTACAAGTTTGACCACAGAAGCAGATTTGGCTAGGCAGCAGGGGCGTCGCAGATGCGAAGAAGGCCCGCGGATGCGATCCCGCAGGTGCGAGACTAGGACCGCAGGTGCGGTGGGTCGCTGGTTAAGTGACTTCCGTAGAAGCGCAATTTTGTCCGCAAAAGAGGATACGCAGGTGCGAGCCCAGGCTCTGCAGGTGCGGAAATGCATGGGCAGTGTTTAAATTCGAGGGTTTCTGGAATTTTCATCATTTTGAACATTTCAAGCTCGGGATTGGGCGATTTTGGAGAGGGATTTCGAAGGGATTCTTGAGGTAAGTCCCTTGTGCTCGTTTTTATTTAATAATCTTGTTTCCCCATTGATTTTCCCACCTAGATTGTGTGGTTTTGAGGTGTAAATTGAGAGTTTGAGGCTAGGGATTTGGAGAGTTTGATTTGGGGATTTGAGTGACTATTTGGTGTCGGATTTTTGTTAATTATGTATGGTTGGACTCGTGGTTGAATGGCCGTTCGGATTTTGTGACTTTTATCTAGTTTCGAGACGTGGGCTTGAGGGCTGGCTTTTAAGCCGATTTTTGACTTTTGATTTATAACTTAGTATTTCCTTATGGAATTGCTTCATGTTGCCCGTGCTGATTGTATCATACTATTTGTGTCTAGATTCGGGACATTTGGAGGCCGATTGGCGAGGCAAGGGTGTGTTGGAGTAGAGATTTGCACGGTTTGAGGTAAGTAACAGTTCTAAATTTGGTTCTAAGGGTATGAAATCCCGTATTATGTGCCATGTGATTGGTTTGAGGTGACGCACATGCTAGATGACGGGCGTGTGGGTATGCACTGTAGGAATTGGGACTTGGTCAAATTCCATGGAACTGTATAGTTGAAGAATCTGTTGTTATCCGTACATTCTCTGTGTGTTATAGAAATTGAATAGCAAATCATGTTATAAAACATATTTAGACTATGTGTTGGCACTATAGGGACCCACATAGGTCGTGTACATGTGGATTATCTGCTAAATTTTTGTTTTGTACTCAGTCATAATTTTACTTGCATATTATATCTCAATCTCTATTTGTTCTTTGCTGATACATTATATCATTTCTATTTGGGCTGATTATTATGATTATTGAGAGCCCGAGAGACTGGATGGGTTCAAGCCTGAGTGAGGCCGAAGGCCAAATTGTGAGAATATTTATGAGATCGGGCTGCACACTGCAGCATGTTTCATTGATTTATGCCACGATTGGCTCGTTATAGCACTTGGGCTGAAGGATTCCCTCCGGAGTCTGTACACATCCCCAGTGAACGCAAGTACATACTGAGTGCGAGTGCCGAGCGACTGAGAAGAATGAGTGACTGTGAGGAATGAGTGATTGAGAGGTTGGAGTGAATGGGAGGACTGAGTGACTGTTGCTCTGAGAAGATGCATTTGACTTCATTACTGTTGCATTTCAGCTGTCATATATCACTGCCTCGTAATTTCTAAGAGATATTATATTATGTTTCACTTGAACTTGACTTGAATTAACTGTTTGGCCTTAATTGTCGAACTTGAAAGCATGCCTACCTTCCTATGTTGAAATTATTGTAATTGAACTATATCTGTGAAGCTCGTCACTACTTTCAGTCCTTATTTAATCTTGTTACTTACTGAGTCGGTTGTACTCATGCTACACCCTGCACTTCGTGTGCAAATCTAGGTGCTTCCGGACACGGTGGGTGTTGATTTCCTTGCGCAACTCGATCGTTGGACATCCCAAAACTGCCTGGCATTCGCAGACCTTGTCTCTCCTTCCCTATCTTTTCGCTTATTGTATTTAGTTTCAGACTATCATAGACAGCATTTTCCAGACATGCGATGTATAGAAGCTCATGTACTCTGTGGCATCCCGATGGTTGGGAACTTCTGCATTGAGTTATGGGTTTCTATCCCGTTTTTGAGAACTTTTATTATTTAAACTGCTTTAACTCATTTTATATTAAAAGTGTTGGAAATATTTTGAAATGTTGGCTTGCCTTGTACTACGTTAGGCTCCATCACAACATGTTAGGATTTGTGTCGTGAAAGTGGCCTCCTCTTCTGTTTAACTGGATGAAAGATCTGATCCAAACTCAATTTGTGAGTTGCTATATTCGGTGGAATTCCTGTCATATCTAAGTGTGACCCGGCAAACCAGTCAGCATTAGCTTTAAGAAAATCAATGAGTTTTTTCCTAAACTTGGGGGTTAGCCCCGTGTGCAGGTATACCTTTCTATCCAGCTCATGCACGAAGGGTATAACTTATTCCAGTTCATCGATTGTTGACTCTGGTGAGCTGGTGTCATTAGGTGCCATGAAGGATGTTGGGACCCCGAAGTCATCTTCCTCATCTGTTGGATGTTCCACCCATTTTTCTGACTTGGTCGGGGTTGAGACCTGTAATTGCTATTTGGTGTCTTTCTTTTCGATTGGACCCTTGTACTTTGATGTCGTGATTGCGGGTACAAGGATCAATTCCTTGATAGCGAACATCTCCTTTGCGGCAGGTTATTCCCCGTGAACTATTTTTGATTACATCTCCTTTGGCGAAAGGTCGATGGTACTGCCCTCATGCTATGAACCCACGGTATTCCAAACAAGGCATTATACCTCATATCTCCCTCGATCACATAGAACTTTGATTGTCGAGTGGTTCCGGCCGTGTTGACTGGTAGGATGATTTCTCCCTTTGTTGTCTCGCACACCATATTGAATCCATTCAGCACCCGGACTTCTGGCACGATCTGGTCCAATAGCCCAAGTTGCTCCACGACTCTCTATCGGATGATGTTGGCCGAGCTACCTGGATCAATTAACACACGCTTAACTCGAGATTTATTAATAAGTACAAATATTACAAGTGCATCATTGTGAGGTTGGATGATGCCCTTAGCATCCTCATCACTAAATGAGATGGATCCTTACGGAACATAATCTAGAGTTCATTTTTCTCCCTTGATAGAGACTTGGGTGTGTTTCATCATCGTCCCTTGGGGAACGTCTACTCCTCTGATAATCATATTAATCACATGTTGGGGTTCTTCCTGCTCGACCTGCTTGTTGGCGTCCATGTTCCTGAAATGGTTTTTGGTCCGCTTGCTTATAAATTCTCGAAGATGCCTCTTATTGGACAAACGAGCCACTTCTTCTCTTAACCGTCGACAATCCTTAGTTCTATGCTCGTGAGTACCGTGATACTTGCATATCAAATTTTGATCCTTTTATGCCATCTCCGACTGAAGTGGCCTCGACCATTTGGTCTCCTTGATGCGATCGATGGTGGACACTACACTTGTTGCATCTATGTTGAAGTTATAATCCGATAGCCATGGGGAATCCCTGACTCCGGATGGTCTGTCGAGCCCGTTTCTATTGACCAACCCTCGATTGCTCGGACCCAGATCATTTCTTCTGTCGTTCCTAGTCAAATTATGTCTGCGTCCATTTCCTCTTCTATCTGAGTTGTAAGGATGGTATCGGTCTTGGGGCGGCCTCGACTCCCGATCTACTACTCTTTTAGACTTTTCATGTACTTTACCAGGATAGTCTGACCGCGAGGGAGCCCCTAATTGATCGTCTTCGACTCTGATATTTGACTCATACCTGTTGTGGACATTGGCCCAGGTAACCGCTGGATATTCTACCAAATTGTTTCTTCAGTTCTTGAGACACAACCGACTTTTGGAGGTTGAGCCCATGAGTAAATGCCTGAACAGCCCAATCGTCTGCAACCGATGGTAAGTCCATTTGTTCCATTTGGAACCTTGAAACGAATTCTCGGAGCATTTCATTGTCCTTCTGTTTGACTTTGAATATGTCTAATTTCCTCGTCTCAACTTTAATGGCTCCAGCGTGAGCTATAACAAAGGCATCTGCAAGTATACCAAATGAATCAATGCAGTTTTGAGTTAAATTATGATACTATATCATTGCTCCCTTGAACAGGGTTTCCCCGAATTTCTTCATCAACAGTGACTCGATCTCGTCATCCTCGAGGTCGTTCCCTTTTATAGCACATGTGTAAGAGGTCACATGCTTATTTATATTTTTGGTCCCATTGTATTTAGGAATAACGGACATTTAGAAATGTTTTGAAATCGGCTTCGGTGTCGCGCTCGCGGGGAAAGGCTTCTGAATGAACTTTTTGGAATTCGGTCCCTTAACTATCGGAGATACACCTGGGATCTGATCGACCCTCGAGTTGTAAGTTTGTACTTTTTTATTGTTTTCCTCTATCTTCTTTTTGCCGGATTCTACCCATTTTGTCAGTGCCTCAAGAAATTTCATCACCTCGGAAGTTTCCTCAGATCCGGATCCGTTGGGCTCGATGACAACCCGTTCTTCCCTCCATGTGTCATCTTCAACCCGTTCGGGTTCAACCATTTTGTGTGCCTGATTTTGATTCTGTAGTTGTGCTATGGCAACTTGTTGGGCTTGAAACATCTCAAAACTCAAACGTAAGCCAAATCCATCGCATCCCCCTCCGGGTGCTTCATGAACTGATGGCCGAGGTGCCCCGTGAATGCTGTTATTGGGATCACTCGTTAGGTTGATGTTGACAGTAACTTGTGAGTTGTCATCGACCGGATCTGCGATTGGTACATCAGTAGGGTCGACAGGGGGTACGTTGTTGCTCGGCACCTCATTATTTTCACCGTGATGGACTGATTCGGTGTCAACACTTAAGTGAGTTGATAGAGAGTCTCACATGTTGAATAGTCCTGAAATAAAACTTCAAAGAATAAGTGTAAAATAGTGTGTGTTATCAAGATTCGTATTAAATCACCACTATTATCCTTAGCCCCATGGTGGGTGCCAAACTATTTACCGTTAAAATAGACAATAATTATATTTGTATGCAGTTTAAAAGATATGTGGTTTAATTTAACACAAACGATCAAAGAACAGTGAATAGTTTAATTAAAATAAGATGGAATGATCAAACCAAAGTGACGCAGTAATTAAGCCTTGCGTTTAACTTAAATGCTAACGATCGATCTCGATTGAGCCCTCGAGATAGAGCCTGAATCCGAATAAATGAGTAAATAACTGAAGAATGCTTAAAACGATTGCTAAGAGCTAATGTAGATTTTATTGCCTTATTATGCGTGAAAAAAGTCCGCCGAAAAATGAAGGGGTCCTCCTCTTTATATAGTAGGAAATTTAACCCTAGCATAAGTCTAAATAAAATAAAAATCTTTTCCTTACTTCTTTCCCACGAAAATAAGATCTACATCCAATACCAAGCGTGATTTGCGCTACAATATCTGCCTGATGGCAGATATTTCGGCCGCTTCTCGTTTGTCTCTTTCAACCACCTTTTCTTTACCCTCGATTCTTCACTCGATCTTGATTCCCTCCGGGTTCAGCCATGCTCGAGACCCGTTATATCATTCGTTCGTTCTTGGTTCCGATCTGTGGGTATCTTCGGGCTCACTCGAGCCAGTAATAAGTAACATCGTTCCTTGTTTCTCAATGAGAATTCGGGGATAACCATATCCTCGATTTTACCCGTATACAGAACGAAACAAGAGAAATAGCTCTACAATTGCCAATTGTAAATGAAAATGCATATTAGAACAACTGATTAGTTTTCCTGGTTAGTAAGCACTGCATGACACTACTCTATTTATATCCTTCCTAGAAGGAGAGAAATCGAGCAGCCGATAGTGAGATTAGACTAGAATTTTTAGCATCGTTATTTTTTGTTGATGATGTTTCTATAGTCCAAGGAGCAGGTTGTGTACAAAAATTTCACTTTTGTTGAATAAAAATCTTTTAAATAATAATAATAATAATAATAATAATAATAATAATAATAATAAATAATAATAATAATAATAATAATAATAATAATAACGGGTTTTGATTGCATTATATTTTATGACTCATTTTATATAACACTTATATTTGCCTGTTCAAAAAAATTCCGATAGGTCGTTTTCAGTTATAGCGCTCTATTTTACGATTTGAGGAGTAAAGTAGGTTTATTTGATATTTTATGACTTGCGCGTGTGGTTAGTTTTGATTTCTGAGAGGTTCGAGAGTGTTTCGGAAGAAGAATTTTCATGTTAGAAGTTTTAAATGGTTGGAGTTGACCAATATTTGACTTTTGAGTAAACAACCCCGGATTGATGATTTAATAGTTCAGTTAGCTTAGTATGATGATTTTAGATTTGTACGTATATTTTCTTTCGAGACTCGGTTGATCCGACGTCACTTCGGCGCTTCTAGTCAAAAGTTAGAAGGTCATCTCGGGTGTTCTGAGTCTTGGTTTGACGCTTGATTTCTTAGTTTGATGTTATTTTTGGTGTTTTGAGCCTTCGAGCAAGTTTGTATAGAGTTGTTGAGATGATTGGATAGGGTCCTGAAGAGCTCCGATGAGTTTTGGGGTGGTTTCAGACTATTTTGATCCATATTGCAGTTGTTGATCTGTTGTTGTATAGCAGTGCCTCATGAACGCTGAGCTAGCCTCCCATTCGTGGAGAGCATTTTAGGCAGTGGGGATTTTACCCTTCACAGACACGAAGGGTGGGATGCGAACGCAAAGCTTGGAGGGATTGACTTTCGCAAACGTGAAGGTTGTATCACAAACGCAAAGGTTGGCAAGGCGAACAACCATCGTGAATGCAAGGGCCTCAGCGCGGACATGATAGCTACAAATTCTGGCCTTCTCGAAAGTGATGTGTGTGTTGTGAATGAGATGCACACTGACGCCCAGGGATATTAAGGGCTGGAAATGGGGGTTTGACCTTGTTTTCACCATTTTTGAGGCCTAGACTTCGGATAGAGCCGACCATTTTGGAGGGATTTCACCCCAACTTCTAATATTAGAATTTTTTACATAGTTTTGATTATATGTCATGATTCCTCATGATATTTATCCCAAATCTAGGATATTAAATTGTAAAAATTGGGTTTTTGGGTTTGAACTTAAGAGAGCTAATTTTGGGGTTTGGATCTTAATTTGAGGTCGGATCATAAAACTAATTACATATTTGGACTTGGGAAAGAATGGATCATTGGAATTTTTTCTCAATTTCGGATATAGACCATGTGGGCCTAGGTAGGTTTTTTGTTGACTTTTGGATTTTCATCAAAGATTGAACTTTTATTAATTGAGGATGTTTTATTGAGTATTATTTAACTTAATTAGATAATATTTGACTAGAATTTGATCATTTTGAGGAGTATTTCTAAAGAAAGTGGTATTGGGTTATTGAACTTGTCCTGGTAGAAGATATGTATCTTGCCTAACTTTGGTTTAAGAGAATGTTTTCTAATATGATATTGTTTGATACATGCGGGAGTGATGTATATGCGAGGTGACGAGCGTATATGCATGTGATCGGATTATCTATACTCGGGGTAGATTATGTGCTTTTTTGTGCTTTGTTGGACTTTGTGATCTTCTTGACTTATGTTTCATTCGCTTCTAAGATTATATATGAGTATAATTATCCATGCTAGAAATCATGTTGAACGTATGATATCTTAAATAAAACAATAGACTAATCTTGAAACTCTTGATATACTCGATTGATCGTAGTCATTTATTACATCACGAACACATATGTATACATGTTATACTTATGCTACTTGAGCTTATTATTCATGTCAAAAATCATATATAGACTTCGTTGTCATATTTGGACAAGGAGGCTCTTGAGATGTTGGCTTGCCTATTTGTACGATAACAATGACTATTTCTTAGTGATTGTTATACTTTCTTATCCCTATTGATTGTATTTATGCATCCTACCTTGCTTGGTATAAATTCATATATGTTTGGTGAGGATGAGTGAATTTGCATGAAGGGTTTTTCCATATAGTGATCATGAGTGATTGCACGACAGGTGTTTCCCTGCTGTGAGAATGAGCGATATTGGCATGACATGTGTTTTCTTATGATTTGATATGATATTGGTACGACAGGTGTTTCCTTGTAGGTGAGGATGAGAGTTCATTGCAAGACGGGTGTTTCCTTTGATGTGAGGATGAGATACATGCATTATATTGTGTTATTCTTCCATCACGTACACTTTTATTCCTTCTACTTGAGTTGTTATTGTTCCATATATGCTTTCTATCTTGCTTGGTATTGCTACATCTATGCCTTTTATCTTGTTTGTTGTTGTTATATTTATGCCTTCTACCTTATTTGTTATTGTCATCTATGTTGTTTGCCTTGTTTGTTATTATTATATCTATGCCTCCTACCTTGTTTAGTACTATTAACTATATGCTTCTGCCTTGTTTGTTACTCTTCTCTATATGCTCCTACCTTATTTCTTATTGTTATCTACATGCCTTCTACCTCGTTGTTACTATTAGCTACTTTTCTTTTACCTGGTTTGGTACTGTTATATATAACAACTCGGCCAGTCATTTTAAGTATTTTAGCCTCATTTCCCATATTTGATGATTTATATATGTGTATTTATCGCTATGTGACTTAGGGGGGGGGGGTTGTTGGTATGGTTTCAGAGAAGTTTTGAATTGAATTGGGACACTTAGTCCCATAGTTGGAGGCTTAGGTTGTAAGGGTTGATCGAAGTTTGACTTTTGTATAGACGACCCCCAAAATGGTATTTTGATGGTTCCAATAGTTTCGTATGGTGATTTTGGACTTAGTAGTATGTCCGTATTTGGATTTAGAGGTTCCTATGTTGATTTAGTTCTATTTGGCGAAAGTTGGAAACTTGAAGGTTTGGAAGGTTCATAGGTTTAACCGGGAGTTGACTTTATTGATATAGGGGTTTTATGTAGTTTTAGGAGTTGGAATAGGTTAGTTATGTCATTTGGGACTTGTGCGCAAAATTTGAGGTCATTTTGAGTTGTTTAGGCATGTTCGGCGTAAGTTTTGAATTCAAATATTTGGATTAATTCATTAAGTTTGAAGTGAGGTGTGATTCGTGGCTTTGATATTATTTTATGTGATTTGAGGCATCGAGTTGCTCCGTGTTATGTTTCGGATTGGTTGGTGCAATTGGACAGGCTCCCGAGAGCCCGGGTGTGTTTCGATGTGGTTTCAGACCATTTTCCTTTATTTTGGAACTGCTGGTTTTTTGGTGCTCTGGTGTTCATCGCAAGTGCGGATGAGGCGTCGTGATCGCGAAGTGTGTTTTGGTGACTAGTGGATCTTGATCTTCACGTTCGCGATGGGGAAATCACGTTCGCGATGAATGGTGGCAGTGTCCTTCGCGTTCGCATCTTGGTCATCACGTTCGAGTAGAAGGGAAGGTCGGATGGGTTTGTCAGGCTTATAGCCTTCACATTCGCGTGTGAGCTATCGCACTCGCATAGGCCCAGCAAGTGGAAGGCATAGCGTTCACGGAAGGTCTTCGCATTCGCGAAGATGGTGCAGTAGTTGGGCAAGTGTTTGGCCTTCGCAATCGTAAAGAGGGTCCCGCGATCGCAAACTGTATTATTGGACATATATATTAAATACTTTATTTTGAGTGTTTGAGTTATTTTATTATATTTTGAGATTGGGAGCTCGAATTTGGGCAATTCTTGAGGGGATTTTCACGATTTAGATTGGGGTAAGTGTTTTTTACTCGGATTTGGTTATTATTCATGATTCTATCCTTTATTTTAGCCTTTGAATGATGAATCTAAGTGAAGAAGATTAGGGATTTTTGCAAAACTTTTCTAAAATGAAAAATGGGGATTTGAACCCTAATTTGGACTCGGATTTGTATGAAACTTGTAAGGTTGGACTTATATTCGAATGGATGTTCAGAATTTGTGACTTTTTCAGTTTTTAGGAAGCGAGCTCGGGTTGACCTTTTGTTTGACTTTTTTAGTTTTGATAAAGATCGAAGGTTCGAAGGTTCATTCGTATGGGAAGGGATTTCTGGAGTATTGATTTGGCTTGCTTGAGGTAAGTATCTTACCTAAGCTTGGTTGAGGCACTAGTTTCCAGATTAATTAGTGTTTGCTACGCACTAGGGATTGTGCACATGAGAGGGGATATAGCACATGTGAGTGCACCGAATTATTATCCAAACGCAGTGTAGTGATTAGGCTATTATATGCCCTGAATTGATGGCTAAGCGTCATGTTATCATGCTTCTTATGTTGTACCCCCTTTGTGAGCTAATTGAATCATGTTAGATATTATTTATTTGTTGATCTCCTATTCAAACATGTTAATTGCTATTCTCGTGGCATAATCACTTGATTTGAACTATGATAGTACACTTCACACATGCCTACACCTTAGTATGTCACTTATATCAGTCCATGACTATATAATTTGATATTCATTGTTTATGTACATGTATTCTTGTATATGCTTTCTGTGTGATATGAACAGGGTTAATAGCACGTGAGTGGCTCGTGCGGATCTGAGTTATGATAACATGTGAGTTATTTGTGCACTTATTATATGTGGCACGTGAGTTATCCGTGCAGTGTGTGGATAGGGATCCATCCCTTTAGGGTCACCCTCTCATGTTTCTCTCTTAATGGTGTACACGTGGTATGAGAAAAACCGATCAGTTTTTTTGGTTTATTTATTGCATTTTTTCTCTACTTGAAATTTCGTTGGATGTATACATGTTTTATTCGCATATCTTCTCTATATGCTAGATCATGAATGTATACATGCCTTGTTATGCATATCTTCTCTATATACTGGATTGTTAACTGAAACAAAGCATGTCATGTTATCTCTTGTGCACCGAGGTGGTCTTATCTGTGTTTTTATGATTTGATGATATTATTGTTATGTACTTGTAAAATTTATGAACTGAGCATGTTATTAGCGAGTATCATTGATAATTCTTGCCTCTATTATCTCGCCGAGGTTAGTTATGAAACTTGTTGAGTAGATGGGGTTGGTTGTACTCATACTACACTCTGTATTTAACTTTGCATATCCAGGTGTTGGATCGATCCGAGAGCTGCTGTGATTGTTTTTGAGAGTTGCAAAGAGACGAGGTAGTGCTGCATTTCGATCGCGTTCTTTGGCGTCTCTTTTTATTTCACTACAGTTTTTTCATTCAGATAGTATTTCCATTTTGTATTCAGACTTGTACTTCTATTTTAGAGCTCATGAGTCTATATTACTAGATTTGAGGGATTGTGTGTACTGACGCGGTTATTAAGTCAGTTGGCATTGTATTTATATTATTTTCGACAATTCTGTTATTATATTTCTCTTTTGTTATGTTTGCTTGCCTAGAAAGTGAGTTAGGCGCCATCATGATCGGTTGGTGGCTTTGGGTCGTGAAAAGTGGTATCAGAGCTCTAGGTTCATTTGTTCCATAAGTCATGAGCAAGTTTAGTAGTGCTTTGTGGATCGGTACGGAGACGTCTGTACTTATCTTCGAGAGGCTATCGAACTGTTAGAAAATATTTGATTTTTTTATTCTTATCGTGCAGATTTATTATTTCAAAAGTTTGAACCTTTACTCTTCTATTCTCTCACAGATGGTGAGGACACATTCAGCTAGATCAAATGGGCAAGCATCAGTGGCTCCGATCAGAGCCGCAAGAGGTTGAGGCCGAGGTAGAGGGCGAGGTGGGGCATGCGCTACAGCTAGGGCCCTAGATGGAGCAGCACATGTGGAGCCACCAGTTGCTCTTGTGGAGGAGCAGGTTTCGGATATTGTTGAGCTGGTGGGACCAACTTAGACACAAGCGATATATACTGATATGCCTGGTCTTCACGAGACTTTGACCATGATCTTTAGTGTGTACATAAGCTTGACTCAGGCGGTATGATACCATTTTCACCAGCTACCTCACAGGCTAAGGGAAGATCCCAGACTCCCGCCATCCGTACACCAGAGCAGCTAGCTCAAGGTTATCAGACACCATGGGTTTTGCCAGTTTAGCCTGTTGTTGCTGTTCGGGCTGAGGTTGGACCATCTTTGACTGATGAGGAGTAGAAGAGGTTAGAGCGAATTCAAAGGATTCGTCCTCCCCAGTTCAGTGGAGGAGAGTCAGAAGATGCTCAGGGTTTTCTTGATTAGTATCAACATCGGATTCTTTGCATCGTAGGTTTTGTGGACCCTAATGGAGTCGACTTTACTAATTTTCAGCTGATAGGGGCATCCTACAGATGGTGGCAGACCTATGAGTCACGCAGAGCCAACTGGCGCAGCACCACTTACATGGCATCAGTTTTCAGTTGACTTCCTAGATAAGTTTGTCCCCCAAACTCGTAAATAGGAGTTTCGTAGGGAGTTTAAGCACCTGCGCCAGGAGGGCATGACTGTGACCCAGTACAAGATGAGATTCATGGAGTTGGAATGTCATGTAGTATTTTTTTATCCCTACTAAGAGGGAGGGGATTAGGAGGTTCATTGATGGCCTCAACTATGGTCTTCAATATTGTATGACCCGAGAGTCCGAGACGGATACTAGATTTGACCAGGTGGTTGAGATGCTAGACGCTTGGAGCATATTCGCAGGCTTGAGAGAATAAAGTGTGAGGCCAAGAGGCCCCGTGGTTTGGGTAGTTTTGGTGGTGCCTCATTTGGAGGCCAGTCAAATCACAACAGAGTTCATCCTTTTAGGCCCGCTCGGGTAGCTCGTCAGATTTCCCGTGGTTCATCAGTTAGCCACAGTTCATACAGTGCTCACCCAGTTCAGTCATTATTCAGTGCGCTGCCGGCATAGAGTTCTTACCGTGCTTTATCTTCTCAGGCTTCCACAAGTAGTTATTCAGGTTATCAGGGTCAGTCGCAAGGTCAGCAGCCTCGCCAGAGGTGGGGTTGTTTCGAGTGTTGAGACTTGAGTCACTCCCAAGAGGGATTGCCCCAGACTTCTGAGTAGTGTTCCATAATAGAGGACACAGCCTATAGTTCCAGCACCAGCAGCTACACTACCCACACAGCTGGCTAGGAGTCATGACCCAAACAAATGGGCTGCGACGGGCACCCGGTGCCTTACTCAACCAAGTACTAACGTAACGTATCTTTCGTATCATATTATCATAGGTAAATGAACCAGTAAGGCTTTCATGAGATAATTAGAATAAAGAATGAGGGAATACTCGACATAGGATGACCCAACATGATATACTGACTTATACATATGACGTACGGGCCTATAAGGCCGGTATGATCTTTTATATACTCAAAACACAGGCCGACAAGGCCATACAAGTATCCATATACATAACATCTGTTGACAAGACTCTAAGAGTAGATAAATACCATAAATGTCGGGACAGGGCCCCGCCATACCAATCAATACATGTCCAAATCATACTGACCAAATAAGCAACTCCGGAGCAAATGGAGCGCACCAACACCTTCCGCTAAACTGATAGCCTACTTGGAGGACTCTCAATCTGTCTATCGGGACCTACGGGCATGAAATGCAGCATCCCCAGGCAAAAGGGACGTCAGTGCAAATAAAGTACCGAGTATGTAAGGCTGGAAAAACCGTATACAATAGAAATGAAAGAAACATTGAGTAAAGGATTGAACCTGTAAGTCTGAGTAACTCTGTGAATCATGAAACATTTATAATGTCATGCATATGTGTATAAATGTCATACCATGTCTTCGGATAAACTTTATTAATAACATATTTTTCTAATACCCATGAATAGAAGATATATTAATAAGACACATGGGAATTCAAGAACATAGGCACCCCTAGTGCTTCTACGAATAGAGACATTTATGAAAGTTGTGCGTTTGCTCGTTTTGTTTGTACCATATGGATCGTGCCAAAAGGAAAGAAGGAATAGCCTTAACATACTTGAGACAATTCACTTGACAATCCCTCTAACACACGTCAATCGCGACGAAACATGTAACAGCGAGATCGAAATAGGGAACAATTCGTATAATATTCTTGAGAAAGATTGCACCGTACTTCCTTAGAATCGCAAATCTTACGTTGATATAGTATTATGAAGTATCATACAAATTCATTTTTTGAGACTACATCTGTTACTTAGCAACATACATCTCCTTCTTAATGATATAGGAAGGTCTCTTAAAATTGTGGGTTGTGGGCCCCACTATTGTGATGACTTAGCCAACAATTTTCCTAAATATGCCACCTAGTCTTATGAACCAAGAGTCATTGCTTAGTCTTAGCAATTAAACCCCTTGCTTCCATGTTGGGGGTATTGTCTCCTCCAAACTTATCCACCAATCTCCAATTACATGGTTAATCTCCCATTAAACCAATAATTAATCAATTTCTCCCATAATTAAGAATTATCTCAAATTACTTAAAATACTAATCACTTTTAACACACTTTATACACCTTACTATCATGGTCATGTGGTACCTTGTATAGCACCAGTCCATAAATACGGGGTATTATAGTTTAGACCATATTTTATCCCAAATTGTCAAACTTCGATGAAACTCATTTTCTTCGATTCGCTTACCCTCTCACCTTCATGAATTTACTTATCATATGTTTGAAATAGCATAAATACTTATAACCTCAAACATATTCTTGTCCTTGAACTTATGTCAATTTTCTTACGATAAATCCAACGTACAATACTACGGGGTGTAACATCATCGTAATACTGCGGAGTGTAACATCGATGTAATACTGTGAGGTGTAACATCATTCCCCCATTTGGAACATTCGTCCTCGAATGTTGACTGATGCACTTATCGGTCTCATAACCGGATAGCTCTTATGAATGGTTTTAATATTGTCCTTGCCATTTAGGCAACTGTTCTGTGAATAAATCTAAAGTCTAGGGCATTACCACCTTTAGACCTTTTTCTCACACCACGGCCTGTGGTCGAAATTCTTCCAATCTCGTAACTGTTGCTACCTTCTGTCATGCAGCCTGTATGACTTTTTCCTTGTATGTGTGCCTATGCGACTCTTCCCTCCAGTTTTTAGCCAATCTCTAGGCCTTACTTTGGGAACATATACGGAACTTGACAAGATGTCCCTCTGGGCATCTATAGGTGTATTGAAGTTCTTCGCTCGGTACTTTGTCGAACTTACGACTACTGCTATATCTTATTTCATAGCCTTGGTTATCTATCCTTTTGGCTTTACTACATTTAGGTAGGTCATACTATATCCTAACTCTTACTTCGATTTATTATTACCGAGGTCTACTAACCAAGTCTAGGTTATTCTTTCACTGCTTATCATATATGTATAAATCTAACTCCTTTAATGCTACCTCATTACTGTTCATCTTAAGAATGAAATCCTGATCTCATCTCATACTATTGAACTTTTATCCATCTATTGTTGATTCACCTTAATGTTGATCCATAATCTATCACTGATAACTTGACCTCTTATGTAACACTACCGCTAGGGCTCACGTCTCATCAGGAAACATCTAAAGTGATTAGACTGGTCCATCCAGGGGCGATACTATACTTCCGTAACCGTATTTCATAGCATCCCAATGTGATTCACCTTACAAATGGGCCGCGACGAACACCCGGTGCCTTACTCAACCAAGTACCAATGTAACGTATCTTTCGTATCATATTATCATAGGCAAATGAACCAAAAAGACTGTCATGAGATAACTAGAATAAAGCATGATGGAATACTCGACATAGTATGACCCAACATGATATCCCGACTTATACATATAACGTACGGGCCTATAAGGCTGGCATGATCCTTTATATAATCAAAACACAGGCCGACAAGGCCATACAAGTATCCATATACATGACATCTGTCTACAAGCCTCTAAGAGTAGATAAATACCATAAAGGTCGGGACAGGGCCCTGCCATACCAATCAATACATGTCCAAATCATACTGACCAAATAAGCAACTCCGGAGCAAATGGAGCGCACCAACACCTTCCGCTGAGCTGATAGCCTACTTGGAGGACTCTCAATCTGTCTATCGGGACCTGCGGGCATGAAACACAGCATCCCCAGACAAAAGGGATGTCAGTACAAATAAAGTACCGAGTATGTAACACAGAAAAAACCGTATACAATAGACATGAAAGAAACATGGAGTAAAGGACTCAACCTATAAGTCTGAGTAACTCTGTGAATCATGAAACATTTATAATGTCATGAATATGTGTATAAATGTCATACCATGCATAGGTATATGCGTACATAACATCATCAAGCCTCTGAGGGCATCCCATCATATCATCTCGGCCACTGTCGGCAAAATCATCAACGTATACCAGCTGATCAGGAGGTGGTGTGTATATAATGCCGTAACATTTTCCCATATCTCATATACATATAATATACGCGTATATAATGTCATCTGGTCATGGGTCAATGTACATGTATAAATGAATGAAATGCGTAAGAAGTAAGTTAATAAGACCTCTCGAAAAGTCATAAGATCAATATGTCTTCAGATAAAGTTTATCAATTATGCATTCTTATGATACCCATGAATAGAAGATATATTAATAAGACACATGGGAATTCAAGAACATAGGCACCCCTAGTGCTTCTACGAATAGAGATATTTATGAAAGTTGTGTGTTTGCTCGTTTCGTTTGTACCATATGGATCATGCCTATAGGAAAGAAGGAATAGCCTTAACATACCTGAGCCGATTCTCTTGACAATCCCTCTAACACACACCAATCGCAACGAAACACGTAACAGCGAGATCGAAATAGGGAAAAATCCATATGATATTCTTGAGAAAGATTGCACCGTACTTCCTTAGAATCGCAAATTTTACGTTGCTATAGTATTATGAAGTTTCATACAAATTCATTTTTTGAGACTACATCCGTTACATAGCAACATACATCTCCTTCTTAATGATATAGGAAGGTCTCTTAAAATTGTGGGTGGTGGGCCCCACTATTGTGATGACTTAGCCAACAATTTTCCTAAATATGCCACCTAGTCTTATGAACCAAGAGTCATTGCTTAGTCTTAGCAATTAAACCCCTTGCTTCCATGTTGGGGGTATTGTCTCCTCCAAACTTATCCACCAATCTCCAATTACATGGTTAATCTCCCATTAAACCAATAATTAATCAATTTCTCCCATAATTAAGAATTATCTCAAATTACTTAAAATACTAATCACTTTTAACACACTTTATACACCTTACTATCATGGTCATGTAGTACCTTGTATAGAACTAGTCCATAAATATGGGGTATTATAGTTTAGACCGTATTTTATCCCAAATTGTCAAACATCGATGAAACTCATTTTCTTCGATTCGCTTCCCCTCTCACCTTCACGAATTTACTTATCACATGTTTGAAATAGCATAAATACTTATAACCTCAAAATTAATCTTGTCCTTGAACTTATGTCAATTTTCTTACGACAAATCCAACGTACATTACTACTAGGAGGTTGATTTGCGCGGAAAGAGAATTCTAGAGTATTGATTTGGCTTGCTTGAGGTAAGTATCTTACTTAAACTTGGTTGAGGCTCTAGTTGCCTGAGTTATTAGTGTTACCTACGCACTAGGGGTGGCGCACATGTGAGGGGATTGAGCCCATGTGCGTGCACCGGAGTATTATCCATGCTCGTGGTAGTGATTAGGCTATTATATGCCCTGAATTAATTTCTAAGCTTCATATTATCATGCTTCTTATGTTGTACCCCCTTTGTGAGCTAATTGAATCATGTTATAGTATATTTGTTAGTTGATCTCCTATTCAAACATGTTAATTGATATTCTTATGGCGTAGTCGCCTAATTTGAACTATGGTAGTACACTTCGCACATGCCTACACGTTAGCATGTCACTTCTATCAGTCCATGAGTACACAATTTGATATTTGTTGATCATGTACATGTATTCTTGTATATGCTTTCTATGTGATATGCACTGGATTGATAGCACATGAGTGGTCCGTGCGGATCTGAGTTATGATAGCACATGAGGTATCCGTGTGGTTGTTATATATGGCACAAGAGTTGTCCGTGCAGCATGTGGATAAGGATCCATCACCCTAGGGTCACGCTCTCATGCTTCTCTCTTGATGGTGTACACACATTATGAGGAAAATTGATCAATGTTTGGTTTGGTTATTTCATTTCTCCTCTACTTGCAATTTACTTGGATGTATACATGTTTTATTCGCATATCTTTTCTATATGCTAGATCAGGAATGTATACATGAATTGTTATGCATATCTTCTCTGTATGTTTGATTATTAACTGAAACGGAGTATGTCACATTATCTCTTGTGCACCAAGGTGGCCTTATCTATGTTTTTATGATTCGATGATATTGTTGTGTACTTGTGAAAATTATGAACTGGGCAGGTTATTAGCATGTATTATTAATAATTCTTGACTATATTACCGTGTTGAGGTTAGTTATAATACTTGCTGAGTACATGGGGTCGATTGTACTCATACTATATTCTGTTATGTAGATCCAGGTGTTGGATCGAGCCGAGAGCCGCTGTGATTGTTGCTGAGAGTTGCAAAGAGACGAGGTAGTGTTGTATTTCGACTGCAGTCTTTGGCGTCTCTTTTCATTCCAGTACCATTTTTTTCATTCAAAAAGTACTTCCATTTTGTATTCCAGACTTGTACTTCTATTTTAGAGCTCATAACTCTGTATTACTTGATCTGGGGGATTTTATGTATTAACGCAGTTATTTATGTTAGTTGACTTTGAATTTATATTATCTTCGTGTCACACCTCAAACCTGGGGAGGTGTGGCCGGCACCCGATGCCATACTCGGCCCTAGCGTACCACTCTGTCACTGTGAACTGTGGAGGGGTACCCCTCAACTTAGGCCGACGAGGCCTACCTGCAAGCTGGCAATACCAATCGAGGTCGATGGGGTCATATTCTGAATTATCATAAAATAATGTTTCCCTCATCTGAGGGTGAACATAACCAAAAGCTCATATACAAAACTGTGCAGGATGACGAGGCCGTCATGAATGTCTACAACCACCAATACCAAACTGAACATGTACACAGGGCTGGCAAGGCCACAATACTAACATACAAAATACGCAGGACTCGTCTAAAGCCTCTCGAGATAACTGCACTGTATCATGGTTGGGACAGGGCCTCTACCTACCCATCACACTTGTATATATAAAATGGACTCCAAAGTCTAGACCTGGTAACTTCGAGGAAGTGGAGCTTACCAAACAAGCTGATGTTTGACTCTGTCTACTGGGAAGGTCTATCTAGCTGTCTATCAGGACCTTCAGGCATGAAATGCAGCGTCCCCGGCAAAAGGGACGTCAGTACGAAATAATGTACTGAGTATGTAAGGCAATAGAATAACTTAAAGCTGAAACTGAAATAATAATATAATAACTGAAATTAACTAAGAGTCAAATATGATTTGAAGGTATGCTTACTTGCTGATACTGACTCAATTATATCAATATAGTAAGTAAATGTTACACCCGTACTTTCAAGTTTGAATTCATCTTAGGTGAATCAATATGAGTCAGAGAATTGAAGGACCTTTACAAACATAATGATGGGTTAAAACAAGTTTGAAGGAGTATCGTGAGGCTTGGAAGGTTAAGAAGCTAATTGAATCGAAGAAAATAAGTTTCATCAAAAGTTGGCAAGTTCGAAATGTTATAACCCATACTTGTGGGGTGAGAATATTGTGCTTAAGACGATAAGAAGGTAATTTTATGAGATATTTTAGTCATGTGTTTTTTATGAAGCCAAGCGAGTTATGAAACAAAAGTTGACAAAAGTTGTCGCAAGTTACGTTCACTAATTTATTGAAACTTTAGGTCTAATGTTACTGAGCTTTTCTCTCAATATACTTGGATTTACAGGGTGATCTATCCACCAAATTGAAGATCCATGAGTCTACTTTCCAACTCAATACATCGTTTGTCGATACGACATCGGAGTAGAGAGATATTTGCGTTTTTGCAAGACTGCGCAAGCAGCTCCTGTTGGGACCCACTTGAGACAACCACGGACCTTACTTCTTTTAAAAGATGTTTCGGCCTCATTTCGGGTAATTTCTCACCCAAATTTCGTTCAAAATCTCTCCAAACCCCTCTCTAACATATCTCTAGATCCCAAGAATAAAACGTAAGGGAAATCAACTCAAATCATCACCAAAAGCTTTAAAGACTACAAGAGAATGCTTCTATGATGTTGTGATGTGATTGAGGGCTATTCTGAGCTAAGTTGAGATGGGGTTTCGAGTTGTAGATTCTTTACAAAGTAAGTATAACACCTTATTGATTGTTCCAAAGGTTATTCTTGTGTTGGTTGTGTTGTTTGAGTGAAACACCATACGATAGCACTTGAAAGAACATGGGACGTGGTTATCTTTTTGGTTGGACTGTGTTTTGGCCACATATATGGTTTGTGGTGGCTGGAAATTATGTGAAATAATTTGATAATGTTGTGGCTTCTGTTGTTAAGCTTTTCTAGGTGTTAACTAAGTTTATTAAAGAAAACATGAAACACAAGTGATTGACGATAAAAGTTAGGGTGTTAGGCGTATGGGGCTGTTTTGGAAGTCATTTTATGGATATTTTAAACTAGGAATCATATAGTACATATAAGTATGATGTTCTAAAGGTTGTGAACCAATTTATGGAATAAGAGTTGGATTCAATTTATGTTTTGTTATTAGTAAAAATGAGCTTGCCGCTCAATATGATTGTTAAGATAATCGGAGAAGCTCATATTGGATTATATTGTTGTTGTTGCTATTGTTGGTAATTGTTGTTGTTGTTGGGATATTGATGACCCTTAGTGGTCTTTGGGATATAGTAAAAATAGACTAGTTTCTGCCAATTTTCCGTAAGCTATACGACTAGCCAAATACGATGGTACGACATTATATGTTGACAAAAATATCATTTCACTTGTTATAGACGCAAGAAGTTGTGTTGAGCTTGGTTGAGGAATAAGGAATAGATCATACAGGTATGTTAAGAAACTTCCTTCTTTATTTTGGCATGATTTAAAGTGAAATGAACGTAAACAATACGCTATTTCATAACGGATCTATTCCTAGCAACTAAGACTGTCCATGTTGTTCTTTCATTACAAAGTTATTATAAGCATGTATGTATGATCCTTGAATCCTATTGAGGTCCATATTGATGGTATGGATGTCCAGAACATTAATCGAAGGTGCAATGACCCTACATCACTTTGAAAAGTTTAGAACGTGATTACATGAGTCCAGCATGCATTATATATATATGTCTATTTTACTCGACCGAGCCGCGCTATAGTCGGTCAGGTACGACACCTACTGTGCAACCACTAATCAGTTGGGTTTTACCGAGCTCCACACGGCCGGGTACGATTCTATTGAGCCTGATGATAGGGGGTACATTTTTACTGAGCCTATTACGGTCGGGTACGATATGATGATGATGATGCCCATAGAGGCGAATATTTTTAAAAGCCTATGTATACATATGTATCATGCATTTCATGTCAGTAGCCCTAAAAGGTACTCAAATGTTACAAGTTGTATCTTTTCTATCTCTCTTTACATTATTGTTCTTATTTATCTTTCCGGCCTTACATACTCGGTACTTTATTCGTACTAATGTCCCTTTTACCTGGGGACGTTGTGTTTCATGCTCGTAGGTCCCGATAGATAGGTTTACGGTCCTCCTAGTAGGTTATCAGCTCAACGGAAGGTATTGGTGCACTCCACTTGCTCCGGAGTTGCCTATTTAGTCAGTATGCCTTGGACATGAATTGATTGATATGGCGGGGCCCTGTCCTGACCTTTATGACATTTATGTACTCTTAGAGGCTTGTAGACAGATGTCATATATATGGATGCCGGTAAGTCCTTGTCGGCATATGTTTTGAGTGTACAAATGGCCATGTCCACCTTATAGGCTCGTATGTCACATGGATAAGTTTGTATATCATGTTAGGTCGTCCTATGTCGATTATTTCCTTTTATTGTATTCTGGTTATCTCATGTTTGACTTTTCGGCCCATTTATGCATGATGCTATGATAAGAAATATATATTACGTGGGTACTTGGTTGAGTAAGGCATTGGGTGCCCCTCGCGTCCCTCTGATTTGGGTTGTGATAGTAAAATAGTTGTCCGGCCCTATAAGACTCGGTACGTCTAACTGCTCTACCATAGTAGGCTCGCTCATAGGCACTCGGCCATACTAGGCTCTTTATCTCGGCCATTCTTGGCTCTCTCATAGGTGCTCGGTTATACTAGGCTCGGTATATAACTTACAATCTGATCAAAGGTGCCCAATAGGGGCCTACCGACCGATCATAGCTCAGTGGTGGTAAAAATATATATATATATATATATATATATATATATATATATATATATATATATATATATATATATATATATATATATATATATATATATATATATATATATATATATATATATATATATATATATATATATATATATATATAAATTGAATATAAGGTCCTGATAAGGGAAAATTATGTAACTTATGAGACTAGGATAATGTACATAAATTTAGGAATACGAACTTCTGATTATGTCTCGTTATCTAGCGCGTGTAGTTATGGGATCATGCCAAAATGAAGTAAAGATTTAGCATAAACATATTTGTACCAATCTGCGCAATAACCACGGCGAACTCAATTGGTCGCACCTTAATCTACAACCACGATAATGATGCTATCATTAAGCTACAAAAAGTATAACTAATGTACAACGAATGGCAAGCTCATTCTATATTAAAGTGGGCAGCATATCCCCTGATTATGTTACATTTACCACGTCCTATATTGCAGCAACAACCCAAACAACAACCAGTAGCTATATGGAACACAACCAGCACAATAACACGTCGAGCGGCAAGCTCGGTTCATGTCTAATAACACTATATTTTTAACCCTTTCCCTCTTATTTATATTCTGGGAAATGTTGATAATAGCAACACAATATAGTCAGGTTATTCCATAAATTTTCCAACCGTAAAAGTCTGCAAGAACACCTCCCAAACAATCCAACAATCAACAACATTACTCATAAGTGTTTCAATCGATATCTCACAAGTTCTAGCTTCAACGACTTAGCCGTAACATGGATAAACTCAAATACATATAGAGTATGAGGTTCCTTACCTTCAAACAGATGGAACAACTCGAATTTGAAATTACTTCACCACAAAGTATCCTTCCAATGCAGCCACAAGAACAAGTAAGAGAAACTAGCAAGCACTTCGGGTTTCTCGACACTAGAATCGCTTTGAAATACTTAAAATCACTTAAGATTGATATGAAACCCTCAAGAGAGTATTTTTCAGAACATATACAACTTAAAACAACCCCCCTCACGAGCTGGAACCACACCAAAATCAGCAACCACAAGAAAAACAAGAAACTCACTAGCACGACGGGATTTCTAGTGCTTGATTCATGTTCTTATCTTTGGTTTACACTCTAGAGCCATGGTGACTGCTTTGAGAGTGTTTTGAGAGAGTATAGGGTCTGGTTTGGTTAAAAAAAACTCAAATGAGCCTTGCCCCGATCTTTAAAGGTTGAAGATCAACCACCGCCTAAGTGGGTCCTAATGGGAGCTGCTTGCGCAGTCTCACAAAAACGCGAATACCTCTCTACTCGGATGGCGTATCGATGAACGGTTTAATGGGTTAAAACCTAGACTCGTAGATATTTAATTTTGTAGGTGTATCATATCGTAATTCCAAGTATATGGGGAGAAAGGCTCAGCTACATTTGACCCAATATTCAGTACATGATGAATGTGACTTGTGATGACTTTTGCCAACTTTTGTTCCACAACTCGCTTCACTTCAAAACATAACACACGACTAGCATACGATTAAAATGAATCATAACATAATCTCCTTATCATGTTAAGCACCCTAGTGTCACCCCAAAAGTATATGTTATAACATTCCCAACTTGTCAATTTTTGACGAAGCATTTTTCTTCAATTTGTTTAGCTACTAAGCCTTCCAACCCTATTGGTACTTGTTGTTCATGATCTTAAATATTTGTAAACTCCAAGTTATCATGATTAAATTACTTTATGTACTTTTAAAGATTATCTTATTTATGAACTTACATCAATTGACTTACGATGTACTCTTACGTACGAAAATATGGGGTGTAACATCATTCCCCCCTTTGGAACATTCGTCCTCGAATGTTGACTGATGAGCTTATCAGTATCATAACTTATAGCTCTTATGAATACCTTAATATTGTCCTTGCCATCTAGGCAATTATTTTGTGATTAAATCCAAAGGCAAGGGCATTGCCGCCTTTAGGCCTCTTTCTCACACCACGGCATGTGGTCAGAATTCTTCCAATCTCGTAACTATTACTACCTTCTGTCATGTAGCCTGTACCACTGTGTCCTTGTAAGCGCGCCGATGCGACTCTTCTCTCCTATTTCCTCCAGCTTTTATCCAATCTCTAGGCCTCTCTTTGTGAATATATACATAACTATAGAAAGCTGTACCTCCAGGCATCTATAGGTATACTAAAGTTCTTCGCCTTGTACTTTGTCGAACTTACGACTATTACTACATTTTATTTCGTAGCCTCGGTTATCCATTCTTATGGCTTTACTATATTATAACACTTACTTCGGTTTTATTATTACCGATGTCTGCTACCCAACTCCAGGTTACTCTCTCGCTGCTTATCCTATATGTATAAATCTAAGTTCTTTAATGCTTCCTCATTATTGTTCATCTTACGAATAACAGCCTAATCTCATCTCATACCTTGGAACTTTTATCCATCTATTGTTAATTCACTCTAATGTTGATCTATAATCTACCACTGACAACTTGAATCCCCTTATGTAATACATTGTCACTAGGGCTCACGTCTCATCGAGGAACATATGAAGTTATTTGCATGATCTACCTAGGGACGTTACTATACTTCATAACTGTATTTTATAGAATCCCAACATGATTCATCTTATAGGGGTATTCTAATCCCGTGCAAATCATGAAATACCTTCTCTTTGAATCATTATCAATCGAAGGCCTAAATGTCATCCTCTTATCATTTATCATAATTACACCCTTATTCTACTACCAAGGCGGCATCCCATCTCTTTTAAATGCTCCTAGTCTTAAACTCCTCTGAGTTCATTCAGGCTATACAGAGCTTTCTATAACTTACAGAAACCATCAGCTCTCTTATTTTGATGGGCTTAATCCTGAGGCCTTACCTATTCTTTTCACCTTCTCACTAACCTTTCCTTATCCTTACTCATGTTTACCTAAAACCTTGTTGCTCTACCATACTTTAGCTTGCGACTTCCTAACTTGCTAGCATCATAGTTTTCTTTATGTTATTCTAGAACCTTAAGTGAGATGTCACGTCATCTCTAACTCTTCTTTACTCGCTTAACAAGACCTCTCAGTACCTGAAAACCATAGGCTGGAAGATATGCTACTGACGACACCACTATCATTTTTGGATACGGAATCACGGTGCTTCTAGTCCTCTATCTGAAGTCTGGACTATTCATAACCTTCAACACTTGAGTATCTCGTACTTTATTTGTGTTTATCTTACTTGCCTTTATATCCCGCATCGTATCTTCTGTCTCTTTCACAATCTCCCTTCCACATAGGTGGAATACACATCCACACCTTGAAGCTCTACTATAATACTTGCACCTTTGGTGCATACACAATCAGGCGGGAGCTTCATTCTGACTTCTTATGAGGTTGGTACTCTTCTAATTGGCTTTATCGTAGAGCCATTATAGAATATGGACGTTGTAATATCTCTCTTGTACCTCTGATATTAAGAGTAATTCTACATTGTTCTGAATCACGATTTCTATAATTATCTAGATGTAATAATCAAACTCATGATTTACTTAGGGGATATAATTCTTTAGTTTCCTCTTCGCTCTCATCCTTTGAGTAGTCTTAAGCTATCGTCCGATCTACGGGTCAGGGTATTAGTTATTACTTTAGCCTTTCGTGGATGCTATGGAACATCCATGATTTAATCTTCTAACAATTCAATCCTTTACCTGTGACATGGACTCAATTCTTTCTTTTAACTTATAGCAGAGTCTCCTATAGTTGTATGAATGTCAACATATATGCTGCATGGATAATACTCCAAAATCTTAAGTGCGTTCATAACGTAAATAACTCTGGGTCATTGATTGAATAATTCCTTTCGTGGCTTCTCAGCTTTCTTTAAATGTAAGAAATTACTTTTCTTGGTCTTTGTGCCACTTTTCGCATGAATACTTGGCTTATCTTAGTTCCCACGCATGCTGGAAATTTGTGCAACACATATGATCACAAATATTACTTTTGACTTTTCTTCCCGTTCATTAGTCACGATAGGTGCCACTTTCTTATGGAGTGCATATGATAATTAGGCTCTAATACCAAGTTTGTCACTCCCCAAAAACCGAGGAGCGCGACCGGCACTCAACCGAGTGAACCCGGCCGAGCAAGCCTATTAGATTTCCTTCTACCCAAACTTATTCATGAATAAAGAGAATATATATATTCGTTAATCAAACACTAAAGTGATCATGTCTGCAATACCAATTACTTTCCATTAGTTACTTCATTTTAATGTCTCAATTTCACATACATTTTTTATAATCTGAAGTGGAAATAGCAATTCAAACACAACATAACGAGTTTGACTTCCCCAGTACCCATGCACAACCCACATAGTGTCTACAGAGCCTCTAAAAGATACAAAGGAGTACAATGATAGTGCCGGTAACAAGGCCCCGTCTATACCTCACAACGTGATAACATAATGTACAAAAGATACATGACCCCGGTGTAAGGTCCCATAAAATTTTGCAAAGGAAAAATAATGTTTCATGGTACCGGACTAGGGTTACGTGTTTGAGGATTGTAGAAATTCTTCACGGCGATCTTGCTCACCGTGGCTCAGACTTTTTGGGTTGAACAATGCACTTGGAAGTAAAGAAAAAAGTTTTGGCAGCGAAATGCGTTTCTGCGGTCCATTATGCGACCGTAGAATCACTCTGCGGGCCGCATAATGGCCGCAGAAGTGAGGCAGGAGAGGGTCAGTTTGGATGCCATTCTGCGATCGACTATGCGACCGCAGAACTGTTCTGCGGTTCATTATGCGACCGCAAAACAGGTCTGTGGGCCGCATAGTGACCGCAGATACAGACAGATGTTTGCCGGTTTTGGACACCAATTATGCGACCGATATGCGGTCCGCATACCAATTATGTGATCGCATACCTTGTTCCGGAGCTCCATTTTTGGGTTTTTAAAACCCGACCCTACTTCGTTAAATACACGCTTTGGGCCACTATTGAGCTAAAATCTGACATTTTAGAGTGAGAGAAAGTGCCCTAGAGTGAGAAGGTGTTCCTCAATAATTGTTCTTCAATTTGGGTGATTGTGGATCGACTCACAAAATCAGAACACTTTTTGCTTGTTAAGGCTACCGACACAGCGGAACAGTATGCTTAATTGTATATCAAAGAAATAGTCAGGTTGCATGGCACTCCAGTTTCCATCATTTCTGATCGGGGAGCACAATTCACCGCGAAATTTTGGAAAACGTTTCAGCAAGGTCTGGGTACTCAGGTGAATCTTAGTACAGCCTTTCACCCGCAAACTGATGGATAGGCAGAGCGGACTATTCAGACGCTTGAGGATATGTTGCGCGCTTGTGTTCTAGACTTCAAAGGTAGCTGGGATGATCATTTACCACTCATAGAATTTGCATACAACAATAGCTATTATGCTAGCATTCATATGGCACCGTTTAAGGATTTATATGGTAAGAGATATAGATCTCCCATTGGGTGGTTCAAAATTGGGGAAGCAGAGTTGATAAGGCCAGACCTCGTGCATCAGGCTATGGAAAAAGTTAATATCATTAAGGAGTGGTTGAAGACTACTCAGAGACATCAGAAATCCCATTCAGATGTTCGTCATAGGGATTTGGAGTTCAAAGAAGGTGATTGGGTATTCGTGAAAGCTTCCCCTATGAAAGGCGTAATGCGATTCGGTAAGAAAGGGAAATTGAGTCCGAGGTATGTCGGACCGTACAGAATCATTCAGAGGATCGGTGAGGTGGCATACAATCTTGAGCTACCACCTGAAATGTCATTAGTGCACCCGGTATTTCATGTGTCTATGTTAAAGAAAGTAGTTGGAGACCCGACAGTCATTGTTAGGTTGAGACTATTGAGGTTAATGAAGAATTGACTTACGAAGAGATTCCAGTTTCCATTATTGATCGGCAAGTCCGAAAGTTAAGAAACAAAGAAATTGCATCCGTGAAAATGCTATGGCGAAACCAACAGGTTGAAGAGGCTACTTGGGAGGCCGAGGAAGAAATGAAGAAAATGTATCCTTATTTGTTTGAATAACCATGCATTTATGAGTTGTGCCTTATGATAATGCTAAGAGATACTTTCTATGAATTATGTATGATTTGTACATTTGATGTTAAGGTTGTTCCGTTCTGGTAATATAATTGTTTGTGAGGCCATAGTTGGTGTTGTTTTGTGTTATGTTACATTGTTGGATTATGTATATGTTTTAAGAATGTGTTTCTAGGGCTCTCTGACAGGTGGATAGGCCTAGTTACAAGGGAAACTCTAGCGAAATTTTTGTAAATTTAGGGAGTTAGTCAAATTTGGGGCTGCTGGTGTGTGGTATGAAAACGGAGTTGCATAAGATGCTAATAACAGATTTTGACCCTCATTCGAGGACAAATGATCCTAAGTGGGGGAGAATGTAAGGCCCTATAAAATTTTGCAAAGGAAAAATAATATTTCATGGTGTCGAACTAGGCTTACGTGTTGAACAATGCACTGGAAAGTAAAGGAAACATTTTTTGGCAGCAAAAGGCATTTCTACGGTCCATTATGCGACCGCAGAATCACTCTGCGAGCCGCATAATGGCCGCAGAAGTGAGGCAGGAGAGGGTCAGTTTGGATGCCATTCTAGGGTCGACAATGTGACCGCAGAACAGGTCTGCGGGCCGCATAGTGACCGCAGACACAGACAGATTTTTGCCGGTTTTGGACACTAATTATGCAACCGATATGCGATCGATTATGCAATCGCAGACCTTGTTCCACAGCTCCATTTTTGGGTTTTTAAAACCTGACCCTACTTCATTAAATATATGCTTTGGTCCATTGTTGAGCTAAAATTTAACATTTTAGAGTGAGAGAGAGTGCCCTAGAGTGAGAAGATGTTCCTCAATAATTGTTCTTCAATTCTTGCTCAAATATTGGAAGATTAAGAAGGGAAACTCACTAGGTCTTCATCCTAAAGGTAAGATTCTACACCCTAACCCTCAATTTCGAATTTTGTTTAGAAATGGGTAATTAGCAAGATAATATTTGGGCATGAGAGTTGTTTATTTTACATGCATGTGTTATCAAAGGGTGTAGGAAGCTTATTGAGCTAAAAATGGTAAAGATTGGGTTGTGGGATGATGGAATCCTCCATAAAAGGACCTTTAAACCTTAATGCACACCTAGTGTTTGATAAAATGCTCAAATGAGCTAGAACCATGAGCATCTTCCTAATTTTGGTTCAATTTGTTATATTTCTACAATAGATAGAAGCTGCTAAGAATTTCGGAATATTTTAGAGTTTAAGGAAGCTCGATTGAGGTATGTTAGCTAAACTCTTCTCTTAGAATTGAATCCCATGATATTCATGTAATTTATGTAAGACCCGAGTGGTCCATTATAAAAACTGGCTATTCCGAGTAAGTTTGTGTTGAAAGATATATGTTCAATAAGTATCCTAAATGCTTTATTCATATTATATTATCAATTGAGGATGTGTTCAAGCATGGTCTGTGCATTAATAATGTTTCGACTTCAAGTCAAGTTCAAACGAAGGCTATTATGCCAAATTTTGTGAAATATCTCTATGTGCCTTAGACTCTTAATTGCTCACATGTGTACTACACACCTTGATTTGAATTATTGTTGTTGGTGACAATGATGTTGATGTTTGAAAGTGAAAAGGTGAGCATGAAATACTAAATATGGCCAACACGCCAAGAATGATTTTATAATTGTGGCCACTAGTGCCAATGAAATGAAAAGATGTGAAAGAAGTATGAAATGCGATGATTGATGTAAATGCGATGATTGATGTAAAAAGGTTGATGTCTCGAATAAGATAGCCTAGCTGATTGGGTCGTGATCGGACACCATGCCGCACACATGGTGGTGATTGTACTGGAAATTATAATTGAATTTGTGGTTGTGGTTGATGTCTCTAATGAGATAGACTAGCCGATCGGGTCGTGATCGAACTCCGTGCTAAAGGTATGAAGGTATTGATATTGAGAGTGATTGTGGTTGATGTCTCTAAAGAGATAGCCTAGCCGATCGGGTCGTGATCGGAATCCGTGCTAAGAGTACAGTGGTATTGGTATTGTGAATAATGGTATTGTGAATAATGATATATCGGTTCTAAGAGTCACCAATCTGAAAATATGGGAATTTACGTGAAACTTGATGCTTTGGTATTGTTTGAGACCTTCATTGATTTTATGATTATTCCTCCTTGTAATATTATTTGTTCTATTGAGAGGGTGTTTATTTATACATACTAGTGTTATTTGACAGTACTAACGTCCCTTTTGCCGGGGGAGCTGCATCTTTAAATGGATGCAAGTGGTTCCACAGCAGGAGATATTGATCAGTGATAGCAGTACACCTTCTTCCCAGCTGACTTGGTGAGCCCCACTTCATCCCGGGGTCATGTATCTTTTGTACTTTGTGTATTCTATTTGAGGTATAGTCGGGGCCTTGTTGTCGGCATTATCATTGTACTCTTCTTTATCTATAGAAGCTCCGTAGACATAGTGTGGGTTGTATGTTGGTACTGGAGGGAGTCAAACTCGTTGTGTTGTGTTTGAATTATTATTTCCACTTCAGATTATGAAAAAGTGTGTGAAATTGAGACTTTAAATGAAGTAACTAATGGTAAGAAATTGATATTGCAGACATGATCACTTTATTGTTTGATTTATGAAGATATATATATTCTCTTCATTCATGAATGAGTTTGGGTAGAAGGAAATCTAATAGGCTTGCTCGGTCGGGTTCACTCGGTTGAGCGCCGGTCGCGCTCCTCGGTTTTAGGGTGTGACACCCGAAATGAAGTGGGGCTCACCAAGTCTGCTAGGAGGAAAGTGTACTACTATTGTTGATCAACACTGCCTGCTATGGAACCACCTGTATCCATTTAAAGATGCAGCACCCCCGGCAAAAGGGACGTTAGCACTGTCGAATAGTACTAGTATGTAAAACTAAATACCATCTCAATAGAATGGATAATAATACAAGGGGGAAAGAGTCATGTGTTCAATAAGAACTTCAAACAATACTAAAACATCAAATAAGGATCACATAAGTTCTCAAGTCGATTTCCATGTTATTAGATTGGGTGATTTTTAGTGCCGATGTACCATAATTCACAATACCACCGTGTTCTTACACGAAGTCCGATCACGACCCGATCAGCTAGGTTGTCTTATTTGAGACATCAACCATAACCACAATTTCATCATAATTTCTAGCACAGTTACCACCATGTGTGCGGCATGGCATCCGATCATGGCCCGATCGGCTAGGTCGTCTCACCCAAGATGTTACCTTTTTCAGTTAATCATCTAACATCATACTTCTTTCATATTCATTCGATTCATTGGCACTAGTGATCACGATTACAAAGTCATTCTTGGCACTTGGCCGTATTTCATAGTTCCAGTTCCCTTTTTCACATTCAAATATCATTATCAACAATAATAGGGTCTCCCATTCAAGACATTAAATTCACATATGAGCAATTTGGAAAATCTTAGGCACATAGAGGCTTTTCATACAATTTGGCATAACAACCTTTATTTCGATCTTGACATGAAGTCTTAACATTTCTAACACATATTCCACATTTTGAACACATCCTCAAATAGCAAGAAGACATGATAAACCATTTAGAATAAATATTGAACATACATCCTTCAACACAACCACATTAGGAATAGCCAATTCAATAATGATCAAGGACCTAATCCAATTACATGAACATTGGGGGATTCGATTCTAAGAAGAAGAGGGTTTAGCCAACATACCTCAATTGAGCTTCTCAAACTCTAAAATGATCCGGAATTCTTAGCAACTTTAATCTATTTTAGAAATATAACAAGTTGAACCAAAATTAGGAAGATGGTCATGGTTTTAGCTCATTTGAGCATATTCTCAAATACTAGGTGTGCATCAATGTTTTAAGGCCCTTTTTGTGGAAGATTCCACCATTCCTTAACCCATTCTCTACCATTTTTATCTCATAACCTTCCAACATACTTCAAGGATACATGCATGCAAGACAACAATCCCCTCACCCAATATTTGTCTCTCTATTTAACCCATTTTTGTAAAATTTCCAAATTGAGAGCTAGAACATAGATTCTTACCTTTAGGGTGAAGACTTCCTTTGTTAATCCTCAATGGTTGAGAAAGAATTGATGGATAATAGGTTGAAGGTTGCTCCCTCACTCTAAGAACTCTCTCTCTCACTCTAGAATATCAGAAATGTGCTCAAAATGAGCTATGGTACATGTTTTAACGAAATAGGATCAGGTTTAAAAACCCCAAAAATGAAGCTCCGGAACAGGTTCTGCCACTGCATATGTGACCGCATAATGATTATGCGGTACGCAAAATGACCGCGAAAGGTGGCTCTGGGAACTGGGCTGGCCTGCTTCACTCTGCGGCCATTATGTGGCCCACAGACCTGTTCTGCGGTCGCATAATGCGCCGTAGAACTTCCCTCCATAAAAGTCTAAGGATGACTATGCGACCAAAGTGCGGCCCGCCAAACGGTTATGCGGTCACATAATTAGTAGCGAAATTAACATCAAAAATGCCGCAGAAAACTGCCTCGCTCTGCGACCATTCTGCGGTCTGCAGAGTGGTTCTGTGGCCGCAGAACGGGTCCCAGGCACTGTTCAATCCAAAAAGTCCGAACTGCGGCTCGCAAGCTCGCCGCGAAGAATTTCTACTATTATTAACCTATATGCCTGTCCCGGTATCACAGAACCCCGGCTTTTAGGAAAAGATTTTACGGGGCCTTACAAACACCTCCCAAACAGTCCAATAATCAACAACATTACTAACAAGCCTTTCGATCGATCTCACAAGTTCTAGCTTCAACGACTTATCTGTAACTTGGATAAACTCAAATACATATAGAGTTAGATATTACTTACCTTCAAATAGATAGAACAACTCGAATTTTAGATTACTTCACCACAAAGTATCCTTCCAATGCAGCCACAAGAACAAAAAAGAGAAACTAGCAAGCACTTCAGATTTCTGGCACTAGAATCGCTTTGAAATACTTGAAATCACTTAGGGTTTATATGAAACCCTCGGGAGAGTATTTTATAGAATTTTCCAGAACATATAACACTTAAAACAACCTCCAACACGAGCTGTAACCACACCAAAATCAGCAACCACAAGAAAAATAAGAAACTCACTAGCACGATGGGATTTCTAGCGGTTGATTCATGTTCTTATCTTTGGTTTTCACTCTAGCATCATCGAGGCTGCTTTGAGAGTGTTTTCGGACAGTATAGGGTCTGTTTAAGTTGAAAAATGAAACCAAATGAGCCTTTACCCTATCTTTAAAGGTTGGAGAATTATCCACCGCTTAAGTGGGTCCCAATGAGAGTTGCTTACCCAGTCTCGGAAAAACACGAATATCTCTCTACTTTGATGTCGTATCGATGAACGGTTTAGTGTGTTAAAAATTAGACTCATAGAAATTCACTTTGGTTGGTGGATCATCCCATAATTCCAAGTATATTGGGAGAAAATCTCATCTATATTTGACCTAATTTTCAGCACATTATGAATGTGACTTGTGATGACCTTTGCCAACTTTTATTCCACAACTAGCTTGACTTTAAAATATAACACACGACTATCATACGAATAAAATAACTCATAACATAACCTTCTTATCATGTTAAGAACCCTAGTCTCACCCCAAAAGTACATGTTATAATATTCCCAACTTGTCGACTTTTGGCAAAACTTATTTTCTTCAATTCGTTTAGCTTTTAAGCCTTCCAACCCTCTTGGTACTTGTTATTCATGATGTTAAATATTTGTAAATTCCAAGGTAACATGATTAACTTACTTTATGTACTTTCAAAGATGATCTCATTTCTGAGCTTACACCAATTGACTTATGACGTACTCTTATGTACGTCGTAAGAAAACATGGGGTGTAACATTTCGATAATTATGTTTATGTTTCGCTTTTGTTATGTTTGGCTTGTATATCAAGTTGAGTTATGCGTCATCACGACCGGTTGGTGGTTTTGGGTCGTGACATTATACATATGCTTGGTGAGAAAGAGTGGTATTGCACGAAGGGAAGAATGGTATTGCATGAAGGGTGTTTCCATTCTTAGTGAGGATAAGATAAATACACGAAAGATGTTATCGCATTATTTGATTTGACATATATACATGTGCTTGGTGATGATAAGATAAAATGCATGAAGGGTGTTGCCGTGCCATTTGATTTGATATCTTGAACATGCCCCTTTTATTATGCGTATTTGCAGATGAGGCTTATATTGTTTCACGGATATTGTTTCTTCTTTACGGACTTTACATACTGAGAAAGGTTTGGCGTCTATGTTTGTGAAATATGCTCATTATTTCTTTCATTTTATCGTTTCATTATTACTTGTATTTTTCCCTTGTTATTTCTCTTGCTTATGAACTGCACAAACTATGTTAAGTGACTATCTTTTGACTTAAAACTTCGTCACTACTTCACTGAGTTTAGTAAAAATACTTATTGAGTATATGGGGTCGTTTGTACTCTTTTTTTAAGAAAATATACCACTAAGATGTGTGCTTAGTGGTGTTTTTGATTATTATTGCTTAGTGATGTTTTTATTAGTAATAATCAAAATAAAAATTAACAAAATACAAAGTGTCTGGAGGTCTCACAAAATTTAAATGAGTGAAATATGAAAGTACATCAATCCTATTATCAAAGTTGAGTGTAACACTCAACTTTGTTAGTACAAAAAGAACTGTGGAGCATATTCCTTGAGGAGTCACGCCTGGAATTGAATATGTATAACCATTGCTTTCCAAGCTTGTATAGCATACCTTGTAATTCTGCACGTCTGATTCTGGGCATAAACCTTTGCAATCCTGAATATATGGTAGGTCCAGGTGATACCTACAACAATACTCCACGTTTGACAAGGCCAATTTTGTAACTAAATTACACGCAATTAAGTCCATCGTTACTCTCCAAGTCAAGGCATTGGTGATGTAGTTGTGACTTTGCCTCAGAGTTTTGCACTTGTATTTGTC
The DNA here is from genome assembly GCF_000715075.1 of Nicotiana tabacum. NCBI lineage: Eukaryota > Viridiplantae > Streptophyta > Magnoliopsida > Solanales > Solanaceae > Nicotiana > Nicotiana tabacum. Next base: position 54,505,168 of record NC_134088.1, read on the forward strand.
CTCTCTAATTACATACCTGCCAAAACTATCATCCTCTTGTGTGATAGATGAACAATGTAACTGGCATTTCCTCTAAATGATGCTCAACTGTCCCGCAATATGCTGGGAAATCCCATGGTTTAGATTGTCCAGCATTGGCAACGGCACAGTAATGTGCGTGTCCACAACCCTTGTGTTATCATGAGGCCTTCTAGTATTAACTTGTATGACCTCCAAGAAGCAACAGATGCAATGGAATGTGCATCTTCTAGTGTAGTACCTCCAATTTTCACCAACCTGTAATTCTATAAGGCTCTAGTTTGGTTGGCTCATGTGGAGCCTTCTCCCTGCCTTGTTAAGTGAGTATATGGGTTGGTTTATATAATGGCTACACCTACAGAGAATGAGTATCAAAGATACTAATACCACTCTAATAGGCTTGCCAACTCATACAACCAAGCACCCTCTATAGTATCTGCAAAACAAAAAACTATGTTAGTGGAAAAAAATCTTCCTACTCTCTTCACAATAGAAGAAAGTGCAGTGATATCTCCTTCCCCTAAGACCTTCCCATAACCTCCAGAATACATCCTCATCAACAACCTTATTACCAAGAAGCTCCCCATCGACTTATGTTTATTTGAAAGCATCATCAGTTGGAGTTTGGCTTGGTAGTTCTTACCCTAATGTAGGATATCTGTAGCTTGTCACTGTTCAATATCATCCTCCCTTGTGTGTCTAGTTCCTCAAACGAGTGTACCTGTACCAAGGCCTGTTGTTCTAGTGTCAAGCTAGCTAAATGATCTGCTAACTTATTGCTCTCCCTCAGTACATGAACTACCTGAAATACTCCTCTAGACAATAGTGTTTTCATCTCTCCTCCACTTGATTGGCTATGCTCTAGGGTGATTCCCAGACTTCCTCCAGTACTCTCTTCATTAGTAAGGAATCTGTTTTAATTTGACATGGAGGGTTATTTGTACTCATACTACACTTCTGCACCTTGCGTGCAGATGTTTGAAGCTAAGCAGCTGCGGAGTTTGAGGACGTGCATTGAAGACTACATCATTCCAGCCATCTACTATCATCTTATTCATAGTAGTATATGACTTGTGTTTCTATTTATGTAACTTCCAAACAGATTATGTATTTCTTCTTGCCAATGTTGTAATTTAAATCCTAGTCGTTCATGACTTGTACCACTAGTTCCTGGGATTAGTTGAGTTAATTTTCGGATTCTTATTTATTTTGTTGACGATGTTCGGTTTGAGTAGTAGCATGTATTAGTTGGCTTACCTAGCGATTTGGGTTAGGTACCATCATGACTTGGTAAAATTTTGAATCGTGATAAAAATAACACTTTCTTTGTTTTATTTTATGTAATATTATTTTCTTAAAATCTATTCGAAAAAATAATATATTTTTATATTTGAAAATTATTTAACTTTAAATTTTATATTTTATTTTTACATGTTTTTATGGTCACAAAGATCTCATGACATGTCTAGTTAAACATTACCATATAAAGTAAAATAGAGGGTACTATTTTATATTTGAAAACTCTTTAATTATAAACTTTTAATTTTACTCCTAATAATATGTTCTTATAGCTATAAAAATATCGCAACTTGTTTAACACCTATTCTAAAAATACTTTTGATATTCACCGAAATTCTTTCTTTTTTCCCTTAAATTCAATATCCATTCAACCACCGTCATATAAAAAAAAAAGGAATAATAAAATTCTAGTCGGAGTCAATTTAATTTGATACCTAAATTGAATAAGAGTTTTGGGAATTATTATTATTATTAATCGAATAAGAATTTTGGGAATTATTATTATTATTATTATTATGTAAAAATTGTTTTTCAACCAACCATCAATTCTTTTTTCAACTGAAACTTTATTGTTGATGTTTAGTTGAAAACAGCTTGTGCAAAAAATTGAAACGCTACCTGAAAATTATGTTGTTTGGACTCTATTCAAACTTGAATGAAGTCACACTCGATTCAACATAATTCGGCATGATGCCTAAACCTAATTCACACACACCAGTACCAATTTATTTCCTCACCCGTTTTACCCAACTTTTAATCGTTCATCCAATGCTTCATTATTAGCATTTGACTTTGTACCTCCCCCAATCACCAAAAAGTCGTCTATCTTCCATTCTCACCGCTTTACCCGTTAACGAGTTAAAGACCTTTGGTCAATGCCATCTTCTCCGTTTTCTCCTAAATGTACGTGTCGATCTCTCATTGGTTTTATCAATAAGGTCAGAAACGACAAGTCAGTCATTTGCATTGAAAATAGAAGATAATAAAAGAAGGCATAATACACTTTCCTGAATTTCCTCTGTTCTCTCTCTATTTCTTTATTAGTCATCTTTTGCTTTGTTCTTTTCCTCCTTTCACCTCATCTCTCTCTCTACTAAATTGGGTTTTTCCCCTTCTTTTCTTCTCTCTGGTTGATGGTATTGTAGATATGGCTGTAGATTTAATGACTACTGGCTATAGAAACAACAATACTTACACATCCAAAATCGAAGAAAACGCCATGCAAGAAGCTGCCGCTGGTTTACAAAGCGTTGAGAAATTAATCAGATTGCTCTCTCAATCTCAAAACCTTTCACAAAAGCAAAAACAGAGCTTTCAAGATCCGTCTATAAAAAGTAACTCCACTATAGATTTTTCACCAGATTACCTAGCAGTAGCTGATACAGCCGTCAACAGATTCAAAAAGTTCATTTCTTTACTTGGCAGAACAAGAACCGGCCATGCCCGGTTCCGCAGGGGTCCAATCACCACTATAAGTGCTCCGGTTCTACGGAAAGTCGATAAAGAACCGGAGCTGCTCTGTCTACCGGCGCCCAGTCAGAACCGGCTGGTTGAAGAAAAGTTAAAAACCGAAAATCCACAAGCCGGTTCGAAAATCTATTGTCCCACACCAATTCAGCGTTTGCCTCCGTTACCCCTTAACAACCACCAGCACCAGCTGGTGAAAAATGGGTCAACGTCGGAGAGGAAAGAATCAACGACCACAATCAACTTTGCTACCCCATCGCCGGCGAATTCTTTCATTTCATCGTTGACCGGTGACACCGAGAGTTTGCAGCCGTCCTCGATGACGTCGTCCGGTTTTCAAATAACGAATCTTTCTCAGGTTTCATCCGCCGGTCGGCCGCCGCTCTCGACGTCGTCGTTTAAGCGGAAGTGCAGTTCCATGGATGATTTGGCCGTGAAGTGCAGCAGCGCCGGTGGGTCCTCCGGTCGTTGCCATTGCCCCAAGAAAAGGTAGAAGTCAACGACCTAGATATATTATTAATTAGGACCAATAATTGCCATAGCCGAAAATATTCCCTTTCACTTGTATTCTTGAAATATTAGAATTTGATTGGACTTGTGTTTTATTGACAAATTCTTTTTTCTATCAGGAAATCAAAGGTCAAAAGAGTGGTGAGAATCCCTGCAATTAGCATGAAAATGGCTGATATTCCACCAGATGATTTTTCTTGGAGAAAATATGGTCAAAAACCTATCAAGGGTTCTCCTCATCCCAGGTAATTACTTATTAAACTTATCGATCAACTAATCAATCAATAAATGTACTTCAAATCCATGATATGAATAATAAATATTGGTTGAATAATAAATATTGGGGTAAAATATTTCAGGGGATATTACAAGTGTAGCAGTATAAGAGGATGTCCAGCAAGAAAACATGTGGAGAGGGCATTGGATGATCCAAACGTATTGATTGTAACATATGAAGGAGAACATGATCATCCATTTTCCATTACAGAGACACCACCAGCTGCTATAGTACTTGAATCTTCTTGATCTTAATTCATCATCGATATTCAACTAATCTAGCAGCTCACTTCTTTTTTTCTTTTTGCCCCACCAAGAGACGTGAACAATCTAAATCTGCAGAGAACAATCAATGCAAAAGCGCTTCATTTAGTCAACTTCTAGTGAAAAGAACAAGATGGAGATATTGGCATTTGAGGGGAGGGGTCCATTTCTTTATTATTGTTCTACAAGTTTATTGGCAGTTGAAAACTTTTGATTTTGCGTTGAAAAGTAGAAGGCAAATATCTCAAAGTTGTGGATTTGGTGGACATTAATCATGCACGTAGTGGGGTTTTACATTTTTCCTTTTTATTTTTTTGGTTTATGGGGTGGGGGAATTTCTTTTATTTTGTCAACCCCTCCTAATACACCCTTCCATATCATGTTAAAAAGATTATTCTTTCTTTTTTTTCATCTCTTTCAATTGGAATAATACAGTACTTACTCCTTTCCTCTTCTCAATTGCTGTATTTCAAATGTCACCAACTATTCAATCAATAATAGTAATAAACTTCAGTAGATTTTGTTTCACTAAAGAACTTTTTTAGACAGTAACTTCAATGAATTTGGTAAGGATCAAATATGATGAACGCTAAAAGTATTGAGTAATGTTTAGTTCACTTATATGCGGTGGGTGGTTTAGGAAGTACACTAGCTCGTTTAAGCTCCGAAAGAATCAAATACTCCCTCGTTTCAATTTATGTGAATCTATTTCCTTTTTAGTCTGTGCCAAAAAGAATTACCTCTTTCCTTATTTGGAAACAATTTACCTTTATGCAATGATTTATAGCCACACAAAATATATGTGTTTCATTTTACACCACAAGTTCAAAAGTCTTCTCTCTTTTTACTTAAATTATGTGTCCAGTCAAATGGGTTCACATAAATTGAAACGGAGAGAGTAAATTTTTTAAAAAGAGTTTTGCTTCCCTATGCAATGATTAATTAATGGGAAATTGATATTAATGCATTAATCAAATTGCTACATGTACTATTCTTTTGATATAGCAACATTATCACTTAAGAAGTAATTTGTCATTGTCGAAGTATTTTAATTACTATAGAAAAGACATCATTTATCGTATTTTTATATGGTTGTGGACAAATATTACATACGCGTCGGGTGGTTATGCGAGGAAGTCCACTCATTCCAGCTGCGACTCAAATATTAATAAAGGTGTTTTGCTTCCCATCGTAATTGTTACTCAATGGGTGGAATTACATCAAATTATTATGTACATTAGAACGTATTGAAAGTGGTATTTATGGGGTGAGATAGTTGGAATTCTTTTATCTTTAATCAAAAGTTTCATGTTTTAATTAATCTTGGCAATGAAGAACTTTTCGATCGAAAATATTGTCCTTTTAATGGATTTACTTTTTATAAATTCGGATGAATCAAATTAGTAAACTTCGGATACCAAATAATTAAAGAAAAACGTTATATACCTTCTGACAAACTAAACTTTAACCGTTATTTGTTGTAAAATACTCCATTCGGTTCACAATAAGTGATTTTTTGGCATTTTCACACAGATCAAGAAATTTATCTTTTAACATTAATTAGCAATGAAATTGACCATATTAGTCTTTACTATCTCTTCACATAAATACTCCAACACTATTTACTCTAAATACAATGTACGAAAAAAATAATTAATTCATTCTTGAAATCTGACAAGAGTGGGTTGCTTTAGTGGTAAACACCTTCCACTTCCAACCAAGAGGTTGTGAGTTCGAGTCACCCCAAGAGTAAGGCGGGGAGTTCTTGGAGGGAAGGAGTCGAGGGTCTATCGGAAACAGCCTCTTTACCCCAGGGTAGAGGTAAGGTTTGCGTACACACTACCCTCCCCACACCCCACTAGTGGGATTATACTGGGTTGTTGTTGATGTTGTTATTCTTGAAATCTGAAAAAATCACTTTTTTTTAATAAAAAAAAGATCAAAAAATCACTTATTATAAACCGGAGAGATAATTACTCATCAGTCCTGGAACAAATTTATTAAAATTAAAGCAAGGAGGAACTTGATTTGGGTGGAGGGGATAACAAAGTCAAAAGAAAATTAGCGGGGTTGATGATCAATGTCTATCGGAAACAGCCTCTTTACCCCAGGGTAGGGGTAAGGTCTGCGTACACACTACCCTCCACAAACCCCACTAGTGAGATTATACTGGGTTGTTATTGATATTGTTGTTGTTATTCTTGAAATCTGAAAAAATCACTTTTTTTTAACAAAAATAAAAATCAAAAAATCACTTATTATAAACCGGAAAGATTATTACTCATTAGTCCTGAAACAAATTTATTAAAATTAAAGCAGGGAGGAACTTGATTTGGGTGGAGGGGATAACAAAGTCAAAAGAAAATTAGCGGGGTTGATGATCAATTGATTACTTTATGACCTCGAGGGTGCCAACCACTCCCCTTTAATATATGTATATTAAATATTTGGTCCAAGTCTTTGGATTCTTATGATATGAATGATTTATATTTTCAAAGGTTTTCCTTTTCTCTACGATTATAAAAATGTGGGGTGGGGGCATTTGACAATTTTTGAAGTGTCGTCGTTATTCATTAAACAAGAAGATTGTTTCTAGATGGAGTGTATGAGTCTCATGTGAGCTAGGGTTTGTGAAGGAAGACTTGTGAAATGAGCCTCCCCGAGGTGATAACTTGGTCTACTAGTCTTTGTTTTTCTTGCCTTTTTGTCTGGTCAAAACGTGAGAGCTTTCCCTTTCGATGGTGTTTGGGATCCTATGCAACATTTTTTGGAATATTATATGACTTTGATCTAGTTTCTTATCTTTTTGTTAAACCATCCGGTATTTGAAATTTACCGATTCAACTGATTCGGAATCCCATTGATATATGTTCACGAAAAGAAGTAAAATGCTCTACCAAAATGTTTTATATTCTGAAGGCTCGAATTAAAGATCTCGTGTTAAATCAGGAGGCCGATCCAAACCATCTCACTATACCATTAGATATTAGTTTGATCTAGTTGCTACTGCTGCTACTACTAGTTTTTGTTATAAAAGTTTTCTCATCATAGAGCTCGAAATTAGAGATTTCATGCTAAGTTTGAAAATCGATCCCGATCGTATCATCAAGCCCCTCAATAGTACTTTGATCTAGTTTCTACTGCTGTTCTTAGTTACTATAATTTTGTCCCTTCTTTAGCTATAATACATGGGAAATCCTAGTAAAATATTCAAATCGATTAAACTAGAAATGATTTTTTTCTTCCACTTCCTTTACTTTTGCTTCCTTTTTGCCTCTTTTCTGGCAATACACATTTCAATTGGCGAGTAGGTAAGCATAATATATCCAACATCATTGAAATTCCAATTATTAAATAGGCTAAAATGGTGAGAATGATTTCACGACCCAAAATCTCAACCATGTGGTCGTGCTAAGTTAGTATTAGAGCCCTAGATGCATAGGTCTCATGAGTCATGAACAAAGTAGAGTCTTGAGGATTGGCACAAAGATGTCTGTACGTATCTTCTAGAGGTTATAAGGCTTTAGGAAACTTCAATTTCTTTCTTCTCTTATTCTTTCACAGATGATAAGGACGCGTACGTCATCCGCAGCGGATTAGGAGTCGAAGCTCTAAATTGCAGCCACTACCCGGGTAGGGGCCGGGGTAGAGGTAGAGGTAGAGCTTAGCCTATAGCACGTGCAGCGGCACGTGTTGTTGAGCGTCAGGTAGAATAGAATGATGAAATCCCAGTTCGGACTGAGCCAGTAGGACCAGCTCAGGTCCTAGAGGGGTTCATTGCTACCCCTGTGCTTCAGGATGCCTTAGTCTGCATGGTTGGCTTCATGGAGAGTATGGCTCAGGCCGATGTGTTTCCGGTGGCACCAAGTTGTTTCCCCCTCACTTTAGTGGTGTACCTTCATAGGACCCCCTGACCGTTGCCATGAGATTTTGCGCAACATGGGGCTAGTGGAGTCAGAGTTAATTCCATTGTATTTCAGATGCATGGTTCCGCCAAGAGGTGATGGCAGGTGTATGAGGTGGGAAGGCCAGCGTGATCACCTCCTCTCACATGGGCTCAGTTCTCGCAATTGTTCTTGGAGAAGGTTATTCCGTTCACTTAGAGAGAGGAGTTGCGCAGTCAGTTAGAGCGCCTTCAGCATGGTAGCATGAACGTTACTCAGTATGAGACTCGATTTGTTGATCTGTCACGCCATGTAGCTATCCTGATCCCTACTGAGAGGGAGAAGGTATGGAGGTTCATAGAGGGTCTTACATATGGTATCAGACTTTAGATTGCCAGAGAGTCTGAGATCGAGATTCCTTTTACTTAGGTAGCAGAGATCGCTAGGAGGATCGAGCGCATCAGAGGCCAGGCAAGGGAGTCGACCTTTGACAAAAGGCCCTGTCATTTTGGAGGATTCAGTGGTGCCTCGTCTGGAGGTAGGGGTTCCTTTGGTAGAGGCCATCCTATCAGGCCAGTACAGTCAAGACTACAGGTCATATATGGTACATCAGGCAGCAACGGTGCTTATGTGTGACGACTCGATAGATCGTTTTGAGTACTAGGCTTATTTTTCATATTTTGAGATCTCCCTGTCACGACCCAAACCGATGGACCGCGACGGGTACCCGATACCTTACTCAACCGAGTACTAACGTAATGTATCCTTCTCATTACATCAACTTGGGTAAATGGGCCAGAAGGGCTGTATGAGGTAACAAGAATAAAGCATGAGGGAACACTTGACATAAAATGACCCAACCTAAAATACTGACTTATACATATGACATACGGGCCTATAAGGCTAAAATAATCACTTGTACACTGAACATAGGCCGAAAAGGCCATACAATCTTTCATATACATGACATATGTTTACAGGCCTCTAAGATTACATAAACACCGTAAGGCCGGGACAGGGCCCTGACATACCAATCAATACATGTCTAAATCATACTTACCAAATAAGCAACTCCGGAGCAAATGGAGCGCACCAACACCTTCCGCTAAGCTGATAGCCTACTTGGAGGACTCTCAACCTGTCTATCGGGACCTGCGGGTATGAAACGCAATGTCCCCAGGCAAAAGGGACGTCAGTATAAATGATGTACCGAGTACCAACATAACGTATCTTTCTCATTACATCAACATGGGTAAATGGGCCAGAAGGGCCGTATGAGGTAACAAGAATAAAGCATGAGGGAACACTTGACATAAAATGACTCAACCTGATATACTGACTTATACATATGACGTATGGGCCTATAAGACCAAAATAATCACACGTACACTATAATAGGCCGACAAGGCCATACAATCTTTCATATACATGACATATGTATAAAAGCCTCTAAGAGTACATAAACGCCATAAGACCGGGATAGGGCCCCGACATACCAATCAATACATGTCTAAATCATACTGACCAAATAAGCAACTCTGGAGCAATTGGAGCGCACCAACATCTTCCGATGAGCTAATAGCCTACTTGGAGGACTCTTCACCAGTCTATCGGGACCTGCGGGAATGAAACGTAGTGTCCCCAGGCAAAAGGGATGTCAGTACAAATAATGTACCGAGTTTGTAAGGAATGAAAATCCGTAAACAATAGACATGAGAAAAACATGGAGTAAAGGACTCAACATGTATATCTGAATAGCTTTGTGAATCATTTAATATTATAATGTCATGCATATGCATATAAATATCATACCATGCATGGGAATATGCGTTCGTAATATCATCAAGTCTCCGAGGGCATCACATCATATCATCTCGGCCACTGTGGGCAAATTATCAAAGTATACCAGCTGATCAGGTGATGGTGCGTATATAACGCCGTAACCTTTTTCCATATCCCATATACATATAAATACATATAAATATATGTATATAACGCCATCTAGTCATGGGCCAATGTACATGCATAAATGAATGCAATGCATGAGAAGTACGCCAATAAAATCTCTCGGAACGTCATAAGACCATTATACCTCTGATTAATATCATAAAATAATTTTTATCAACTTCCGTATTTTCTGAGACCCATGAATAGATAAAATAATAAGATACATGGGAAATCAAGAATATAAGCATCTCTAGCATTTCTATGAATAGAGTCATTTATGGAAGTTGTGCATTTGCTCGCTTCATTTGTATCGTATGGATCATGCCAAAAGGAAAGAAGGGATAGCCTTAACATACCTGAACTGATTCTCTTGACAATCCTTTTGACACACGCCAATCGCGATGAAACACGTAACAGTGAGATCAAAATAGGGAACGACAAAATTCAATCACAACAATAGCATAAACGAGATGCCTACCAAGTGCTCCATCGTGTGTAATTTGGTATTATAGTAGGAAGATGTTATGTCTTCTTTTGATATATTCTAATGTGTCTTTGTAATGGAAAGAGCACTCTATTTGGATCACTTGAAAATCTGAAAGACAAAATAAAGCAAAATTTCTAATTATGTTGCAACACGTAATGAAGAAATGTGTTTGAATAGGTGTGGGACCACTTCATGTGGTGGCTTAGCCACATAAAATTAATTTTTCACCTTTGAATTTGAGTTAAGAGTCATTAGTTTGAAGGGTGGGCTACCACATTGGGGAATTTTAACCTTTATCCAATGATTTAGGTAATATCCCATTACCCAATAATTAACCAATTACCCACAAAATTAAGAATTTTCTCAACTTACTTAAAAATACTACTCACTTTTAACACACCTTATACATCTTACTATCATGGCCATGTGGTACCTTGTATGGTATTAGTCCATAAATATCGAATATTTTAGCTCGGGCCATATTTTATTCCAAAATGTCAAACTTCGACGAAAATCATTTTCTTCGATTTGCTTACCCTCTCACCTTCACGAATTTACTCATCACTTGTTTCAATTAGCATAATGCTTATAACCTTAGAATAATCTCATTCACGAACTTACGTCGATTAACTTACGACGAAACTTTAATGTACGAAAAATGTGGGATGTAATGTTTTATTTTCGAACTTTCATCAATTTACTTATGGCGTACTTTTATATACGAAAACATGGGATGTAACACTCCCATAGCTTCGTTTAATATTTATTGAATTACGCGTGTAGCCCATGTCATTTTTCGGTAAGCTTTTACGTAAAATGTTGAAGAAAAAAGTGATTTTCGACTTATATGTGAGGCTTGAATTGACCATGGTTAATGTTTTTTTGTAAACGTCCTCGAATCGGTGTTTTAACAATTCCGATAGGTTCGTATGATATATTTGGGCTTGTACACATGTTTGGTTAGGGTCCCGAGTGATCCGAGCGCATTTCGACGCATTATGTAAAAGATTGTGAAAATTGAGTTTTTAAGTTGTATCTTGCGTTTTGATGATGGATTCTTGATATTTAATGTTATTTTTGTGATTTGAGGTAGCGAGCGAGTTTGTATACTGTTATTACACTTGTGTGCATGTTTAGTTTGGAGCCTAAGGGGCTTAGGTGAGTTAAGGATGCACTACTGATTGATTTGGAGCGGTTGATGCACATCTATTGCTGGTGTCAAGTAGCAGGTCATGCATTTGCGAGAACCTGATAAAAAATGCGAGCCTCTCATTTGCGATGTTAGGCTCGCAAATGCAAAGTAGGAACTAGGGGCTAGGGTTTGCATTTGTGAACAAATGTTCGCTTTTGCGATCTGGTTTAGGTTCGCTTTCGCGGTACTGGAGTCGCATATACGGCACTGTATTAGGTAGAGTAGCTTCGCATTTGCGAAACTTGGCTTAGATATGCGAGGGGGTGTCCTTCGCAAATGCAAAGGTTTTATCACATTTGCGACTTTTGCATGACTGTTGCACTGGTCACTTTTGCGATCAGTGTTTCGCAATTGCGTACATCTCCATTGCGAACTCTTGTTCGCAATTGCGATGTCTGTAGCTGGGTAAAATATGGGAAAGTCTCCACTTAGCTCATTTCACACTATTTTTTAACTCTAAACACTTTAGAGGCAATTTTTGAAGAGGAGTTTATTCCCAAATTCAATGGTAAGCAACTTTAACTAGTTTTCAATAAATTTCAATTACTTTTCCATGCTTTTTATCATCAAATCCATAAATTCCAAGGTAGAAATTAGGAATTTTGTAAAATTGAGATTTAGACCTTGAATTGAGATCGGATTTCGAAACAAATCACATAACAGAGCTCGGGGTGAATGGGTAAATAGGATTTGGTCTGAATCTTGAATTTTGACCAAGTGGGCTCGGGGTTGACTTTTGTTGAATTTTTCAATTTAGCTAAAGATTGAACCTTATTCGTGGGTAGTTTATAAAGCTTATTTGAAATTGTTGGAACGATAATTGTCTAGATTCGGTTGGTTTTGAGGCTTATTCAAAAGGAAAAGCCATGATTGATTGTGATTTTATTACGGAAAGAGGTAAGTGTCATAGTTGACATTGACTTGAGGGAATTAGGAATTGTTTGGTTTATTGGATACGTGAATTATTTTTTAGGGACGACGTATATGCAAGGTGACGAGTATATATATGTTGTTGTGGGTTAAAGCATGCCGGTGGAATTTTTCTTATTTGTATCATGTTGCTTCACTTACTATGTTTTCCATGTCTTACATAGATTGTTTTTTGTTTAACTATCTGTTTTCGTGTTTATTGTTTATGTTAGAATTGTTGAGATATTGAAAGTTGAATTTGCTTATTCTAGTACTATGGTTGAAGTTGAAATTTGCTTCCCACCTTATTTGATACTTTAAGTTGTTGTTGTTGTTGTTGTTTGGTGATGAAGAGTGAAAAGCATGAAGGGTGTTGCCGAGCCATCTTTGCATATTGATATCATTGATTGACTGAATGTAAGGATAAAAGCACGAAGGGTGATATCGTGCATATGCATTCTTATTATAATATTGTGAGCATGTGAGTAAAAGCACGAAGGGTGACACTATGCAAGTTTATCAATTTCATTATTTTGCTTGATGATTGGAAATATGAATTTTAATACGGTGGTTTCATTGTGCGTGTGTGAAAGCGGTTTACTTCATGATTACTTAGTCACTGTTTCTGTCTATTGTCCTTTATATATGTCCCTACCCCGTAATTGCATTTTATTTTACTTGTTATTCTTTATATATATATATATACATATATATATATATATATATATATATATATATATATATATATATATATATATATATATATATATATATATATATATATATATATATATATATATGTGTGTGTGTGTGTATGTGTATTTGTACATGGTTAATGTAGGTGTCTTGTCTTAGCCTCGTCACTACCTCATTGAGGTTGGACTTGACACTTACGGAGTACATTGGGTCAGTTGTACTCAAACTACACTTCTGCACTTCTTGTGCAGATCCCGTTGTTAGTCCTAGCGATGCATAGAGGAGATTTCTTGGATTAGATCTATCCAGGAGACTTGAGGTAGAGCTCCGCGACGTTTGCAGTCTATGAAGGCCACTTCTATCCTGTGTTACTGTTTATCTTGCTTCGAACAGTTGTATTTCATTTTAGACTATATTTATAGTACTCTAGTCGTTCATGCACTTGTGACTCCGGATTTCTAGGATTAGTATAGACCGCATTATTTATGGATTTATTACATGTATTTGAGTCATTAATTATTAATATTATGCCTTTAAATTGTTAAAAGTTGGATAATTCTGGCTTTGCCTAGCAAGTGGATATTAGGCGCCATCACGACCCCATGGTTGGGATTTCGGGTCGTGACAAGTTGGTATCAGAGCACTAGGTTGCGTAGGTCTCACGAGTCCCGAGCAAGCTTAGTAGAGTCTGAGGGATCGGTACAGAGACGTCTGTACTTATCTTCTAGAGGCTATAAGCCTTTAGGAATTTTTTTACCTTTTCTCTTTCTCTATCGTGCGATTTGATTCTATCATTGAGTTTGAATTGTTATATTTTTGTTCTCTCACAGATTGTGAGGACATACACAACATCCACAGTTGATCAGGAGCTAGAGCCCCAGGTTGCAGCCACTACAAGGGGTAGGGCCGGGCCCGAGGTAGGCCTAGAGGAAGAGGCAGAGCTCATCCTATAGCACGTGCAACAACACCTATTATAGAGCCTCGGATCGAGTAGGAGGAAGATATCCCTATTTCAGTTATACCAGTTAGACCAGCTCAGGTCCTAGAAGGGTTCATTGCTATCCCAGTACTTTAGGATGCCTTAGTCCTCCTGATTGGCCTTATGGAGATTGTGGCCAAGGTTGGTGTGCTCCCTATGGCACCGACCCTCTCTTAGGCTGAGGGAGGAGCCCAAACTCCCGCTACTCAACCTCTAGAGCAGATGGCTCATGGATATAAGACTCCAATAGTTACACCAGTTGGAGCAGTTCAGCATGTTATTGATACACAGTCTGGTGAGGGATCCGCGTTGTCAGTCGAGGGGCTAAAAAGGATGGATAGGTTCACCAAGTTGTTTTCTATTCATTTTGGTGGTACGCCTTATGAGGACCCCCAGGATTTCTTGGATCGTTGCCATGAGATATTGCACAACATGGGGATAATGGAGTCCAATGGAGTTGACTTCGTTGTGTTTCAGATGTATGGCTTCGGCAGAGGTGGTGGTAGTAGTATGTCTGGGGTAGACAAAATAGTTCACCTCCTCTCACTCGGGCTCAATTCTCACAGTTAATTTTGTATAAGTTTATCCCTTTCACTCAGAGAGTGGATCTCCTGATGGTAGGCTATAGTTGTGTGTTTTAGTTGCTTATCACACTCTAATTTACTACACTTTAATTGAGCTGAGCTTTAATCGCTAGTGTTTTGCACTAAGTTTATGTTTTATTCCTTGTAAGAGTGATTCCGAGCTATGTAGATGTTATGGGATGAATTCATGCTCTTTTGGAGCTTTGAAGTCTGAGTAAAAGCCCAAGGATTTAGTTGGGATCGAGTTCGGGGATCAACGGACATTAGTGCATTCAAAGAGAGAAACGAAGAATCGAGCCGGGCGTCACCCAGTTGTACGATCGCGCACTGGGCTTGCACTTGAGGCAGTGTACCATCCAAAGTGCATGACCTAGTGCGCGAGCACCTTCCTAGGTGCATGGCCGCACACGTCCTGTCCGGGAAGAATCCTATTTATTGAAGGAGAAGGTGTGTTTGTTTGGGCCCGACCCTACTTAGTATATATACATGGAAAAACGGTATTTTGAGGACTTTTGACATACTTTAGACCTAAGGAGGATAAGGAGAAGTAGGATAAGCAAGAGCACAAGGATTTCATCATTCAATCCACACTCAATATAAGGGTTTGGATTGTTTTATGTTTTCCTTTGACTTAAACTTATTTGTGATAAATTTCTCCATATCTATGGAGTAATTCTTCTTTAGGGTTTGACGGATTTGGTGTTTTGAGAATTGTTTGTGGATATTAACTCTAGTTTTTATGTATTGAATCGTTTTGAGTGTTTTAATTGTTGCTTATATATTCACATGTTTTTGTAATCGAAAGAGGCATAACTTGTGATGTTTTTGTATTATCTTATTGGTTGAATTCATTGATTCTTCATAGTAATTGAAAGAGGCTAGTTGAATTATTGTTCAGACCTAGTTAGGAGGATAATTGAAAGAGGTTCTCCTAAAGACAAATCCACTACGAATTCTTGCATATCTTCACCGAGCTTAACTTAGTTCATTTTGTGAGGTTGAGACTTAATCGAGAGAGGAGTTTCCACTGAACGTTTGAACTAATAATTGAGTGAATTCGAGAGACTCACTTGAACCTTATACGTGAATTGACTAGAGTTAAATCCTAGACAAGTATCTTTCACCTATCCAATAGTTTATACTTTTAGTAAATTTTAGTTTTAATCACACAAATCTAAATTGCCGATCATCTTGGATAGCAATTAAACTAGAATCTATAAAAATACTATTTAAATCCAATCTCTATGGATACGATATTTTTCTATACTATATTCGACTAGTGAGCATATTTAAGTGTGTATTTTGCGCTCGTCAAATTTTGGCTCCGTTTCCGGGGATTGGCAATCAATAGTGTTGAAATAGTTTGTAGTGCTAATTCAGGAATTGTTCTTTTTATTTTATTTTTCTCTTTTTACGTTTGGTGTTCCTTGATTGTGCGTAGGCTACAGGTTAGATTGATGCATGACTCCATCTTCTGGGAGAGAATTGCTACCATACGAACCAGAAATTAAGAAACAACTGCGATAGTTGGGGAAGGAAAGAAATCTCCCCGAGAATACAGAGAAAGTTGGGCAATCCTCAACCAAAGAAATTATGGCGGGAGATGCATAGAGGAGATCGCTAGGCGTATCGAGAGGTTTGTAGATGGCCTTACTTACGGCATCAAGTTACAGATGGACAAAGAGAATGAGGATGATATTTCCTTCACTCGAGTTATGGAGATCGCTGGGCGTATCGAGAGGGTTCGTGGTCAGGGTAGAGAGGTAGCATGTGAGGAGAGACCTCGTTATTCCGGTGGTTTTAGTGGTGCCTCATCTGGAGGCAGGGGTACCTTTGGTAGAGGCCATCCTATCAGGCTCATTCAGTCAACGGTTCAGGTATCACATGGTGCTTTGGGTAGTCGTGGTTCTTATGGGTCTCGCCCCGAGCAGCTAGCATACAATTCACCTTCAGCTCCCTTCAGTGCACCGCCGATTTAGAGTTATCAGGGTGGTTATTTAGGTCGGCAAGGTTAGTTCCAAGTTCAACAGTCACATCATCCGAGGGCTTGTTATACTTGTGGAGATCCTAGTAACATTGTGAGGTTTTTACCTAGGACACATAGCAGCATGCCATAGCAGGGTACTCGTGCTATGGTTCCAGCACCGGCCACCTAGGGGTGGGGGTCAGGCAGCTCGAGGTGGTGGTCAGGACATTAGAGGTGGAGGCCAGCTAGTAAGAGGTCATCTAAGAGGTGGATGTCAGATTGGTGGGGCTCAGCCCCGTTTCTATGCATTTCCATCTAGACTAGAGGCAAAGTTGTCGGATGCGGTTATCACAGGTATTGTTCGGGTTTTCCATAGAGATGTCTCAATCTTTTTTGATCCAGGTTCCACTTATTCGTATATGTAATCCTATTTTGTTTCATACTTGGATATGTCTCGTGACTCTTTGAGTACCCCTATTTATGTGTCTACGTCTGTTGGGGATTCTATAGTGGTATATCATGTCTATCATTCGTGTGTGTTCTCTATCAGTGGTTATGAGACTAGGGTAGACCTTCTGTTACTCAATATGGTGGACTTTTATGTGATTTTAGGCATGGATTGATTGTCACCATATCACGCTATCTTGGATTATCACGCCAAGACTGTGACGTTAGCTATGCCGGGGTTGCCAATATCTGAGTGGAGAGGTTCATTGGGTCATGTTCCTAGTAGGGTGGTGTCTTTTCTGGAGGCACAATGGATGGTTGAGAAGGGGTGCTTGGATTACTTGGCCTTTGTGAGGGATGTTAGTGCTGATACTCCTACCGTTGATTCAGTTCTAGTAGTGAGAGAGTTTCCAGATGTGTTCCTCGTAGACCTACCAGGCATGCCGCCCGATAGGGATATTGATTTTGGTATTGAATTAGTGTTGGGCACTTAGCCCATATCTATTCCACCATATCGCAGGCACCAGTGGAGTTGAAGGAATTAAAGGAACAACTTCAGGAGTTTCTTAGTAAAGGTTTCATCAGATCGAGTGTTTCTCTTTTGGGTGCTCCAGATCTATTTGTAAAGAAGAAAGATGGCTTTATGAGGATGTGTATTGACTACAGACAGTCGAATAAGGTTACTATCAAGAACAAGTACCCACTATCACGTATTGATGATTTGTTTGATCAGCTTCAGGATGCTAGGGTATTCTCGAAGATTGACTTGAGATCGGGGTACCATCAGTTGAAGATTCAGACTTCAGATATTTTGAAGATGACTTTTAGGACCCGCTATGGCCACTATGATTTTTTAGTGATGTCTTTTGGGCTGACCAATGCCCCAGCAACATTTATGCACTTGATAAACAGTGTGTTTTGACCACATCTTGATTCCTTCATTATCGTGTTCATTGATGATATATTTGTGTATTTTCGCAGCCGGGAGGATCATAAGCAGCACTTTGGAATCATGATCCAGACTTTAAGGGAGAAGAAGCTATATGCTAAATTCTCCAAGTGCGAGTTTTGGCTTGATTCAGTGGCATTCTTGGGCCACGTGGTGTCAAATGAGGGGATTAAGGTGGATCTAAAGAAGATTGAGGTAATTCAGATTTAGCCTAGACCTACATCAGCTACAAAGATTCAGAGCTTCTTGGGTTTGGTAGATTATTATAGCTGTTTCATGGAGGGATTTTCATCCATCATAGCTCTTTTGACTAGATTGACCTATAAGGGTGCTCTTTTAAGATGATCCACGAGTGTGAGGTGAGCCTTTAGAAGCTCAAGACTACATTGACTACAAACCCATTATTGGTGTTGCCTACAGATTTGGGTACTAGATCGTGTATTGTAATGCATCGCGTATTGGGCTTGGAGTGGTATTGATGCAGTATGGTAGGGTGATTGCCTATGCATCTCGGCAGTTGAAGGTTTATGAGAAGAATTACCCTATGCATGATTTGGAGTTGGCAACTAGTGTTCACGCGCTGAAGATTTGGAGGCACTATTTATGCGATATTCCATGTGAGGTCTATACCGACCATCAAAGTCTCCAACACCTGTTCAATCAGAAGGACCTTAATTTGCAGTAGCGGAGATGGTTAGAGTTGTTGAAAGACTATGATATCACTATATTATATAATCCGGGGAAGGCCAATGTAGTGGTCGATGCATTGAGTAGGAAGACAGAGAGCATGGGTAGTTTGGCATATTTACCGGTAGTGGAGAGGCCCCTAGCGAAGGATGTTCATGCTTTGGCCAACCAATTCGTGAGGTTGGATGTTTTGGAGCCTAGTCGGATTCTTGCTTGTGGTGTGGCACAGTCATTGTTGTTGGAGCGTTTCAAGGCTAGCTAGTTTGATGATCCTCACTTGTTGGTGTTGAAAGACAAGGTGCATCGGGGTGGTGCTAAGGAGGTTGTGATTGGAGATAATGATATTTTACAGCTTCGAGGCCAGATTTGTGTTCCAAATGTTTATGGGTTGAGCGAGCTAATCCTTGAGGAGGCTCACAGTTCGTGCTATTCCATTCACCCAGTGTCACGAATATGTACCGTGACTTGAAACAACACTATTGGTGGCGGAGGATGAAGAAAGATATTTTTAGTCATGTCAACAAGTGAAGTCGAGCATCAGAAACCGGGTGGGTGGAAATGGGAGCGGGTCATTATGGATTTTGTGGTAGGATTACCACAGACCTTGAGTAAATATGATGCATTCTGGGTTATTATGGATTGGTAGACTAAGTCCGCACACTTCATTCCGCTGATGACTTCATTTTTTACAGAGCGGTTGGCTCAGATTTACATCCGGGAGATTATCCGGCTGTAGAGTGTGTGACCATTTCTTCCTCAGACGGATGGGTAGTTCAAGCGCACTATTCAAATATTGGAGGACATGTTGTAGGCATACTCTATGGATTTTGGGTGTCAGTGAGACTGGCTTTTACCTCTAGATGAGTTTTCCTACAACAACAACTACCAGTCGAGCATCCAGATGGCTCTGTACGATGCCTTATATGGGAGGCGATGCCGTTTGCTGATTGGTTGGTTTGAGACCGGTGAGGCTAGATTGTTGGGCACTAATTTGGTTCGTAATCCTTTGGAAAAGGTTAAGGTGATTCAGGAGCAATTCCGTACAGCCCAGTCCAGGCAGAAGAGTTATGCGGACCGGAAGGTTCGATATGTGGCTTATGCGGTGGGTGAGAAGGTTCTTATTCGAGTGTCTCCTATGAAGGGTGTGATGCGGTTTGGGAAGAAGGACAAGTTGAGCCCGAGGTTTATTGGCCTGTTTGAGATCTTGGAGAGATTTGGGGGGGTTACTTATAGGCTTGCATTGCCTTCTAGCCTATCAGGGGTACATCTGGTATATCATATTTTCATGCTTCGGAAGTACCATGAGGACATGTCACATGTTTTAGACTTCATCACGGTGGATCTTGACTAGAATTTGATCTATGAGGAAGCGCTAGTGGCTATTCTAGACCGGCAGGTTCGTAAGTTGAGATCTAAGATTTTCCTTTTATGAAAAAGCAATGGAGAGGTCTTCGATCTAGGAGGCTACGTAGGAGTTCGAGTCTGATATGCGGAGTAGATATCCCCACCTTTTTACCAGTTCAGGTACTTTTCTATGATTGTTTGAGGACGAACGTTTCTAAACTTTTAGAGCTGGAAAACGTGACGACTCTGTTGCACGCTATTTTGCACGAGTCAAAACAAGATTCAGCTTGTGGTTTCTCTGTAGTTGCTAAAAGAGAGTCGCCACCTAATATTTAAAGGTATACTAGGTTATCTATTTAATTACTAAAGGTCATTTCCTTTATTAGTCTGCTAACCAGTGAGATTTTGGGTAAGGGTTCTTGTTCTTCTAAGAGGAAGGTGTTAGGCACCCATTGAAATCTATCTGAGGTAGCTCCATAGGACTAAGACTAAGTTTAAAGAGTTAGTTGTTTGCATTCTGTTTAATTAGTGTTAAAGGGTGCGGCTTACTATATATATCTAAGTGAGAATATGATAATTACAAAGGGGATGTGCGATTTAAAAAGGTATGAGTTTTATAAAGGAGTCTTGGAAAATAATTTTGAAAGAGTTTAAAAAAAATGTACATGAGTGGTTTATATTTATGAAACATGTAAAAGAGGCTATGCTATAGAACATTTTGTTTTTAATGAATGTGAATGTTCATGTAACTCTAATACTATAAAGATGTTGTAAGAAAGTGAGCCTAAGATGTACCTTGGCTTTCAAAACCTTAATTATTATATTGAGAAAATCGTTTGAAAATCTTTCGATGGGCAGCAACACCTTGTTTTAAAAGTATTCGATTTTCTTTTAGAAGGCCAGTCTTGAAATTCATTTCTGGTTTTTTGTTTCTGAAAGAGGCATTGCCATCCTTTGTTAAACAATTTTGGCTTCAAAATCTTCATGAAATGTTAGTAAATAAATAAGAGATTAATAGCATGAGCAGTATATGATTAACGAGTGAGAACCAATTACTCTTAATCCTAGTATTTATTCTAATCCTATGTCCTTTAAGGCTTGCGTAAGTTGTTTATGTAATTCAAAGGGTAAAGCAAAATATTAAATCAAATATGATGAGTGCAATGTCATATACATGTGAGAGAATATAAATAACATGATGTAATAAAGCAGTAAAGGGTAAGGAGTGACTCTAGTTTAGGCCTGAAAGAGATAGGCCCAGCAAACAACAAGAACGGACAACAGTGAACTCCAGACTTCTAAATGCACTAGTACGAGATTTGGGCCTGAGTTCTTTTGAGAACACAACAGGCCCAATGGTTGCACATGTTCAAAAATAAAGAGAGAAGGTCATTAGATATAATGGTCTATGCATGAAATATATATATAAATGACTTGAATAAATAACAACCAATAACGATTAGAAATTATAAAAGATTATACTAATGTGGGGTCACATATGGTAAAGTGATTCAAATTGAAAACCTTTCATTGTTATTAAACACTAAACCTAAAATGAGTAATGAATGTCTATAGATTAGAGGCTAAGGGTAGAGTTCCACTCAAGGTCAAGACTCCCTTTGGATCCCTGACACTTCAAAGTTCCAAAGGGTCTCAAGGCCTAGGGCAATGCTTGTGTTAGGAAGAGTAACCCAACCAAGAGCTAAACTCTACTCTCAAATACCCCCAACCACTAACACTCACTCTTCCCCACAGGTTTAAGTGCCAATGAGGCACTTTCAATGTGAATCCAATCGCCACAGTAATACCATACCACAAAAGTATATACCTCTCCCATGATAGCAAAAATAGAATATTATAAGACTACAAGACAGTTTATCTACATTGTCATAACCATATTTTCAAAACTAAATGGGTGATTAACATGTTAAGCAGGCTCAAAAGAAATAAGCTTCAAACATACATAGAGGCAGAGGTAGTATCATACTACTGTTAAAGAACTAAACACTTGAGGTTTAGTATCTTAAGATAGAAAGAGTACATAGATCAAAGCCTGCAACAGTTTGTGAACACAAACACATCTGCTTTAATAGCCTTTAATTAGACTAATTATCAGATTGGTTTCAACTTTAGTCTTGCCCTTTAATATGCACATGTTAACAATCTTTATTGGGACTTCTAAAGTATTAACAAAGATATGGACCAATAGCTTCAATTAACTTCTAAAGGGGATATGGAGAAGGGAGATTAACAACTACAATTAAGACCCCTGAAGAGTGTTAACAATATTACATGCTAATTACTACAATTGATGCTCTCTAAAGAATGCTAATATAGACACAGGTTAAACAACTTCAATTGTAAATACAGACCAGATCCTTAATTAAGAGGCATAGGTTGATAACTTCAAATAGAACATTCAAAAAATATTGACAGAGATTTAGAGCAACAATTTCACAGTTGGGGCTCTTACAGGTACTACTAGAGATGTCAGACTACAAATCAAATTTTCTAAAGCATTAACAAGGTTACAGATTCTCAACCTATAATAGAACTTCTAGGAACATCAACACGATCACAAATTAGCAAGCTGCAATTAGATCTCCTAAGGACATTAATAGGTCACATGTTCACAAGTCCAGTTAGAGCTCCTAAGAGTACTTAACAGAATCTCAAATCATCAATCCCACATAACTTTAATAATTAATGACATATTCACCTCTTTTAAGAGTTTTTAACTTCAAACTAATCCCATTGAAAATAAAGCAGGCTGTTATATCCAAGCAGTAGCAACAAAAGGGTTTCTTTGAAGTTCACAAGTTAAGTCTAATATACTTAAGAGAACTTAGTGAGGTTTCAAAATAGTATGGGCGTGTATGTAGTCATGAAGGACGAACAAAGACATTGAATAACACAACTGAATACAGGATCACAAACACACACAAAGGGCACTTAGCAGAGGTTATATCATGGAAGTGTTACTAACAGTGTCACCATATGAGGTTCAAGAAAAGGATAAAAGTATCATCACATTGGGAAAATATGTTAAGCATGTGTGGGATTGGGTTTCAGGTACAAGGAACTTAGCAACAGTATTCTAACAAAACAAATGTGTCACCATAACTTAAATATATATTATCAACACCTCACAACTTAGATTAAGTATAAAGCAATCTCAAAATCATACACAATGTAGTACAAAGATCCAACTAACTTAGGATATGCCTACATAAGTAGTCATGAGTTCAATCAAGTAATTGACAGAATCACAGAGATATACTAAAGAGGTAAGAACATATTTAAAGGTCATAAGCTAATGCATTAGTACCACGGTAACAATCTGATTCTCAACACCTAATAGGATCATACTCTATTGGATTTTAAAGTAATAAATGAACCAATACATAATGGTAAAATGATATTCAAGAAATATTAGCATAACGGGCAGGACAATGCTAATAGAGCATTAGAGAGGTTTGAAACTAGCTATTAAGAACATTAAGAAGTCTTAGGTCGTTTCAAAATTAACAGTAGACATGAATCATCACACGCATATCAATATCAACATATAATTCATATTTTTATAACTTAAAAGAAATTCATGGTTGCAGAATACACTTGACAACCATAAACATACAAGACAGCTAAAAACATGAACACATGGTTTAACATCATTCAGCAAGAATAGCAGTTCATATTCAGGAATTCAAGCTAATAAAAGAAGAACTGGGTTTAGGTTTTCAGTGACCTCTTTTGGGGCAGCAAACCAAACAAATATTCAAATTAGCCTTTTAGGAAGCCAAGAGCTCAAGCTCTTAATTAGTACCAAGCTCAAAATCAGAAAGGAAAGGAAAAGTAGAAATTGGTCGAGAACTTAGACTTTAGTCGAAATTTCCAAATGACTATTAAATTCTCAGATGCAAAGTGTAGTTGGTAGGTGTATATTGTTGTATGTTAGGCGAAACATTTAATGCCATAATTTATAGTGGATATAAAGCCTTAGGGTTTCAGATTCAAAATATGGTACTGGAGAGTCACGACGAACTGATGATGTGAGAAACATAAAATGAAATTAGAGAAGATAGAGGTGAGAACAGTGATAGGTTTTACCTGAGAGAGGGAAACTGTCCGTTGAAAGCAAAAACCACCGGATAAAAGGCCCAATATCCAAAGGTCGCTACGCTTGACCTCTGGACCAAGAATAATGATGATAACACTATAAAGTGGCCATACATGCCACTAATTTGACAGAGCACAAGGAATCTCTCAGGATTCTACATTGCACCAATTAGTCTAGGGTTTCGAATTTGCGATTTTTGAAATTCAACCAGTGAAATGGAAAGAAAACCACAGGCTTAATAGCCTAGGGACAAAGCGAGTGATTCTGCAAGTTTGATTTGACTGAACAAAGATGAAATGATGTTTTGGTTCTAAGGTTCAGATTCTGGTGTTTCATATTAGATGAATAAAAGAGGAAATATCAGTGGGATTCGTGGATAGGGAAGTAGGAGAGATGATTTGCTGAGAAATCTCACGACCTTGCACGAATTTGTGCAAGGTCTGTTGATTGATGCTCATGAGAGGTTAAGAGAAGAGTGAACAAAATGGGAAACGAGGTGGTTGTGTGAGTGAGAAATGATTTTTGGGTTAGGGGAGATGGGGGTGTCCATCTCTAGGTTAAGGTCGAGAGATTTAGATCAACGGTCCTGATATTTAGGGATTAAGTCAATTTCGTGGGAAATTTTGGTGGCCGTTGGATCCTTCTGATCCAATGGTTAGGATTAGATCTCTGGGTGTTTTAAAATTATTGAGAAAATAGATTAAAAAAATATGGGTTGTTGATCTAAGAAATAGATGGCCCAGATTAGTTGTGTTTATTTTGTGAGTGTGGGAGACGGGTGACGTGGCATACTTTGATTGGTTCATGTAGATTGGGGTGGATTGCCAAGGTGGAGAGGGAGGGGTTGTTTGGACTGGGTATTTTCGGATTGGGCTTGTCATTTGGGCTAAATAAATTTAAAAGATAGCCACTTTATATTTAATAGAGAATTGCAATTATAGTCTTTAGCCACTTTTAATCCCTTTTGAAATTAAATTACATAAAGTTAATTATTTTTAATAAAATTATATTTATCATATACACTACTAATTATTATAAAATAATTAATCATAAAATACTCTATTTTCCAAACTATGATATTAGTTTTGAATTATCTAAATCATAGACCAATCAACTAAAAATCGAAGAATAACTAATTAAACTAATTGTATAACCTATGCATTATATATAAGGTTATTTTAATAATCATAAAATAGTGGGTATGATATATTTATAATTATAATTATAAAAATTGAATTATCAATTTCAAAATTACTAATACCAAATTAATTTTGTAAAAATAGATGTTATTGATTGAAAATATATTCAAAATATTCATGGTAAATTATTAAGTATAAATAAATTAATTTTAAAAGGAGGGTCAAAATTGGCCGTCAACAGACTCGATAGGCCATTTTGAGTACTAGCCTTAATTTTCGTGTTCTAAGACCTCCCATAGCTTCATTTGATGTTTATTGGTTCGCGTGCGTGGTCCGTATCGTTTGCTGGAAAGCTTTTACGTAAAAGTGATTTTTGACTTAAAATGAGGCTTGAGTTGACCACAGTCAACGGTTGTGGTAAACGACCTCGGATCGGTGTTTTGACGATTCTGATAGGTTCGTATGATATTTTTGGACTTGTACACGCGTTTGATTAGGGTCCCGGTGACCCGAGCGCATTTTAGCGCATTATATGAATGATTGTGAAAAATGTGTTTTTAAGTTGCGTCTTGAGTTTTGTTGATCGATTGTTGTTATTTGATGTTATTTTAGTAATTTGATGTAGCGAGAAAGTTTATATGACGTTATTACACTTGTGTGCATGTTCCGTTTGGAGCCCGATGGGCTCACGTGAGTTTCTGATGCACTACTAATCAATTGGAAAACCTGTTGCACTATTGTTACTGGTGTCAAGTTGCAAGTCTCGCATTTAAGAGAACCTGATCGCAATTGTGAGACTCACATTTGCCATGTCGGGCTCGCAAATGTAAAGTGGGAACTAGGGACTGGGGTTAGCATTTGCGAACAAATATTTTCTTTTGTGATCTTGTTTGGGATCGCTTTTGCGGTCCTAAAGTCGCATTTGTAGTACTGTGTTAGGTGGAGTAGCTTCGCATTTGCGAAGCTTGGATCGCATTTGCAAGCGGGGTGACCTTCTCAAATGTGAAGGTTTTGTCGCATTTGCGACTTTTGCATGACTGTTTCACTGGTCGCTTTTGCGATCAATGTTTCACAATTGCGTACATGGTAAAGAGTTCACAATTGCGACGTCTACAACTGGGTAATGTTGATATCCAATTTTGCTCTCATATATTATATACTTTCAAAATATCATTTTTTCACTATTATCCAATTTATAGGGGTCATATAAGTATTTTCTATAATAGTTTAAGCTTTAAAATTAAGTTTCTTGCATTTAAAGTATTCAAAT
Organism: Nicotiana tabacum; assembly: GCF_000715075.1. Lineage (NCBI taxonomy): Eukaryota > Viridiplantae > Streptophyta > Magnoliopsida > Solanales > Solanaceae > Nicotiana > Nicotiana tabacum. The sequence continues at coordinate 54,531,602 of NC_134088.1, forward strand.
ATTTATTAGTATTCCTTCAAATTATTTCGAGGTGATTTAATCATCCAAATTTATTATTCGTACTAACATGCATGTTTTATAATATTTTACTTTATTTTATATAATTAATTTTTATTTTTGTGCTATTTACACATTTTTGCTATAGCCTATACTTTATAATTAATTGTATTTATTATTTTATTTAGGATCAAAATAAATTTTTATATTCTACAATCTTCAGCCATTATTTTTAAAATATTAAGTTGCATAAATTGTATTTTTTAGATTTATTTGGCTATTTTATTAATTTATTTTTTCCTTAAATTCTTTTATTTATAATGTACCCCTAAACAGGCCAAATTTCGGACCCAATCCACCAGCTAAATAGCCCAAATCTCAGCACAATAATCCCTATCCCACTACCCGCGACCCACTACCCTATACCTGTCCGCTGACCCGAGCCGCCTCTTATTAAATCTTGGTCATTGATCTCAAAGATCAATGGCCCACAGCCTCCCCCTCATTTTTATTACCCACAACCCTGAAACCCTAACCCATTATCTCCAGACTGCTGCCCCGAAACACTCTCAACCCTCATCTTCTCTCTTTTTTGAAACCCTAGCAGCCGCCACCCTTAATCCTCTCTGATTCTGACCTAAATATGGAATCATTCCATGATTCACTTACCTTATATGCTTTGCCTCATTGTTACTTACACGATTATGGTATTACTTAGTACTAGCCCCCTTTGGCAAGTACCAGGCTCTGAATCAAGGGAAATCGGCTTCACTTCGTTAATATCCAAACGATATTTCGTCTGTATACATTCATAGTAAGGCTATATGGGTCCGATTCACCAAGATCTTTGGACAATCTTTGATTTGAGTCAAACTAGGGTTTGTCTGGCTTTTCCCCTGTTGAATAATTGCTTAATCATGAACCTGTATTGTTAGTGTTTCTATGTTAAACTTACCATGTTGGGACTGAGCTCTACTGATGATCCTAGCTTTCTTGTTCATACTTCTTGTATGAGAATGCCTTAGGATAGTCCTGGCCATGTTTTGTTTGAAATCTCATTCGAAAATAGTTTGTAACCTCTTGATGGCCAATTCTGTCACCTTAGCTTCTAAAATGCAAGTATGAATATGCCTTAGGTGAGTCATGCCAATGTGTCATATAATCCTGTCTCTATGTCCTAATGGAAATTGATGTTAGTAGGCTTCAGAGCTATTTAATTAATTGCCATGTGTAGTTCATTAATTTATGGTTAAGTCGTTCATCTGCAACTGTTGGGCAAGTGAGTTCTCTATTTGGGCCCAGTATGGGTCCATGTATGAGTTTGAGCCGTGCAATTGACACACTCTAATTCTTTGGGGTGTACCTGGATCTGAGTCTGCTGTTTGTGTGAAGAGTGAGCCTGCTCAAGGCCCAAAAACATTACTGGGTTATTTTTCGTTGGGCCTACTCTTTTTATTAGGTCTGTGCCTATTTCAGTTTGTAACTTAGGCATATTCGAGCATGTATTCTTTATTTGGGCCTGTAATAATTTGTAATAATAACAGTTGGGGGTTTAGTGGAAATGGGGGAATTGGGATATTTTATCTTTTGCATGAATGGGTAGAGAACATGCCTATAGGATCCATATTATTTTGTTTGCCATGCCTCATTCTTTGAAATTATCTGTGTACATGCTATTCATTTGGGAAACATGACTTAGGGCTAATATAATGACTTATAATATTGTTGTTACTTTCTTCTTATTACACAGCCCGCCTTGAAAACATGCCTATAGGGATAAATGAACAAATCTACGCTCTCAATGACTTCACTGCCAGTGGAAAATCGCTTAGAAATCATGTCTATAGGATGCTATTATTCTCCTAGAAAGCATGACTGTAGGATCTTTTAATGGAACTATGTATTAAAAATAGCTACTTCGTCAAAAACTAGTTGCCTAGAAATCCTACCTATAGGACTTTATGTTAAATGCCGAATTGCTTAATCACATAGGAACCATGCCTATAAGGTTGAACTACTTAGCATGTTACAATTCTAAATCTACCAATTATAGTTCCCGTCTACCAAATTCTGAACTCAGTCATAACTGTTTGCTTAAATTGCGTGCATCTGAGTTTACATGAGGAGGTAAATTTGAGTCCTTTTGTGTTGACCGCGTGAAGTCTTATTTGTTTTTTTGATTCTGTGCCTAGTTTTCTCATTGTTTAGCAGCGTAAGGGAAGTCTAGAGCCACCAAAATAGTAGATCCAAAGGCCTCTTGGACCATAGGCATGGGATGGGTAAAGCATGCACATGACGCGGTTTAGAATTGAACTAGAACACTTTTATTTAAATAACTTCAAGATATTAATTGGGTAGCAGGGATGATAGTCTGTGCCCGCTGAATAATATGAGCAACCCTTACCCTAAGGGAGTTGCGAAGTATTATTTATGTTGCACGGGGTGATCCTTTAGGCTAAAAAACTTAGGACCCCTCTCCCCCTCCCCCCTATTATTATTCATGCGCATATTTATTTAATTAGGTTATACCTTGTAATCCTCAAAAGATCGTACCCATCGCTTATTAATGTATAATCCACTTCTTTCATATGTGCAATCTCTTAATTCTTCTTTCATATTGTAATTAGATATTTGGATTCCTCGCTCTTCTTTAATTGATAGAATCACATAGAGTAATTATAATTCAATAATCCCCACATAGTGTAAAATTCGGGTGGGAACCACAGTTGTGGACCTCGAAGAGTGCCTAACCCCTTCTTGAAGAGTGCCTTACCCGATCTTTGATGACACAGACTAGTTAAAGCAGAGATATTTGCAAATAGGTTCCCTAACATACCTTAAAAATCATTAGGTGGTGACTCCCCTCTTTTAATACCCATTTAAAAGAGTTGTTACATGCTGAAACCCGCTTTCGCGAGACAACGGGGCGTGACAACATGGCGACTCAGATGGGGATACACTTAGGCTCTTACCATAAAGAATGTTTGCTTATGTATATTGTTGGATTATTTGACTTCTTTCATGTACATCCCTCTTCCTCCTCCCCTTATTTTCTTGAAATTGCTATATCACGGATCTCCCATTCCTATCTCCTTTATTTGGTTCATTTAACTGTGTTTCTCAAATATTTTGTGAACTATGCTAACTTCTTCCCTTTGTCTTTTCCTTCTATATCTTGTTTATTAATCGCATTATTTACTACCTTATGTGCTTTCACCATGCAAAATATCTGGCTACATGTTATTATTTTTTGCATAAGGCATGCTTTCAACATCATACTCTACTCGTGCCTATCATCAACATAGTGGTGTTTAATAAATGCCCGCACTTTCCTAAAATATCCTTTTTAAACTGAAAAGGCTTATTAGCGGTAGACTAGTCGATCAGCGGTGCACTCGATGGTCCCGTGCCTTTCCCTCTCAAGTCTTCCGCTTGAGAGTATCATTCTAGACCCTTCTAGAAATGCTACTCTGATTTAAAATATGCATACATCATGTTAAACCTAGCAGGGATTGAAACATCATTGACGCATTAATTCGCTTAGATAAGCCTTGTCCAAAGTCCAAAGGGATTTTCACAATCCCAAAGAACACAATCATGTTATGTGCATTACTTGGAGAAAATATGCCAATATGTTGACCGTTATTGCGTAAATAATCGAATCAGTATGGGGAAAGGGCTAACCTTTTATTTGTTTGCAGGAAATAAGGTACGAAGTTCCTAGGTTTTGTATGGTCCATAATATCCCACCTTTGTTGAATGACTGGTGGAATGACCTTGCGCCATGTGATAGAAACCACGTAAGAAGGGTATTGGGTAATTTGACGTCTTCGTTGAATGTTTGACAAAATAGAGAATTAATTGAGGCACCCACTATGTTCTGGGATGAAAAGAGAGTTATTTTCCAATTTGGCAATATAGAAATGACTCCTCTTCTAGAATAAATTGGGGGTTTCGCCAAACTTCCATGGGATAGTGGACGGGTATGTTGGTGCCAGAAAATCGTACTCCAAGCAGTTTTCTGAAAATGCTGGGGTTCAAGAAGAATGATGAGTCGGGTTGCTTGAAGAAATCTTACACCTCTTTCGAGTTTATCTATGAGCGGTATTGGTACAACAAGTCATACCGCTTGCATCATGAGGAGTTGGATATTACCTCTTTTGGATGGGTTCATCTCCGAGTTTATGTCTTCATAGTCTGCTTTCTGGGTTTGCTAATTTTTCCAATGCAAGGAGGGCAAATTCACACTTGTTTGGCCATGGTCACCAAGACCATGATGGAAGGGATCGAGGGGAAAAAATACACCATCATTCCTATGATACAAGATGAGATGTACCGAGCCTTGGATCAATGCAAACATGGGTTTGGACATTTAGAGGTTTGCAATCTTCTACTATATGTTTGGTTGCTAGAGCATTTTTAGAGGGGAAATTATTGTCAGGAGCTTTTGCGCAGACCACTGAATGACTATATCGCCAATCATCATCCAAAGAAGATGACGTTCACTCCGAATAGGTTTGAAAAGCCTTATAATGCGGAAGGGTGGGTACGCTTCTTCAGTAATCTAACTGACGAACAAGTGCATTGGATGTTTGAGTGGTTTCCCAGTAAAGAGTTCATAATCAGGTCCAAAGGGACCACTCATTTGGCGCTGATTGGGTTACGAGGCAATTACCCTTACGCTCCTATAAGGGTAATGAGGCAAGCTGGGAGGAAGCAGGTTATACCTCGGGTTTCTAATATGGTTCAATATAAGGCAGACTTCTAAGGGGACATTATTCCATTCAAGTTCGAGGACAAATACCTGTGGAACAAAAAGATCATTATAGATGTAAAGACTATCGAACCAAACAGTTACCACGCCAGTCATATGTATTACTACCTTTCATCGTTGGGGGACGGCATAATCGGGGACGTCAAACCGGGAGTCAATCAGAAAGACAGAATCATAGATTAGGTGGCTGAGGCTCAGGTAAAGTATAAGAGGCTACGCAAAAGAGTGTTCGAATCTGAGGCCAAGTATTTGGAACAATATAAGATAGACATAGAGGCGATCAAAGAATGGAAAGAGATTACGAACAAGTTGAAAGAGAGGTTGGAGCACTTAGAGCAAGGGTTGATGGAGTTGGAGGGAAAGATTATTGGGATTCCCAAGGTATGGGCTACGAAGAAGGAGGAAAGCTAGCGATGGCATACTTGCTACTTGACATGCGTGACCCGGGGAGTGTGATTGATGGAGTCAAAAGAGCAAAGCATGGAGAAGGTCCTTCTGGGACCAAATAGATTAGGGGGAAATTTTCTTTATTGCTCTCTAGTTAGATTTCGATGTAATAAGGCTTTATGCCACTAGTGACTTCATATTATTATTCCGATTTAGCAAAGATTGGTTTGAATTATTTTTCACATTAATGGATTGAGGCAACATTGATATAGATTTTCTCCAAGTCTACTTGTCACTTAGGCCTACCTCGGGAACAATAAGGTCCCCAAATTAGGACGTGAATTGCTACATGTCTAACGTGCTACCTACTTAAATTTCAAACACTCATTTATTTCGTCTTACTGACTTGGCTACCTTTTGTTTTTTCTTCTTTCTTTTGATTATTCCCATTCGCAAAGGTTGGTTCGTGCATTCTGGCATCGTCAGCATATCACACCAGATCCAGACATTCTCCACCTCCTCCTCCACATAACGACCCCAAAAGTAAAAGCAAAGGCAAAGCAAAGGCAAAGGCAAAAGAAAGATGGACGATTTGAGTGGTAATCGAAAAGACAATGCTACTATAGCAGTGAATGTAGAGACTTCAGATGGAAGAAGTACACCAGGACAAAATGAATTGGTTGTGCAGTTGGAGCAGAAAATCTTGGAGTTGCAAGGCGAGCTCGAGCAGGTCCAAAATCTTGTAAACCTCTCCCTTACTTTGAATGTCACCGATATCAACCATCAGAACACCACCACCCAAAACCAAACGCCACCCCAAAACACACAACCCCAACATCCACTACCCTTAGCTTCATAAAATCCTCCCGCAATGCATTAATACCACAAGCCCACACCCCCACTGTCACGACCCAAACTGATGGGCCGCGACGGGCACCCAGTACCTTACTCAACCGAGTACCAACATAACGTATCTTTTCGTATCATACTATCATAGATAACTGAGCCGGAGAGGCTGCCATGAGATAAGTAGAATATAACATGTAATACCAACTTATACATAAGACATACGGGCCTATAAGACCAAAATAACAACTCGTACACTGAACATAGGCCGACAAGGCCATACAATTGTTTACGTATATGACATTTGTCTACAAGCCTCTAAGAATAAATAATTGTCATAAAGGTCGGGACAGAGCCCCGCCATACCAAACAATACATGTTTAAATCAAACTGACCAAACAAGCAACTCCGGAGCAAATGGAGTGCACTGATACCTACCGCTGAGCTGATAGCCTACTTAGAGGACTCTCAACCTGTCTAACGGGACCTGCAGGCATGAAACGCAGTATCCCCAGGCAAAAGGGACATCAGTACAAATAATGTACCGAGTATGTAAGGAATAAAAATTAGTAAACAATAGACATGAGAGAAACATGGAGTAAAAGACTCAACATGTATATCTGAATAGCTCTATGAATCATTTAATATTATAATGTCATGCAAATGCGTATAAATGTCATACCATGCATGGGTATATGCGTTCATAATATCATCAAGCCTTTGAGGGTATCCCATCATATCATCTTGGCCACTACTGGCAAATCAACGTATACCAGCTGATCATGTGGTGGTGCGTATATAATGCCGTAACCTTTTCCCATATTCCATATACATATATACGCATATATAACGCCATCTGGTCATGCGTCAATATACATGAATACAATGCATAAGAAGTAAGTCTATAAAATCCGGAATTATCATAAGACCATTATGCCTCTGATTAATATCATGAAATAAACTTTATCAACTTAAGTATTTTCTGAGACCCATGAACAGATGATAGAATAATATAACACATGGGGAATCAAGAACATAAGCATCTCTAGTATTTCTATGAATAGAGTCATTTATGGAAATTGTGCATTTGCTCGTTTCGTTTGTGTCGTATAGATCATGCCTAAAGAAAGATGGGATAGCCTTAACATACCTTAATTGCTCACAAGAACTCGAGAAGGTCGTAGATGAACATTCAAACTTGGATCATATTCAAAGGAATTATCCTCAAGGCATGAATTCCCAAAGAATTATCCTTAACTAAGGGTGTTGAACGTTTGTTAACTCATTATCCATACCAAATGAAGGGTGAATGTTTATAATAGGCTTTCCAAGAATGAGATCACACCAAATTCACTCACAACAGTAACATAAACCAAATGCCTACCAAGTGTTCCATCATGTTTATTTGGTATTGTAGTAGGAAAATGATATGTATTCTTTCAAGATATACTAACGTGACTTTGTAATAGAAAGAGCACTATATTTGAATCTCTTGAAGATCTATAAGGCCAAATGAAGTAAAATGGTCATAAATTTGTGTTTGAATGGATGTGGGCCCACTTCATGTGGTGGCTTAACCACATGCCTTTAATTTGCTACCTTTCAATTTAATTTAAGAGTCATTAGTTTGAAGGTTAGGCTGCCACGTTTGTTGTTATCCATTCCAAACAATTAACCACCAATCATCTTAATTAACTCGTTAATATCCCATTAACCAATAATACCCAATTATCCACATAATTAAGAATTATCTTAAATTACTTAAATATTGCTCATTTTTAGCGCACCTTATACACCTCACTATCATGGTCATGTGGTACCTTGTATGGCACTAGTCCATAATTTCCGAATATTATAGCTTAGACCGTATTTTGTCCCAAAATGTCAAATTTTTACAAAATTCATTTTCTTTGATTTGCTTACCCTGTCACCTTCACGAATTTACTCATCACTTGTTTGAAATAGCATAATGCTTATAATCTCAAAATAATCTCATTCCCGAGCTTACGTCAATTAGCTTACGACAAAACTTTAACGTACGAAAATGCGGGATGTAACATCTCATTTCCGAGCTTATATCAATTTACTTATGAAGTACTTCCATGTACGAAAACATGGGGTGTAACATCATCCCCCCTTTTGAAACATTCATCCTCGAATATTGACTGATGCACTTATTTGTCTCATAACCAGATAGCTCTTACGAATGGTTTTAATACTAACCTTGCCATTTAGGCAACTGTTCTGTGAATAAATCCAAATGCCAGGGCATTCCCCCCTTTAGGCCTCTTTTTCACACCATGACTTGTGGTCAGGATCCTTTCAATTTCATAACTGTTGCTATCTTCTGCCCTACAGTCTGTATGACTCTGACCTTGTACGTGCGCCTATGCGACTCTTCTCTCCTTTTTCCCTCCAGCTTTTAGCCAATATTTAGGCCTCAATTTGTAACACTGCCGCTAGGGCTCACGTCTCATCAGGAAACATCTGAAATGATTAGACTGATCCTCCTGGGCCGATACCATGCTTTCATAACCGTATTTCATAGCATCCCAATGTGATTCACCTTACGTGGTATTTTAATCCTGTACAATTCATGAAATCATTATTCAATCAAAGGCCCAAATGTCATCCTTTATCTATCACAATTACATCCTCATTCTACTACCAGGGCAGCATTCCATCTCTTCTAAATGCTAATAGTCTTAGACTCCCTTGAGTTCATTCAGGTTATACTGAGCTTTCGATAACTTCGATAAACCATTAGCTCTCTTATTTTCATGGGCTTAATCCTGAGGACTTATCCATTTTCGTCACCTTCTCACTTGCCTTTTCTTATCCTTACTCCTGTCTTCCTAAAACCATGTCGCTCTACCATACTTTAGCTTGCGACCGATTTTCTTATGATTTTCTAGAACATCAAGCGAGACATCACATCATCTCTAACTCTTCTTTTACTCTCTTAACTAGACCTCTCGATACCTAAAAACCATAGGCTGGAAGATATGCCACTGACGATGCCGTTATCATTCCTGGATATTGAATCCCCGTGCTTCTAGCCTTCTATCGTAAGTATGGACTGTTCACAACTTTCTGCATTTGATATCGAGTACGTTGTTCACCTTTACCTTACATACCTTAAAATCTCGCATCACATCTTCTATCTTTTTCATGACCTTCATTCCACATAGGTATAATTCACATCCATAACTTGAAGCTCTATTATAACAATTGCACCTCTGGTGCATACATAATCCGGTGGAAGCTTCATACTGACTTCTTATAAGGCTGGTACTCTCCTAACTGGCTTTATCGTAGAGCCGTTATAGAATATAGCTACTATACTATCTCTCTTGTACCTCTAATATTAAGAGTGATTCTGCAATGTTCTTAATCAAGATTTCTATAATTTTTTGGGTCCAATAATCAGACTCCTTATTTACTTCGTTGATGTAACTCTTTAGTTTCCTCCTTCTGATCAGCCTTTATATAGGCTTAAGCTATCTTCCAATCTGTGGCTCATAGTATTACTTTAGCCCTTCATGGACGCTATGGAATATCCATGATACAATTTTCTAACAATTCAATCCTTTGTCTATGACCTGGGCTCAATTCGTTCTTTTAACTTATACCAGAGTCTTCTACGGCTGTATGATTGTTAACATATATGTATACTCCGAAATCGCAAGTGCGTTCATAATGTAACTAACTTTGGATCATTGATCGAATAATTCCTTTCGTTCCTTCTCAACTTTTTTTAAACGTAAGCTATTACTTTTCCTGGTCTTTCTGCCTCCTTTTTGCGTGCATACTTAGCTTATCTTAGTTCCCACACATATTGAAGTTCCATACAACCCATATGATCTTGAATATCACCTTTTGATTTTTTTTCTTGTTCCCGTTCATTAGCCACGATCGGTGCCACTTTCTTATGGAGTGCGTACAATGTTGTTGTAAGAATGTTATTACAAGACCATTTCCTCTTTAGGTCACTGTGCTTAGGTTGAAGCCTTCTTCCTTATTTTCTCAGCTAGTCTTTCGTTGTAGTACTTAGCGAGAACCCTCTGACTCTTGTAAAGCCGCGAGCTTATTATATCATATTCCCGATAGAATTTTTGATGTTCGTACTCACCTATAATTATCCGTAGTTACTCATCTCCATTTCCTTGTGCTTGTAGGGTTGCTTCTGATCTAATATTTTGACTATCTTCCTAGTGGCATTCTCTTTATTTCCGTAATACTCATACGATACCTTTAACTACCCCAACTCCTATCTGAATATTTCTCAAATTTTACAATGTCATAACTGCGGGGCTGAATTCACTATATTGGGTTTTACTATATTTATCTTGTACGACCTGCTAATTTGTCTGTATCCTCTTGACTAGCCATAACTAGGCTCTTCCTGAATCAACTACTAAGTACTCGTTGGCCCATTCTCATATCATTACTCCGCGTAATCTTTCTTGGGTTATTTCCCTTTTTATATTTTTGTCGCATTCTTCCTTTATCATTCTATAATTACTAGAACCACTTAATTCTGACTTAATGCCACATCACTCCATATTTCCCCCTTTAGGGGAGTACTAAGAGTTAAAGCTACGACGATCTACCTATAGATGTTTTACCTCTTCATCTTTGGCGTCTTTTCACATCATTGATGACCCTTACTCGCCTTGGGGTAATCCTTCTGTACCAAGGATAACAAAATTCCTTACTCGCGAGGATGACACTTAGTATAACCGGCACATACAGTCCCTTAAGCCGAACTTTGCTCACATTGCTTGCTTTAGGGAAGCGTCCTCCTGAATGACCTTTAAAAGGTATTCTTCTGTCGTCCATTCTATCATTGCCGGGATATAATCTCTGAAATCCTCATGATGCCGACCATTATCAAATCACTCAATCCCTAATTCATGTTTAGTTTATCTTGTTCACCAGCCCATACTGATTTCTATTATTCTGGGGTCTAACTTTTCCTTCTGGTAGTCGCGTTAGAGTCACGAACTTATTTCTCGAAATGAGGATATGACTTTATGGCCTATACTCTTTTGTTGTCTCAAGGCCTGTCACCTCTCGTCTTTTCCTTTACTTGACTATAGACTATGTAATACTGTCATTTCATCATTTTTTATTCTACCATTGTCATCTCGGTATCACATCTTACTCATAATGTTTCATTAACTCTCTTCTTATTTCCCGCTAACATTTATGTCTATCACTTTATTCTGAAAACTTGAACAAGATATTCTTTTGCTCTTAGCTCCCTTGCTCCATCTACTGGCTCTTCGGGTTGCCTAACATTCTTTCTCTACTAGGGATGGGAGCTACACTAAGGTAATATTTATCCCTTTAAGGCTTCCAGTGCCTATCTTTGTAGTACTCATATCTAGCTGTACTCTTTTAGAGTGCACCATCTAGGTATCTCACAAGGAGATCTATTAGCACATTTGCAATATCCTTTGGAAATGTCAACTAACGCAAACAATCCATCCACCAGTTTAGGTTACTCTAACTCCAGCCGGATCCTGATATCCGTCCTTCTATTATAATACTTATGTTAGCTTCCATAGGGCATAAATAAGATGGGTGTGGCCAATTGTTCATACCTCTATTATTGTTGAAGGTAACTCAAAAGTCTTATATTCCTCTGCCTGAATTGTGAATACTAATAATCTTCATTAACTGGGTGCCTCGTATCCTTCTTCACCTAGCTTCTTTTACTTGTTGAAACTTGTATCTACCTTATGATTCTCTCCTTGGTTTTTACCATATGGGGTTGATAGATATTCATGCCTTAGGGCTCCTTATCAAAAACCTCACACATCGTAGTACACACATAATCTAGTGAAGGCCTTACATTTACTCATCATAAGTATGATGCAAAATCGAGTTCCTATGACTCAACTTTTCCACAACCACATTCAAATTCTTACCAACTATTTTTCTGGATGTAGATATCGTTGTATAACGAATAAAATAGAATTTAGGAGTTTGAATTTCTTACAACTGAGCTCTACCACACGATCTAGAGTAAGAAGAAAGAGTGACAGTCCTAAATGCCATGTAGCCTCCTGCTTATAAGTGTGGTGCACAACACACCCATAAACAAGACTCTACTAGACCCGACTTGTAGACTTCCTAGGACAGAACTGCTCTGATACCACTTTTGTCACGACCCAAACTGATGGGCCGCGACAGGCACCCGGTACCTTACTCAATCGAGTGCCAACATAACGTATTTTTTTCGTATCATACTATTATAGATAACTGAGCCGGAGAGGCTGCCGTGAGACAAGTAGAATACAATATGTAATACTAACTTATACATAACACATACGGGCCTATAAGACCAAAATAACCACTCGTACAGTGAACATAGGCCGACAAGGCCATACAATATTTTACGTACATGACATCTGTCTATAAGCCTCTAAGAATACATAATTGTCATAAAGGTCGGGACAGAGCCCTGCCATACCAAACAATACATGTCTAAATCATACTGACCAAACAAGTAACTCCAGAGCAAATGGAGCACAACGACACCTTCCGCTGAGCTGATAGCCTACTTGGAGGACTCTCAACCTGTCTAACGGGACCCGCGTGCATGAAATTTAGCGTCCCTATGCAAAAGGGATAACAGTACAAATAATGTACCGAGTATGTAAGGAATGAAAATTAGTAAACAATAGACATGAGAGAAACATGAAGTAAAAGACTCAACATATATATCTGAATAGCTATGTGAATCATTTAATATTATAATGTCATGCATATGCGTATAAATGTAATACCATGCATGGGTATATGCGTTCATAATATCATCAAGCCTCTGAGGGCATCCCATCATATCATCTTGGCCACTGTGGGCAAATCATCAACGTATACCAACTGATCAGGTGGTGGTGCGTATATAACGTCGTAACCTTTTCCCATATTCCATATACATATATATACATATATACGCATATATAACGCCATCTGGTCATGGGTCAATGTACATGAATGCAATGCATAAGAAGTACGTCAATAAAATCCCTCAAAATTGTCATAAGACCATTATGCCTTTGATTAATATCATGAAATAAACTTTATCAACTTAAGTATTTTCTGAGACCCATGAATAGATGATAGAATAATATGACTCATGGGGAATCAAGAACATAAGCATCTCTAGTATTTCTATGAATAGAGTCATTTATGAAAATTGTGCATTTGCTCGTTTCGTTTGTGTCGTATAGATCACGCCAAAAGAAAGATGGGATAGCCTTAACATACCTTAATTTCTCATAAGAACTCGAGAAGGTCGTAGATGAACATTCAAACTTGGATCATATTCAAAAGAATTATCCTCAAGGCATGAATTCCCAAAGAATTATCCTTAACTAAGGGTGCTGAACGTTTGTTAACTCCTTCTGCATACCAAATGAAGGGTGAACGTTTATAATAGGCTTTCCAAGAATGAGAACACACCAAATACACTCACAACAGTAACATAAACCAAATTCCTACCATGTGTTACATCATGTTTATTTGGTATTGTAGTAGGAAAATGAGATGTATTCTTTCAAGATATACTAACGTGACTTTGTAATACAAAGAGAACTATATTTGAATCTCTTGAAGATCCAAAAGGCCAAATGAAGTAAAATGGTCATAAATTTGTGTTTGAATGGATGTGGGCCCACTTCATGTGGTGGCTTAACCACATGCCTTTAATTTGCCACCTTTCAATTTAATTTAAGAGTCATTAGTTTGAAGGTTGGGCTGCCACGTTGGTTGTTATCCATTCCCAACAATTAACCACCAATCATCTTAATTAACTCGTTAATCTTCCATTAACCAATAATACCCAATTATCTACATAATTAAGAATTATCTCAAATTACATAAATATTGCTCATTTTTAGCGCACCTTATACACCTCACTATGATGGTCATGTGGTACCTTGTATGGCACTAGTCCATAATTTTCGGATATTATAGCTTAGACCGCATTTTGTCCCAAAATGTCAAATTTTTACGAAATTCATTTTCTTTGATTTGCTTACCCTCTCACCTTCACGAATTTACTCATCACTTGTTTGTAATAGTATAATGCTTATAATCTCAAGATAATCTGATTTCCGAGCTTACGTCGATTAGCTTACGACGAAACTTTAATGTACGAAAATGCGGGATGTAACATCTCATTTCTGAGCTTCTATCAATTTACTTATAGCGTACTTCCACGTACGAAAACATGGGGTGTAACCCACAAAACCTTAACCCTCCACCATTACAAACCCCTTAGCAACACCACTATCACACAACCAAGTATCCGCAAACCACTACCTATCATACCTCTCAGAACGTGCCACAACCAACCCCTGATCCACCTTAGACCTCAATCAATGATCCCTCATATACCCAAGTCCTAGGAATATATCAAGGCAACCCGATATACGTGAAGACCCTACCACACACCCCATAACAAACACTATACATACCCAAACCATATGAGAAGGACCTACTCATCCGGAACATGACTGAAGAGTTAAAGAAGTTAACTGGAAGAGTCCAGAGTGTTGAGGGTGGAAAAGGTGTTGAAGGTTTGAATTATAAAGATCTGTGTATCCAGCCAGACGTGGAGCTACCAAAGGGTTACAAACCTCCTAAGTTTGAGATGTTTGATGGCACCGGTGATCCCTAGGTGCATTTGAGGATCTACTATGACAAAGTTGTAGGAGTGGGCAAGAACAAACAAATCCGCATGAAGTTGTTCATGCGAAGTCTCACCAGGGATGATTTATCCTGGTACATCAGTCATAATCCAAAGAAGTGGTCTAGCTGGGTAAGTATGGCATCTGATTTCGTGGACAAATTCAGGTTCAACACAGAAAACACACTAGACGTTTTCTATATCTAGAACCTCAAGAAGAATCCAACGGAGACCTTTCGCGAGTATGCTACTCGCTAGAGATTAGAGGCTTCCAAGGTGAGGCCAATGTTAGAAGAAAAAAAAATGAATAAATTCTTTGTTAGAACCCAAGATCCACAGTACTATGAGAGATTGATGGTTATAGAGAATCACAAGTTCTCCGACATCATCAGTTGGGAGAAAGAATAGAAGAGGGAATCAAGAGTGGTATGGTTACTAACTTTGTGGTGCTGCAAGCTTCCAATAAAGCCTTACAGTCTATGGACATCTCGAAAAAGAAGGAAGTGGGTACCGTGATGGTAGCCCAGGGCCCTAAGTCTCCCCTTACCTATCAGATACCTCCACCAACATATCAACCCTCACCTCCAAAATACCATTACCCCGCCACCACCTACCACACCTACAATACCCAACAATCATACTACTATTCTTCTCCTCCCGTATGTCAAAACTACCCAAAACCCCAACCAAACTTCGACCGCAGAACTCCCAGACAATACACCCCTATCGCCGAGAACATAGCCCAATTATATGAGAGACTGAAGGCCGCCAGTTATGTCACTCCTATTCCTATAGTTGCTATTGAAAACCCTTCTCAGTTAGTCAATCCCAACAAGACTTATGCCTATCACTCAGGCATGAAGGGACATACTATCGAGGAATGCCAAATGTTAAAAGATAAAATCCAGACATTAATTGACACCAAGATTATATGGTGAAAGAGTCTGCACCGAATATTCGCAATATCCCCCTTCCTTATCATAGGGGTGAAGGGGTGAATGTGATTGAGACTGATGAAGAATGGGACCAGGAAAGTATCCATTGGCCTTATTCGAGAGGGAGACACTCCTAAGAAATCTCCTATCATACTCTCGCAAATTGTGGTATAGACCAAGGCACCGTTCGAGGTTGAGGAAGCTACACCCTTCACTGTGATCTTAGCTCTATCGCTATCCTACGAGTTTGATGTTGTTCCATAGGATTATGTAGTGGAAGAAAGAAGAAAGGGAAAAGCCAAGATGGAAGAAACGGGTGCCGCCTAGGGGATGACTAGAACCGACAGGGTTTACACACCGTAAAATCTATGAGGAAAGAGTAAAGAAACCGCACCAAAACCACATGTTGTGGAGACAGGTGTTGATGATCGTTGGAGGAAGGTACAAGCGAGGGAGTACTCTGTTGTTGATCACCTAAAAAAGACTCCCGCCCAAATATCCATCCTGTCACTATTACAAAATTCAGATGCACACAAGAATGCCTTGATGAAGGTGTTAAGTGAAGCCTACGTACCTACCGGTATCACTAGTGTAGAGATGGAAAACATTGTGGGGCAGGTACTGGAGAGTTACAAGATTACTTTCCATGAAGACGAGTTACTGCCAGAAGGACTAGGTCATAACAAAGCATCGCACATCACTGTGCAATATGAAACAAGTTCATTGCTCAGGTTTTGATCAATGGGGGTTCAAGTCCGAACATATCCCTCTGACTACTCTACAAATATTGGGTATAGGTCTACATAAGATACGGATGGGAAGCATGAACGTGAAAGCATTTGATGGATCTTAAAGAGCTACTATTGGAGAGATTAACCTGGATCTACAGATGGGCCCAACCTGGGTCGAGGTTTAATTCTAGGTGCTGGATACATCCGCTACCTATAACTTATTGTTAGGACGACCATGGATACACACGGCTGGGGCAGTTGCTTCTACTCTACATCAGGATGTGAAGTTCGAGTTTAATCACCAAGAGGTAGTTATCCACGAGGATGGAAGTAATCCTATCTATACCAACCAGATTGTGCCAACCATTAAGAATAGAAGGAAATTAGGAGGAGAGACATTCCACAACATTGATCGGGTGAATATAGTCGAGAAAGGACGATGGTGGAGAAACTAGGTGCTAAGCATACTGTTGTGGTTAGGGTATGAATCAACTAAGGGTCTTGGTCCTAAGCTTCAGGAGATCACAGAATAATTACGACCACAATATCATGGCATGATCTTTGGTCTCGGGTACAAATACACTGTATAGGAATATAATAATTAGACACTACTATGGCATGATTTCTACTATCCATTGGAACAACCCATACCACCGCTATACCAGACATTCTGTCAGACTGATATGATGTGGGGATCTGAAGAGGACGAGGTCTTAGCCAGTATGAGGAACCTGTTTCTGAACGAGGAAGATATGGACTGCAGTGCAACCTTGGAGAAGGATGAGGAGGAAGACCTTAACATTCAGAAAGAGGGGGATGGAGCCGTTCTCAATAACTAGACCGCTACACCATCCCGGTCTCACAGAGCACCTGGGTAGCCATGTCAGAACTAGCATGATTTCTGTTAAAATTGTTTTCTGGCATTTAAGACATTTTTAGTATTTTGTTTTGAAATAATTACTCGAGACATCAAGTTGTATTTGTTTGATAATTTTAAGTTTTAATTAATGCATCATTAGTTTTTGTTTATTTATATTATTATCATTCTTTTTCAGCATAATTAATATTATCATTCTTTTTCAGCATAATTAATATTATCATTCTTTTTCAGCATAATTATTACCTATCCTATTGAATCTACGACTGTGACATGTAATGAGACAACGCAACATGAGGAGAGTGATTCTGAAGATTGGGAAAATGATGTAATACTTGAGGAAATTGTCAAAGAAGTAGAGGATATTGAGAACAAACCAAAGTCCAATCTGGAAGAATCTGAGGCAATTAACTTAGGGGGTTCTGAAAAAGTCAAAGAAACTCGCATTAGCATTCATCTATCGCCATCAGAGAAGGAAAAGTACATAAGATTCCTAAAGGAATATGAAGATATTTTTGCATGGTCCTATAATAATATGACAAGATTGAGCATATCCATAGTAGATCACAAGCTACCTACCAATCCTATGCGTCCACCGGTAAAGCAGAAACTCAGAAAATTCAAGCCAGATATGAGTTTGAAGATAAAAGATGAGGTTACCATGCAAATCAAAGACAAGGTCCTTCGGGTGGTTGAGTACCCAAGCTAGATAGACAACATTATGCCGGTACCAAAGAAGGATGGGAAAGTCAGGATGTGCGTCGATTATCGAGATCTGAACCGAGCGAGTCCTAAGGATGATTTCCCGCTACCCAGTATATACAACCTGATCGATAACTATGCCAAGCAGGAACTCCAATCCTTCATGGATTGCTTCATCACGCCATGGGAATACTACTACAAGATGAGGCCATTTGGTTTGAAGAACGCCAAGGCAACTTACATGAGGGCCATTACTACTCTCTTTCAAGATATGATACATAAGGAAATAGAGGTGTACGTGGATGATGGCATCATCAAGTCTAAGACGAGTTCAGATCACATAGCAGACCTGAGAAAGTTTTTGGACCGACTACAAAAGTATAATCTGAGGTTGAATCCTACAAAATGTCCTTACGGAGTCCCTGCAGGCAAATCGCTAGGCATTGAGTTGGACCCGTCAAAGATCAAAGCTATTCAAAATTTGCCACCGCCAAAGAAAAGGAAGGACGTAATGAGTTTCTTGGGCCGTCTCAATCATGTCAGCTACTTTATAGAATATCTGATGGTAATATGTGAGCCAATCTTCAAGATCCCGAGGAAGGATGTTACGACGAATTGGACTGAAGAGTGTCAAAAGGCTTTCGATAAAATCAAGGAGTATCTCTCCAAACCACCTGTGTTGGTCCACCTGAACCTGGGAGACCTTTGCTACTGTACCTGTCTATGTTAGATGGAGCCTTTGGTTGCGTATTGGGACAACATGATGAAACTGGAAGGAAAGAGCAAGAAATATACTATCTGAGTAAGAAGTTCACGCCTTACGAAGCTCAGTACTCTTTGTTGGAACATACCTGTTGCGCCCTGACGTGGATAGCCCAAAAGTTGAGACATTGTTTTTATGCATACACCCTATATATCATATCAAGGATGGATCTGCTAAAATACATCTTTCAGAAGCCTATTCTACGAGTAAGCTAGCAAAATGGCAAATACTGCTAATTGAGATAGACATTATCTATATGACTCATAAGGCAGTCAAATGGCAAGCATTGGGTGATCACCTGGCAGAGAACCCCGTGGATGGATAATACAAATTATTAAAGACGTATTTTACTGATGAGGAGGTATCTTTCGTAAGAGAGGATATCGACGAGGCATATGAAGGCTGGAGGATGTTTTCCAACGGAGCCGCAAACTTCAAAAGAGTGGTCATCAAAGCTATTTTGGTATCAGAAACCGATCAACATTATTCGGTATCCATCAAGCTCAGGTTCCCGTGCACCAACAATAAAGTGGAATACGAGGCTTGTATCTTGGGACTCAGTTCGTCCATCGACATGAATATTCAGGGATTGGTGGTAATTGGAGATTTAGATTTGCTTATACATCAGGTACTTAGAGAATGGGCCACCAAGAACACCATGATATTTCTATACCTATACTGTGTGCAAGATCTTATCAAGAGGTTCTCAAAGATAGAGTTTAAACATGTTCCTAGAATTCAGAACAAGTTCGCTGATGTGCTGGCTAACTTGCCTTCCATGATACAACATCTAGACAAGAACTTTATTGATCCCATCCTAATAGAAATTAGTAAGCAGCAAGCTTATCATGCTCTTGTTGAAGAAGAGTTCGATGGGAATCCATGGTTTCCCGATATCAAGGAGTACTTAGAAAAAGGAGAATACCGCAAAAAATGCTACACACACGCAGAAGCGCACGCTTTGGAGATTGGCCAACCACTTCTTTTAGAGCGGATAAATTCTGTATAGAAAGACTCCCGACTTGGGTCAGATACGATTTGTTGATGCCAAGGAGGCATCTAGGTTGCTCGAAGAGATACATGTCGAAACTTGCGGACCTCACATGAACATGTTTGTTCTAGCCAAGAAGATATCAAAGGCAGGGTATTTCTGGATGACTATGGAGACGAACTACATCAAATATGTACAGAAGTGCCACCAATGTCAGGTATATGCTGATATGATACGGGTACCACCCAGTGAACTCAATGCAATGAGTTCACCTTGGCCTTTCTCCACCTGGGGCATAGATGTCATAGGACTGATTGAACTCGCTCCTTCCAACGGATACAGATTCATCTTGGTAGCCATAGATTACTTCACAAAATGGGTCGAAGCCGCTTCCTATAAAGTTGTGACTAAGAAGGTCATAGCAAACTTTGTCCAGGATCGTATCGTCTACTGATTCAGAGTACTTGAATTAATTATTACCGACAATGCTGCCGATCTCAATAGTGATGATGAAAGCCATGTGTGAAACATTAAAAATCAAGCACCGGAACTCTACATCATATAGGCCATAAATGAATGGAGCTGTAGAAGCCGCCAACAAGAACAACAAGAAGATATTGAGGAAGATGGTGGACAATTACAAGAAATGTCATGAGAATCTATTGTTTGCTCTTCTCGGGTACTGCACCACGGTCCGCACGTCAACTGGGTAAACACCATATTTACTGGTCTATGGTACTGAAGCTGTCACACCCGCCGAGGATGAAATTCATTTCCTTGAGAATCATACAGGAGGTCGAGCTCAGCGATGTGGAATGGATACAGAGCCAGTATGAGCAATTGGCTCTTATTAACGGTAAAAGGATGAATACGGTGTGTCACAGTCAACTCTACCAGAATAGAATGGCAAGGGCTTTCAATAAGAAAGTTAGACCGAGGCAATTCATACCGGGGCAATTGGTGTTAAAATGGATCTTTACACATCTGGACGAAGAAAAAAGAAAATTCTCACCAAACTGGCAAGGTCCTTACATGGTTCACCAAGTAGTGACAGGAGGAGCGCTCATACTTGCAGAAATGGATGGGGAGATATGGCTGAAACCTATCAATTCGGACACCGTCAAGAGATATTACGTTTGAGATTATATTTGAACTTTCTTTTGATGTAAGATGTACTACGCTTGACCTGATTCTCGTTTAAGAGGGGATGCGTAGGCAGCCCTGTGGGTTCAGTCATATTATAATAAAATCCTTATTCCCCTCTACGGTAAGAAACTAGGGCAAGATTTCAAGTTTTCGTCAATCTCATTACGTCAAGGATCACCAAAAGAGTATCGCCAAAAGTATACATCAAACTGGGGCATAATTTTGGGGTGATCCTCAAAATTTCGAGTTAAGAAGGTTGCACCATCTCAAAGTATGTCACGGCCTATGATTCGACCAAATTACTCACCTTTATGTATTATCTTTTAAAAACCAATGCCTTATTTTTAAACGATTTAGCGAAAATGCATATTTTTAAAACTTCATTTCTGTAATAGCCAGATATTACCCAGGGTGACTCGAACAAGGCGTCAAGATAGGAGCGGAGGCGAAATGAGCAGCACGAACCGACCTTCCCCCCAAACTCACAATTTTTCTTTAGATGTAGGCATAACGGATATCCACAAATATATACAACAAGACCACTATCTTCACACAAACAGAAGTCGTCATGCCCAAACGCGTCAAGCTAAGAATCACTTTTCTTCCTCATATTTAATCATCGCTTTATCCGCATGGGGCTAAGCACTACTCTCATTACTTTGCATGAGGCTAAGCACTGCCCCCATTATTTCATAAGGCTAAACACTGCCTTTCTCTGCATAGGGCTAACTACTGCCCTCATCACATTGCTTAAGGCTAAACACTACCCTCATTACTTCACATGAGGCTAAGCACTGCCTCCACCTTGCATAAGGCTAAGCACTGCGTTCACCTGCATGAGACTAAGCACTGTTTCCATTACATTGCATGAGTCTAAGCACTGCCTCCATCATTGTATAAGGCTAAACACTGCCTTCACTTGCATAGGTCTAAGCACGACCCTCATTACTTTGCATGAGGCTAAGTACTAGCTCCATCACTTGCATAAGGCTAAACATTGCCTTCACCTACATAGGGCTAAGCATTGCCCTCATCTCATACAAGGCTAAGCGTTGCCTTGTCTCATTCTCGCATATGACTAAGCATCACCCATTCCCTCTATCAGGCAATCAATATCAATGCATCCTTTCATTTCATGGGCTAAAACATCACCACAATTTCCGAAGGCGTCATAGTCTGAGGGCATCATCCTCATAGCCCGAAGACATCATGCCATGTCCTGAGGATCTATCAAAATTGCATATCATTATTCAAAGGCGTCATAGTCCAGAGATACCATCCTTATGGCCCGAGGAAAATATTTCATGGCCCGCTAATTCCTTATCTTACGCTTCATTGCCCATGACGTTATGGTCTAAGGACATCATCCTCATCGTCCGAAATACAACTCTCATCGTCCTAAGGGAATGTGCATCATTTTTAAATTTCTGCAATAACTATATAAATTCACGTGCATCATGTTTTAAGTTTTGAAGGTAACTCGGGGGGTAACCGTTCTACAAACAGGAGCAATTCTCGCTCCAGTTTTTGTTCATAACATTCACCGGCTTCGTTCACCGCTGGATCTAAAACTACACATGACCTAATTCCCATAACACTTGGGATATGTAGACAACTCAGAAACTAGGGTTCGACCCCCATTTTTCAAAATACCTCGTACTTATTCATTCGGACAAAATTGATCATTATTTTCTTTACCCGACAACTCTTTCATACTTTTCGGGTAAATAGGGGCAGCTGTTGATATCTAATTTTTCCCTCATATAATATATACTTTTAAAATATAAGGTTTTGGACTATTACCCAATTTATAGGGGTCAGATACGTAGTTCTATAATATTTAAGCTTTAAAATTAATTTTTTTGCATTTAAATTATTCAAATATTTATTAATTATCCCTTCAAATTATTTTGGGGTGATCTAATCATCCAAATTTATTATTAATATTCACATAAATATTTTATAATGTTTTACTTTATTTTATATAATTATATTTTTATTTTTATGCTATTTACATATTTTTACAATAATAGCATATACTTTACAATTAATTGCATTTATTATTTTATTTAAGATCAAAATAATGTTTTATATTCTACAATCTTCAGCCATTATTTTTAAAATATTAAGTTGTATAATTAGTATTTTTTATATTTATTTAGCTATTTTATTAATTTATTTTTTCCTTAAATTGTTTTATTTAAAATCTGGCCCTAAACAAGCAAAATTTCCGGCCCAAATCCACCAGTCAAATACCCCAAACATCAACCCAATAACCCCTAGCCCAATACTCACAACCCACTACCCTATACTTGTCCGCTGACCCGATCCGCCTCTCATTAAATTCTGGCTGTTGATCTCAAAGATCAACGGCCCACAGCCTCCCCCTTATTTTTATTACCCACACCTCTGAAACTTTAACCCCTTATCTCCAAACCACCGCCCCCAAACACTCTCAACCATCATCTTCTCTCTTCTGTGAAACCCTAGCAGCCTCCTTCCTTAATCCTCTCTGATTCTGAGCTAAATATGAAATCATTCCATGATTCACTTACCTTATGTGTTATGCCTAGTTGTTACTTACATGATTATGGTATTACTTAGTACGTGCCCATTTTTGGCAAGTACCATGCTCCTAATCAAGGAAAATTGGCTTTACTCATTAAGATCCAGACGATATTTCGTATGTATACATCATAGCAAGGCTATATAGGTCTGATTCACCAAGATCTTTGGCCAATCTTTGATTTCTGTCAAACTACGGTTTGTTTGGTTTTTCTCCTAATCTGATTCAAAATCGATTTTGGATGCTACTCTTTTGTTATTTTTGTGATTCGATTGATGTTTTCCTTCTCTGATTTTTGTTAATTGAACACTATAAAACCCCTCCCCTAACTCCCCTAAAATAGATATTAATCACTGTTATTATCTCACTCTCACTCTCACTCATTCTATACTATTCTGAAACCTGGACTCTTGGTTGGGTGAAAGCCAAGGCCACCGAAATTCGATTGTTTGACCTTTCTCAGTATAAGCACTGCCCGGGGTTCATCTGAAACCCTTGGGAACTCTGACAAACTGAGATTTTGGATTCTGCTGTACTCTTTGCTACTGACGATTGAAGTTTACTTGTTCTTTTGTTTACTTGTTCGTCAATTGGTAACTGGTAAGTTCTTGGCCTTCGCAGTTTCATCCACTTTTATTTGTGTTCATTCTCTGTACACTCATGCCATTGAAACTTTTGTGAATCAATATGTTATCATGCCCTCTCTGTTTGCATCCTTATTTGCTCTAAAGTTATTTTATGGCTCTTAAATTTTCTAGCACCTGAACTTGCTTATATTCTAACCCTGCTTCCAGTTCTCTTAAGCACGTTTGGCCTAATATGTTTGTGTGCGCTTGAATTCTCATGTCTGCTATTGTCCTGGTTTCATCACTCTACTTGCTTCAAATTTCTTATGGTAAACTGACTTATGCCTAGAACTTGTCTTTCTTCTGAATTTATCCATGTTACCTTATTGATTTATCCATGAATCATATGATTTCTAAGTGTTAATACTGCCTAAACTGGTAAACAACATAACATGCTTCCTGCTGCTTGTAAATTGAAATATGTACTCTCCAGTTTGTGCTGATTCTTTAGTGCTGCCTAAGGCTTTTAGAGCCTATCTCAATATTCTCCTCTAAATGAAATCAATGGGTGCTAGTTAGACATATTCCTACCCTGTTGACCCCTAGCAACATGCCTCTTGAACTCTTCTAATGTTCTGACCATGTTTAGCATGCTAAATTCTTTCCCCTGTTGAATAATTGCTCAATCATGAACTTGTATTTTTAGTCTTTCCATGTTAAACTTACCATGTTGGGACTGAGCTCTACTGATTATCCTAGCTTTCATGTTCATACCCCTTGTATGAGTATGCATTAGGCTAGTCCTGGCCATGTTTTGTTTGAAATCTCATTCAAAAGTAGTTTGTAACCTCTTGATGGTCAATCCTGTCACCTTAGCTTCTAAAATACAAGTGTGAATATGCCTTAGGTGAGTCCTGCCAATGTGTCATATAATCCTGTCTCTATGTCCTAATGAGATTGTTGTTAGTAGGCTTCAGAGTTGTTTAATTAATTGCCATGTGTAGTTTGTTAATTTATGGTTAAGTCATTCATCTGCATCTGCTGGGTAAGTGAGTCTCCATTTGGGCCTAGTATGGGTCCATGTATGAGTTTGAGTCGTGCAATTGACACACTCTAATGCCTTGGGGTGTACGTGGATCTCGATCTGCTGTTTGTGTCAAGAGTGAGCCTGTTGAAGGCCTAGAAACATTACTGGGTTATTTTTCCTTGGGCCTGCTTTGTATATTGGGCTTGTGTCTCTTTCAGTTTGTAACTTGCATATTCGAGCATGTATTCTTTATCTGGGCCTATAATAATTTGTAATAATAACAGTTGGGGGATTAGTGGAAATGGGGGAATTGGGATATTTTATCTCTTTCATGAATGAGTAGAGAACATGCCTATAGAGTCCTAATTATTTTGTTTGTCATGCATTATTCTTTGAAATCATCTGTGTACATTCTATTCATTTGGGAAACACGACTTACGTTTAATATAATGACTTATAATGTTAGAGAGCATGCCTATAGGATCTGAAAGTTGACTTGTCGCACTTAGATGTTATGCCTAAAGGAGTTCAATACAAATAACTGAAAATGCATGCTTTGGGTGACTTCTTTAAATTTTGTGACTCGCCTAGATACCATGACTATAGGCTCTCAACTTAAGTAACCAAAGCTATTATTGTTGTTACTCTCTTCTTATTACATAGTCCGCCTTGAAAACATGCCTATAAGGATAAATGAACAAATCTACGCTCTCAATGACTTCACTGCCAGTGGAAAATCGCTTAGAAATCATGTCTATAGGATGCTATTATTCTCCTAGAAAGCATGACTGTAGGATCTTTTAATGGAACTATGTATTAAAAATAGCTACTTCGTCAAAAACTAGTTGCCTATAAATCCTGCCTATAGGACTTTATGTTAACTGCCGAATTGCTTAATCACATAGGACCCATGCCTATAAGGTTGAACTACTTAGCATGTTACAATACTAAATCTACCAATTATGGTTCCCGTCTACCAAATTCTGAACTCATCCATAACTATTTGCTAAAATTGCATGCATCTGAGTCTACATGAGGAGGTAAATTTGAGCCTTTTTGTGTTGTCAGTGTGAAGTCTTATTTGTTTTTTGATTGTGCGCCTAATTTTCTCATTTTGTAACAGCCTAAGGGAAGTCTAGAACCACCAAAATAATATGTCCAAAGGTCTCCTGGACAATAGGCATGTGACGGGTAAAGCCATAAGACACGGTTTAGAATTGAACTAGAACTCTTTTAGGTAAATAACTTCAAGATTGTAATTGGGTAGCAGGAGATGATAGTCTGTGCCCACTGAATAATATGAGCAACCCTTATACCTAAGGGAGTTGTGAAATATTATTTATGTTGCACGTGGTGATCCTTTAGGCTAAAAAACTTAGGACCCCCCACACGTATTATTATTCATGCGCATATTTATTTAATTAGGTTATACCTTGTAATCCTCAAAAGATCGTACCCATCGCTTATTAATGTGTAATCCACTTCTTTCATATGTGCAATCTCTTAATTTTGTTTTCATCTTGTAATTAGATATTCAGATTCCTCGCTCTTCTTTAATTGATATGATCACATAGGGTAACTATAATTCAATAATACCCACATAGTGTAAAGTTAGGTCGGGAACCATAGTTGTGGACCTCGAAGAGTACCTAACCCCTTCTCTTTGAGGTAATTTGAACCCTTATTTGATCTTTGGTGACACAGACTAGTTAAAACAGAGTTATTTGCAAATAGGTACCCTAACGCACCTTAAAAATCATTAGGTGGCGATTTTTCTCTTTTAATACCCGTTTAAAAGAGTTGTCACATGTCAAAACCCGCTTTCGCGAGAAAATAGGACGCGACAGGTAAAAGATGGGAAAGTCGGGATTTAGCTCATTTCACACCATGTTTCAACCCTAAATACTCTAGAGGCAATTTCTGAAGAGGATTTTCTTCACAAATTCATTGGTAAGAAACTTGAACTGGTTTCAATTACTTTTCTATGAATTTTATCATCAAATCCATGAATTCCAAGGAGAAATTAGGGGTTTTGAGTAGAATTTAGGGATTTTGTTAAATTGAGATTTAGACCTCAAAATTGAGGTTAGATTTTGAAACAAATCATATAATTGGGCTCGAGGGTGAATGGGTAACCAGGATTTGGTCCGAATCTCGAATTTTGATAGAGCATGTCCCAGGATGACTTTTGTTGACTTTTTTAATTTAGCTAAATATTAAACTTTTTTCATTCGTGGGTAGTTTCTAATGCTTATTTTGAATTGTTTAAACGATAATTGACTATATTCGGTTGGCTTGAAGGCTTGTTCGAAAGGAAAAGCCACGGTTGATTGTGATTTTATTGCAGAAAGAGGTAAGTGTCGTGGTTAACTTTGACTTGAGGAAATTAGGAATTTTTTGTTTTATTTGTTACGTGAATTATGTATGAGGATGGTATATATGCAAGGTGATGAGTATATATACGTTGTCATGGGTGGAATTTGCCTTATTTGTATCATGTTGCTTCACTTACTATGCCTTCCATGTCTTAGATAGATCGTTTATTCTTTAACTATCTATTTTTGTGTTTATTGTTTATGTTCGAATTGTTGCGATATTGAAAGTTGAATTTGCTTATTCTAGTACTATGCTTGAAGTTGAAATTTGATTCCCACCTTGTTTGATATTTTGGGTTGTTGTTGTTGTTTGGTGAGAAAGAGTGAAAAGCACGAAGGGTATTATCGTGCCATCTTTACATATTGGTATCATTGGTTGAGTGAATGTGAGGATAAAAGTATGAAAGGTGATGTTGTGCACATGTTTATTTTTCATGATAGATAAAAGCACGAAGGATGATGTCGTGCATATGCATTATTATTATTATACGGTAAAGATGAGGGTAAAATCACGAAGGGTGATGCGTGCAAGTTTATTGATTTCATTGTTTTAATTGATGATTGGAAATGTGAATTTTGATACGGTGGTTTCATTGCCCGTGTTGGAAAGAGGTTTACTTCATGATAACTTAGTCACTATTTCTATCTATTGTCCCTTATACGTGTCCCTACACTGTTGTTTCATTTGACTTCTTGGGTTGTACAGGATATCGGGGAGTTGAAGGAAATATTTTGCAGAACGTGGTATTTCTACGGTCCACTATGCGACCGCAAAACCTCTTCGTGGACCGCAGACCAGCCGTAGAATGCAACAGGACTTGAGCCAATAGTTGAAGATCATTTTTCGGTTAATTGCGCGGCTGCATAATCATTTCGCGGGCCGCACATCTGTCACAGAACCGACATGAAGATTTTCGGAGGGAGATATCGTGGTGCATTATGCGACCACATAACCATTCTGTGGGCCACATAACAGCCACGGACTTGACCAGGCCTGGCCAGTTTTTGGCACCATTTTTGCAGTCCCCTTTGTGGACCGCATACTCATTTTGCGATCTGGTTTGCGATCGCAAACTCGATTTCGTAGGCATAAGTTTGGGAAAAATTACACCTGATCCCATTTTTATAAAACAACCTTAGGGGTTATTTTAGAAGGTTCCAGCTGATGTTTTTGAGAGAGGGGAGTGTTCTAGAGAGAGAGGAGGAATCCCTACGCATTTTGCTCATCAATCCTAGCTCAAGCTTCAAAATTCAACAAGGAAAGCTCATAAAGTCTTCATCTAAAAGGTAAGGTTCCATACCCTAGTCTCCAATTTCGAGTTTGGGCAGAAGTTAGGTAATGGGGAGTGTGATTCTTGGGTATAAGAGTTGTTATTTATAGATGCATATACCAATGGGGATGGTGTGGAGGTCATTGAGCTAATATAGGTAAACTCTTGGTCTTGAATTGGTTGTGGGGTGAAGGAAATTTTGTAGAAGAACCTTGTAGTTAAATTTGCACACATAGTGTTTGATGAAATCCTTGAATGAGCAGAACCCATGAACCTCTTCCTAATTATGGTTCGATTTTGTTGCCTCTCTAATAGATTGAAGTTGCTAGGATTTCCGAAATATTGTAGTAATTTAAGGAAAGCTCAAGCGAGGTATGTTGGCTAAACTTCTCTTGTAGAATCGAATTCCATGATATTCTCGTAATTCTCAAGTATGATTGGCCCGTGTTCTTATTCCTCAAATTCCGCGTTATTCCTAATAAATCCGATTATTCCAAATAAGCATCTTGTCTGAAATTGTATGGTCAAAATGTGTTTCAATTGCTCTTATCACATTATGCCCTCCTTCGGGAATGTGTTCAAGTATGGATTGTGTATTAAAATTTTATGACTTCAATTCGTGTTACAAATGAAAGTTATTATGTAAAGTTGTGGAAGAAAACTCAATGTGCTTAAGACTCAAGTTACTCATATACATATTTAAAGTTTTGGTTCCAAATGCTCTTGTCGTCAATAATCCATGATGGTGCTTGAAAGTGAAAGAAGTGAATATGAGATGAAATATGGCTTATGTGCCAAGAACAAAATTATATTTGTGGCCACTAGTGCCAATGAAATGAAAAGACGTGTGAACGATTTTGAAATCAGATGTTAATCCATTTTATATTAAATATTTTGGGAGTATCGTTTAGTCACCAAGGAAGGGTAGGTTGAAATAACCTAACTCTGAAACTACATGTGCTAGTGTAGGAGTGATTGAGGGGAAAAGCCCCCGTATTGATGTGATGAGATTATTCTCCTTAAATCGGATGAGATTGATGTGTTGAGATTAATCCCCTAAATGGGATGAGATGATTGCTGGAGGAGAGTGATGTCGACCCACACGGCATTGTGGTGAGACGGCTTAGTCGATCAGGCTGAGATCGGACGCCATGTCGCGCACATGGTGGTGTTGTGATTTGATGTCTTTGAGTAAGATGGCTTAGCCGATCGGGCCGTGATATGACTTCATGCTAAAAGTACGGTGGTATGTCGGTACTAAATATTTCCAAACATAAAACATTGTTATTTCTCTTAACTTGACATTATTATATGGTTTGAGGCTCTCATTGGTTTCCATGTTTCTTTCTTATTGAATTATTACTCGTTCTATTGAAATGGTGCTTAGTCTTACATACTAGTACTATTCTATATGTACTAACGTCCCTTTTCCTGGGGCACTTCATCTTTAATAGATGCGGGTGGTTCCAGAGCATGCGGCATCGATCAGTGATAGCGGTACACCCTCTACCAGCTGACTTGGAGAGCCCCACTTTATTTCGGGATCTTATACCTTTTGTTCCTTATGTATAATATTTTGAGGTATAGGCGGGGCCTTGTTGCCGGCACTATCATAGTACTCTTTTGAATCTGTTAGAGGATCTGTAGACATAGCGTGGGTTGTACATTTGTGTTGGGAAAGTCAAACTAGAATTGTTATAATTGTATCACATGTTCCACTTCAAACTATGAATGTGTAATGTATTTTGAGAATTATCAATGAAGTAACTAATGGTAATGAAATTGTGCTGTTCACGTGATCTTCTTATTGTCTAACTAATTGAAATGCACCTTCACTTTATTCATGGATAAGTTCGGGTAGAAGGCATTGAATAGGCTTGTTGGAGTGGGGTATCTCAGTTGAGCGCCGGTCGCACTCCCCGAGGTCGGGGCATGACACTCTTTACTTGTTATTCTTTTATATATATTTAACTGTACAAGGTTAATGTAGCTATCTTATCTTAGCCTCTTCACTGCCTTGTCGACGTTGGGCTCGATACTTACATAGTATATTGGATCGGTTGTACTCATACTACACTTCTGTACTTCTTGTGCATATCCCGGTGTTGGTCCTAGTGGTGTATAGAGGAGATTGATCACATCAATCTATCCAGGAGACTTCAGATAGAGTTGAACGGCATTTGCAGTCCTTGAAGTCCCCTTGTATCTTATTTTACTATTTATCTTGTTTGAAACATTTGTATTTCATTTCAGACTATATTTGTAGTATTCTAGTCGCTCATGCACTTGTGACTCCGAATTTCTGGGATTAGTATAGACTGTGTTATTTATGGATCTATTACATGTATTTCTGAGTAGTTCAGTTGTTAGTTATTAATTCTCTGCCTTTAGTTTGTTAAAAGTTGGATAATTCTTTAGCTAATGTTGGCTTGCCTAAAAAGTGAATGTTAGGCGCCATCACGGCCCCATGGTTGGGATTTCGGGTCGTGACATTATGGATCTCATTCTGAGCAGTTTAGCATTCAGTGCACCTTCTTCTCCCATTAGTGCACTATTTATTCAGAGCTATTGCAGTGGTCATTCTGGTCATCAGGGTCAGACTCAGATTCAGTAGCCACGCTAGCCAAGATGATGCTTTGAGTGCGGGGATGCGGGTCATATAAGTAAGTATTGTCCTAGAATGCAGGGCATCATGTCACATTAGGGTACTCGTGCCATGATTCTAGTACCAGATGCTTTATCACCCACTTAGCCACTTAGGGGAGGGGTCAGGTAGCCCGAGGTAGAGGCCAGTCAGTGAGAGGTCGTCTTAGATATGAAGGACATGTTGATGGGGCTCAACTCCATTGTTATGCATTTCTGGGTAGGCCTGAGGTAGAGTCGTCTGATGCAGTTATTACAAGTTTTATCTCAGTCTGTCATATAGACGCTTTCATGTTGTTTGATATGGGTTCTACATATTCTTATGTGTCTTTAAAGTTTGCTTTACATTTGAGAATGCCTCATGATTCTCTTGATGTTCCTATTACAGTGTCTACACCAATTGGAGATTCCTTAGTATTTGATCGGGTATATAGATCTTCTTGCATTACTATTAATTATTTTGATACTATAGTTGATCTTTTGTTGCTGAATATGGTGGATTTGAGGTTATCCTTGGTATGGATTAGTTGTCCCCGTATCACGCTATCTTGGATTTTCATTTCAAGATTGTGACATTATCCATGGCTGGGTTGCCTAGATTAAAGTGAAGAGGGACCCTCAATCACTCCACTAGCTCGGTTGTTTCATATTTGAATGGGTGTCAAGTGTATTTGGCTTACATCCGGGATTCTAGTGCAAAGGTTCCTCCTATCGATTCGGTACCAATTGTGAAGGAGTTTCCGGAGGTGTTTCCTAGATTTTTAGGGTATGCCACCCTAAAGGAATATATACTTTTGTATTGATTTGGTTCCAGGCCCTCAACCTATTTTTAACCCACCATACTGTATGGCTCCAACTGAGTTGAAGGAATTGAAGGATCAATTGAAGGATTTTCATGACAAAGGATTCATTAGACCAAGTGTCTCGTATTGGGGTACGTCGGTGTTGTTTGTTAAGAAGAAGGACAAATTGTTGAGGATGTGCATTGACTACATACAGTTGAACAAGGTTACTATCAAGAACAAGTATCCATTGCCGATGATTGCTTATTTATTTGACCAACTTCAGGGTGCCAAGGTGTTTTCCAAGATTTGTTTGAGATATGGCCACCATCAGGTGAAACTAGGGCATCAGATATCCCTAAGACAACTTTTAGGACTCAATATGGTCATTACGAGTTCTTGGTGACGTCGTTTGGCTTGACTAATGCTCCAGCAACCTTTATAGATTTGATGAACTGATTGTTCAAGCCTTATTTGGATTCCTTCTTAATTGTCTTCATTGATGATATTCTGGTTTACTCTCGTAGTAGAGAGGAGCATGAGCAACACCTAGGGATTGTACTTCAGACTTTTGAAGGATCGTCAGATATACGTTGTGTTTTCAAAGTGTGAGTTTTGGTTGGACTCAGTTGCCTCCTTGGGTCATGTTGTGCCTTCTGATAGTATCAAAGTGAATCCTAAGGAGATAGAGGCATTTTAGAATTGTCCTAGACCATTTCAGCTATAGAGATTCGGAGCTTCTTAGGTTTGGTGGGCTACTATCACTGGTTCATGGAGGGTTTTCATCTATCCCAGCCCCATTGACCAAGTTGACTCAGAAGGGCACTCTTTTCAGATGGTCTGACGAGTGAGAGGAGATCTTTCAGAAGCTCAAGACTGCCTTGACTACAACCCTAGTGTTGGTATTGCAAATAGATTTGGGGTCCTACATCGTGCATTATGATGCATCATGTATTGGACTTGGCATAGCATTGATACAAGATGGTAGGATGATTGCCTAGTGTCATCAGTTGAAGGCACATGAGAATAATTACCCTATGCATGACTTGGAGTTAGCAACCCTTGTTCACGCGCTCAAGATTTGGAGGCATTACTTATACGGCATGGCATGTGAGGTTTATAGCGATCATTTAAGTCTCCAACATATATTCAGGCAAAAGGTTCTTAATTTGAGGCAGCAAAGATGATTAGAGTTATTAAAAGACTATGATATCACCATATTATATCATCCAGAGAAGGCCAATATGGTGGTTGATGCCTTCAGTAGGAAGGCGGTATCATGGGCAGTTTAGCATTTCTACCGATAGTGGAGAGACCATTAGCCATGGATGTTTAGAATTTGGCTAATAAGTTTATGAGGTTGGAATTTTCAGAGCCTAGCAGGGTTCTCGCTTGTGTTGTGGCACGGTCAATTTTGTTGGAGCGTATCAAAGCTCTCTAGTTTGATAATCCTCACTTGTTGTTGTTCACAGACACGGTGCAACGGGGTGGTGTTAAGAAGGTCATGATTAGGGATTATGGTGTTATGCCACTTCAAGGCCGTATTTGTGTTCCAAATGTTGATGGGTTGAGAGAGTTGATCCTTGAGGAGGCTCATAGCTCACAGTATTCCATTCAAGTGTCACGAAGATGTATCGTGACTTGAAGCAACATTATTGGTGGCGGAAGATGGAGAAAGACATTGTTGGACATGTCTCTCGGTGTTTGAATTGTCAACAGGTGAAGTATGAATATCAAAAACCCTATGGTTTAACTTAGAAGTTGGTGACACCGGAGTGGAAGTGGGAGCACATCACTATGAACTTTGTGGTAGGCTTACCATGGACCTCGAGGAAGTATTATGTTGTTTGGGTCAGTGAGAATCGGTTGACCAAGTCCGCGCATTTCACTCCGGTGATGACATTATACTCTTCAGAGCGGTTGACTCAGATTTACATTCGAGTGATTATGCGCCTGCATGGTGCATCCATTTCGATCATTTCAGACTGTGGCACGTAGTTCACTTTAAACTTTTGGAGAGTTGTGCAACATGAGTCGGGCATACAAGTTGAGCTGAGTACCACATTTTACCCTCAGACGGACGGATAGTTCGAGCAGACCATTAAGATTTTGGAGGATATGTTGAGGGCATGCTCTACTGATTTCAGGGGTCCGTGTTATCAATTTCTACCTCTAACGGAGTTTGCCTACAATAACAGCTATCGGTTGAGTATCCATATAGCTTCGTATGAGGCCTTATATGGGAGGCGATGTCGTTCTCAGGTTGGTTGGTTTGAGCCCGGTGAGGCTAGATTGTTGGGCACATATTTGGTTCATGATGCTTTGGAGAAGGTGAAATTGATTTAGGAGCGTCTTTGTACAACACAGTCCAGGCATAATAGTTATGTTGATAGGAAGGGTTGCGATGTGGCTTATATGGCGAGTGAGAAGGTTCTTCTCCAAGTTTTGCCTATGATGGGCGTGATGCAATTTGGGAAGAAGGGCAAGTTGAGCCCGAGGTTTATTGACCCAGTTGAGATCTTGGAGAGAGCTGGGGAGGTTGCTTATAGGCTTGTATTGCCTCATAGCCTAGTAAGGGTACATTCGATATTTTACATTTTCATGCTTCGAAATTACCATGAGGATAGGTCACATATTTTAGACTTCAACACTACAGCTTGATGAGAATTTGACCTACGAGGAAGAGTCGGTGGCTATTCTAGACTGGCAGGTTTGAAAGTTGAGATATATAGATATTATTTCTGTGAATATACGTTTGAGGGGTCAGCCGATTGAGGAGGCTACTTGGGAGTCCGAGCCCAACGTGAAGAGTAGATACTCGCATCTTTTTTCCAGTCCAAGTACATTTCTATGTCCGTTCAAGGATGAATGTTTCTTTTAGAGGTGGAGAATACAACGATCCGATACATCATTTTGAGTACGAGCTCCCTTTTCATGTTTCGATACCTTTCATAGCTTTATTTGATAATTTATTACTTGTTACGTGGTCCGTGTCGATTTTTAGAAAGCTCAAATGTGAATTTTAATGAAAATGTGATTTTTGACTTTGAAAGTGGTTAGAGTTTACCATGGTCAGTATGTTTTGTGAACGATCTCAGGTCCGTATGGTGATTTAGGACTTGTACGCATGTTTGGTTGGGGTCCCGGGTGACCCGAGGACATTTTGGCGCTTTATGTGAAAATTTGAAAATTTGAGTATGAACTTTGAAAATCTTGAGGTTTGGTGAGTGATTCTTGATCTTGGATGTTCTTTTGATGATTTGAGCTTGCGAGCGAGTTTGTATGATGCTAACATACTTGTGTGAATTTTTGGATTGGAGCCCGAAGAGCTCGATTGAGTTTTGGATAACTGGTGATGCTAGGCTGCAGATCTCGTATTTGCGAGGTTTTGTTCACAAATGCGAGCCTCACATTTTTCAGAACTTCCTCGCATTTGTGATACTGGGAAGGGGGGTGGTAGCTTTTCTTTTGCGAAGCTTAGTTCACATCACCGAGGGGTTGATCCTTCGCATTTGCGAAGGTCTTGTTGCAATTGCGACTCTGAGGGAGTGAGGGACAACTTCTCTTTTGCGAAGCTGAGTTCGCATTTGCGGACACCCCAGGTTCGCATTTGCGATCTATGTATCCCATTTGCGATATTGGAAACTCAGGGGTTGGTTCGCAATTGCGATCGACTGTTCGCATTTTCGGATGTCACAATTGCGAACAAGGGTTCGCAATTGCGATACCTGCAGTTTGGTAAAAGATTGGAATTTCAAGATTTAGCTCATTTTACACCATGTTTTAGACCTAGACTCCATAGAGGAGATTTTTGGAGAGCAATTTCTTCCTAACTTTATAGGTTAGTAACTTTAACTTGTTTTCACTCAATTTCCGTTACTTTTTCATGAATTTCATTATCAAATCTATGATTTATAGAGTAGAAATTGGGGGGGGGGGGGTTTGGATAGAAACTAGGGTTTTATAAAAATTGATATTTAGACCTCAAATTGAGGCTGGATCTCGAAACAAATCACATATTTGGACTCAAGGATAAATGGGTAATCGAGATTTGGTCTGAATTTTGTATTTCAACCACGTGAGTCCGGGTTAACTTTTGTTGACTTTTTTAATTATGTTAAAGATCGAACCTTTTTCACATAAGGGAGGTTTCTAAAGCTTGTTTTGTCCTGCTTGAAAAATAATTGACTAGATTCGGTGGTTTGGAGACTTGTTGTAAAGGGAAAGCCGTGTTGAGTTGTTGATCTTGTACCAGAAAGAGGTAAGTATCGTGGTTAACCTTGATTTGAGGGAATTGGGATATGATTGGTCTAATTGTTACTTGACCTATGTATGGGGACGGTGTATATGCAAGGTGATAAGTGATACTGTCATGGATTTAAGCATGCGGGGTGTATTACTTTATTTTTCGTCTTTAATTATAACATGTCTTTACTTATTTCATGTTATTACTTGTTAGGTGCTCGTACTTGATACATGTTTTACTTGATATATGTGTCCCCGCTTGTTGCATGTCCTTAATTGTTACATGTTCTAGATTATTTCATACTTTTAGACATTATAAACTTTTATTTGTTACGTGCTCTTACATGTTATTAGATAGATGCTTTTACCTGTCACATGCCTTTACTTGCCTTACTGCCCCTACTTGTTTCCCGTTTTACTCTACTATGTTATATTGGATTGCGTGACCTTTAGATGGTTCTTGTGTTTACGGCTTGTAGAAGTTCTTATTGACCTATATTGTGAGGCTAGTTATGAACGTGAAATTGTTTAACCTTCTTTGTTCGTGTACATATTTCCTTGGTGAGTTATGCATTTAGTTTATTTTATGTCATGTTATGAGATTGTCATGACCCCAATTTCCCTCCGTAGGATGTCGTGATGGCACCTAGTCTCTAAGACTAGGTAAGCCTAACATTTGATAACAACTGAATAGATATAATTAACAAGCTACTAAAAACAAAGCTCAATAACTGATAAAACTTTTCGAAAATAGAATCTCATCAATACACTCCCCATTAACGGTGGAACAGAGCCATAAGCTCTACAGAGTATACTAGAACAACTACTACATTATTGTCTGAGAGAAAATATAACAGTAAATACGAGAAAAAGGGAAGGTGACTCCGAGGCCTGTGGACGCCGAACATGCATACCTTAAAGTCTCCATATAGCAGCTAACAAATGATCTCTAACGACCGGCACTAGCAGATGTACCTGGATCTGCACAAAATTGTTCAGAAGCATAGTATAAGTCCACCACAACGGTACCCAGTAAGTATCAAGCCTAACCTCGGTAGAGTAGTGATGAGACTAGGTCAATACACCTACTAGGATATAAATAAGCAGTACGCAAATGTAAGCGAAGAAGTAATAGATACGAAACAAGATAACAACATGAACTAATACTGGAAATTAAACACGGGAATAACATAAAATAAGCAACTGAAGAGAACCAAAATGATCATATACAAACAACAATTGCTACCACAAAGAATAGAAAAACAACAAGAACATTCCCACCAAAAGCTCTTTGCAACGTGAGATAAACAAAAACATAACACAATAAGGTACCGCCTCTTGTACAATAAGAATCACCACCGAGGTACTGCCTCATATAAATCAAGAATTGTAACCGAGGTACCGCCTCGTATTCACAATACACCATCTCAATTACAATCTTTCCTTATACCGCCGCGTGAGCCTTACATTTAAAATAGGTTTTGAAAACAGTTTTCCCAAAATAGTTACACGCACTTTAGCCCATCTTATGATGGCGCGTGGCTTCACGTATTTTCCCTACAAGAAACATGCACATAAGTCCCACCTTATACCGTCGCATTCACATTAACCCCAAGCCTTATACCGCCACATGCGCGTCAATATCACTTTACAATAATAACTCGCATCACAAGTTCCCATATATCATAATTTGCCAACAATCAACAATATCAATATTTCCACAACAGTCTCCCATGGCTCCACCACAACGGCTACAAGAATAACTACAACAACAATGAATATAAAATGCTCAACAAGGAAGATGTTTCAATAATAACAACTTCAACATCAATAACTCAACAATGAGAGATAATGTATAACCAAGATATTAAATAAGAATAACTCACAATATAAGAGATAACGTCTAGTATGACTTCAAATAATGTAAATCAACAAGGGAAGGGATAACATGAACAATAACTCCAAACAATGATAATCAACAATGAGAGAGATAACATGAAAATAACTTCAATAATGATAATCAACAATGAGAGAGATAACATGTAACATTAATAAAGACAACAAGTCCAACTAAGCATGATATCAATTTATCAATTAGAATGTAGAATAAGTATTAACGAAATCATTTAAGTCATGTAAGGACATACTAACACAAGTAAGAATATATTGACTAAGAGAATTAAGAACATGATACTACAATTCAATTAAAGCATGAAAATAGTCTAAGTAGCCTAAACCGGTCAAATACCAAGTACAACACGTGTACCCACTCGTCACCTTGCGTACATGGCTTTCACATAGCACAAATGAATCGACAATACCAATCCTAAGGGGTAGTTCCCTCACACAAAGTTGGGCAAGACACTTACCTTAACTAGGCCAATTCAACACTCATAAATAGCTTTTACGTTAAAATTTGCCTCCTTACGGCTCAAATCTAACCAAAATCGACTTAATATCACCAAACAATGCTAGAGAAATCAATTGCAATAGATAAAGCTAAGATCTTTATATTTTTCCTAAAAAGTCAACAAAATTCAACCTGGGGCCCGCCCAGTTAAAACCTGGGTTCAATGGTAGATTCTGACTATCCATGACCCCACGAGTTCATATATGTGATTAGTTTCAAAATTCGAGTTCAAATCAACTCTCAAAACTCAATTTCTTATTTTTTTTTTTAAAACTTGACAAAGTTTCAAAAATGTTCACTTTGATTCACATGATTTTGATATTAAAATCTAAGATATGTTGATGGAATATGATTAGAATCACTTACCCAAGGTTTGTAGGTAAAACTTCCCTCTTCAAATCGCCTCCTACCGAGTCTAGGGTTCAAAAATGAGAGAATGAGTTCAAAAATCGCGTCTCCCAGCTCTTTAATTAGCTGTAGATGTTGCATTTGCGACAGAAGGTTCGTATTTGTGAACACTCGCAATTGCGGACCAGGGCTCGCATTTGTGAACCCTGACACCCTCATGCAACCTCGCAATTGCGAGAAAAGGCTTCGCAGTTGCGAACTGGCCTTCATCGCAAAAGAGAACATTTGTTCGTAAATGTGAAAAATGCTAAAACCCTCTAAGTTAAGAATTAAGGGTCCAAATCAACCCAAAAGCTTTTCAGAACAAAACTAACCAACCTCACAAGTCATAAAATCATAAACACACATGTGCGAAGCAATAAAAGGGGTAACAAAGCGTAATTACATAAAACGACCGATCGGGTCGTTATAGAGATTCGCCGTATTTAGTTGTCACTAATATATTGGATCGGGTTGCGCATCGCAACAGTATTGTTATATATATTGGATCGGGTTGCGCGCTGCAAGAATATTGTTATATACATTGGATCGGGTTGAGCGCCACAACAGTATTGTTATATATATATATATATATATATATATATATATATATATATATATTGGATCGGGTTGCACGCTGCAACAGTATTGTTATATATATTGGACCGGGTTGCGCGCTACAATGATATTTTTATTGATAGTTGGGATCGAGTTGCGCCGCAACTTAATGGATGTACTTGTTCTTGGTTGTTATGCTCCGGCACCGCATTGTGTTATGAGGTTGTGATGTGATGTTATTCCGAGTCCCTCTATTATCTACTTCTTTATTCTGTTCATTATGTAGTTATTGTTTTCTCTATATTATAGTTTCTTCTCCTCTTATTACTCGTACATGTTTATAGTGAGTGTCTTATTATAGCCTCATCACTACCTTGTCTAGGTTAGACTTGATACATATTGAGTACATGGGGTCGATTGTACTCATGTATAGCCTCATCACTTATGTATTTCTTGTGCACATCCTAGTGTTGGTCCCATCGGTGTCTAGAGGTGATTGCTCGGACCCTTTTCCAGGAGACTTGAGGTAGTGCTGCTTGGCATTCGCAGACCTTGGAGTCCCCTTCCTATCTTTATCTACTATTTATTGTACCTGAACATTATTGTATTTTTTATTTATTTCGGGCTTGTATTTAGTACTATTAGCGGCTCATGTACTTGTGACACCATATTCTGGAGATAGTCTTAGACAATGATGATTATACATCTATTATACGTTTATCCTATTTCACCCTTTTATTATTATTAATTTATCTTAGTTGTTAAACTGCTTTAGTTATTTTGCTAATGTTGGCTGCCTAGCAAGCGGGGTGTCATCACGATCCCATGGTTGAGATTTTGGGTCGTGTCAAATGATGATCTCTCTACTTCAATTTAAGTAAGTAATCGTTGTCTTAAGTTATCTTTTTTCTTAAGTGAAAAGTTAATTGGAGAAAAGGATTTAAAAAAAGTCCAAAGGTAACTCTTACTTAAGATCATGGAAATTATCGAAAGGGATTAAAATGAGGGGAAGAAACAATGAAAGTCATACAAGGTTTTTCAACGCATTCTTTTTACACGTTAAAAGAAAGAACGTGATAGGAAATAAAGTCCATTACAAGAATCAGACCGCACTCAGAGTAGTCATCCAAAGGTATTAAAAGCTTAAAAAAGAGGAGACAATATAATTGAAAAGTGGGTAGTTACTATGTTTTCCTCAAAGTATAAGAAGTGAAACTAGATAAGTCATGGAATTTTGGAGCACACATAATAAGCTTGCTTATTCAGAAGTTTCTGAAAATGGAGTATATAGTTAAACTAGAGAAAAATAATACATTCACTGGTAAGAAATGGAAACAGTATGGTGCATTATTAGTCAAAATTGGGGCTTTTGTCGTGTTACCTTCCGCTATCGAGACTAAGGAGTGGTGATGGATGGGGCACTTTAATGTTCATATTATCGTCTGTCCTTGAATTTTTGAATGGTTTTAGACCATATATTACATGCAAATTTTCAGCGTCTTTAATCGAGTATTGCAGATTATTTACTTTGTTGTCTAGGATTCAAGTTATACGTTTATATACGGATAATATAATATTTTTACATTATTAGTGTAATTTTATTTATAATAACAAATTATTTATTGCTTATACCATATTATTAATTAGTATTTATCATAAAAATTTACTTATAATTACTGTATAAATAACTTGTTCGTATTATATCTTTATATCATCAGCGCATAAAACGTAAAAACTATGATATAAATTACCAAATTAGGTACAAAACACAATTATTTGTTGTTGTAGTTCATTATAATCTGAAGTCTATACATTATTAAGGTATGTTTGGAATCATAATGTAATTATAACGTAATATTCACTGCCATGGTTGGTCGTAGAAGTATAATTAGTTGAATATGTTTTTTCATTTTAACATTTAGATAAGTTTTACTATGTGACAAATCACATATATGAATTCAATATGCTGGGTAGATAAATTTAATTAATCACTAGGAGGTTTAAATTTGACCTATTATTGGAGGATGTTTTGGAATTTTTACATTTTACTTTTTGAAACTAAGTAATCTTAATTTGCATACTAATTACGATTATTAATAATTCTTTTATAAAAAATTATAAGAACTTTAGAGTTTTAATTTTTTTTTAAACATAAATCTAGTTTAAGCGTTTAAAAAATTGGAACTCCTATTTTTAGAATTTGGAGCTACATGAATCCTTTAACTGTAGGCAACAATTACTTTCTAACTTTCCAAAAAAATAATATTTAATTTAAAATATTAACTATTCTAAAAATTATAAATTGAAGTTTTCACATTTGCCATGACTTATTAATTATTCGAAATAAATTGGCAAAGTTTACAAAATGAACAAAAGTCAGTTGGAAAATATTCAACCGATTGAGGATCCGTTGGCAATTTTAGTAACGAATTTCGTTCAATATAAAATCAAAATAAGTTCCTGGATATTCTGAAGCTGGTGAAAAATAACATTCCATTGGTTGATATCTTGCAATAAGTGATGAAATATGCAATGTATATCAAGAAGATTGCAGCAAATAAATGATGGTTGGCTGAGTTCGAAACTGTTGCACTCATATAGGAATGTAGTTCGAGAATCCGAAGCAAGCTACCTCAGAAGTTGAAACATCCAGGGAGCTTCACTATCCAAATCTCTATTGATAAGCATGCAGTTAAGCGAGCTTTTTGTGATCCTGGGACGAGTATCAACTTGATGCCCTTGTTCGTGTTCAGACAATTGGGATTAGGTGATCCTCAGCTCACTACAGTGATCTTACAGTGGACAGATAGATCTCTAGCTGGTTCAGAATGTGTGATTGAAGATGTGTTGGTTCAAGTGATATCATTCATATTCCCAACTGACTTCATTATCCTGGATTATGAACTTGATCAGGAGGTCCTATTTATTTTGGGACGACCACTTTTAACCACATGCCGAGCTATCA
The DNA here is from genome assembly GCF_000715075.1 of Nicotiana tabacum. Lineage (NCBI taxonomy): Eukaryota > Viridiplantae > Streptophyta > Magnoliopsida > Solanales > Solanaceae > Nicotiana > Nicotiana tabacum. The sequence goes on from NC_134088.1 coordinate 54,574,250, forward strand.
TTGATGTTTGTGAAGAGCACATGGCGAGGAGAGTGGGTGATAGAGTAGAAGTATGTAATGTGTATAGAGCACTCAAGTTGCCAACCCACTATGAAGATTTGGCCATAGTTTTAGTTGTGGGGAGTAACGTGACCAGTTACATTACTCCAGAAGCTCCCCTACAATGAGCTTTGTTGGGTGATTGAGAGGAGAGTAAAGATGAGTTGGTGCACGAAATAGAGCAAGTCCTTAACATGACATGTATGTATATGCACGAACTGGAAAATTTTGAAGAAATTGACAGACCTTTGGCATTGACACCACCCAAGCCATCTATTGAAGAAGCTCCAAAATTGGAGCTCAAGCCTTGGACATCAGACTTGTGCTATGCGTACTTGAGAAATTTTAAACCTTTACGGTCATCATCTCATCTGGTTTATCTCAGTTATAGGAAGACAAGTTGTTGCGAGTACTTCGAGCACATAAGTGAGCTATATGGTTGACCATTGCAGATATTAAGGGAATCAATCCTTTATTTTGTATGCATAAAAGTTTTCTGGAAGATTGGCGCCGACCAAATGTTGAACAATAAAGAAGGTTAAATCCAATCATGAAGGAAGTAGTGAAAAAGAAAATTATCAAGTGGCTTAATACAAGAATTATTTTTTCTATTTTAGGAAGTAATTGGGTGAGTCTGGTGTAGTGTGTACCTAAAAAGGGTAGAATAACTGTTGTGGCAAACGAGCAGAATAAGTTAGTACCCATTCGAATTGTGACGGGTTGGAGGATAAGCATCGACTATAGGGAGATCAACAAGTCTACATGCAAGGATCACCTCCCCTCCCCTATATTAATCACATGTTGAATGAGCTAGCAGGACACGAGTATGTGTACTATTATTTTCTTGATGGTTACTAATGTAACAATCAGATTGTCATAGCTCCGGAAGATCAAGGGAAGACGATGTTCACATACCCTTATGGTACTTTTTCTTTCAAGAGGATGCCATTCAAATTTTGCAATGCACTATCCACTTTTCAAGAGTGCATGATGGTCATTTTTACTAATATATTTTGAAAATTTTATGAAAGTCATCAAGAATTATTTTTCGGTCTTTCGGTCGTCTTATGATGCCTGCTTGAGAAACTTGGCAAGGGCACTAACGAGGTGTAAAAAAATAAACTTACTTCTAAATTGGGAGAAATATTATTTTATGGTGCTAGAGAGAGTTGTGTTAGGTCATAGATTATATAGGCATAGGATTGAAGTAGTTAAGGTGAAGGTGGAGGTAGTAGAGAGACTGCCACCGCATACTTCTGTAAAGAATATTTGTAGCTTCATAGGACACACATGTTATTATAGACGCTTTATTAAATATTTTTCTAAAATTATTACTCCTTTGTGTAGGTTGCTGATAATTTATGTGGCATTCCACTTTAATGAAGCTTATCTCAAGGTGTTTGAATATCTGAAAAAGCGACGGGTGGTTGTACTGATCATCGTCGCACCAGATTAGTCCTTACTATTTGAGCTCAAATATGATGCTAGTGATCTTTCTATTGGAGCAGTATTTGGATAAAGAAATGACAAGGTATTTCACTCCATATATTATGCGAGTAAGATCCTTGATGATGCACAAATAAAATATACGACCATGAAAAATGAGTTGTTGGTAGTTTTGTGGGCATTCGATAAATTTCGAGTCTACTTGGTGGACACTAAAGTCATAGTCCACACTCATCATGCGGAAATCAGGTATTTATTATCTATGAAAGAGTCAAAATCTATACTAATAAATGAGTTTTATTGTTGCAGGAATTTGACTTGGAGATACGAGATAGAAAGGGCATAAAAAATCAAGAAGCTGATTATTTGTCAAGGTTGGAGATTCATGAGCATGTTGAATTTTGGGAAAAAATTAAAACGACATTCCCCGATGAATAATATTTTTTCATCACACATGATCCCGCTCTATGATATTCATATTATGTGAACTTCATAGTAAGCGGAGTACTTCCACCCGTGATACCTTTTAAGGGTAGGAAGTGTTTCCTTCATGATGTGAACTTGTACTTTTGGGATGAGCCCTTTTTTGTATAGACATTATGCCGATAAGCTAATGAGAAGATGTATTAAAAATAAAAAGGTAGAGCAAATTTTGTATGATTATCATGCTTCACGTTATGGGGCCATCATGAAGGACATAGGATGGCAGTGAAGGTATTGCAGTCTAGATTTTATTGGCGAACTCTATTCAAGAATGCTCATGCATTCGTGGAGAAGTGTGGCCAATGCTAAAGAATGAGAACAATTACAAAAAGGCATGCTGATGCCATTGCCCTATATTTTAAAGGTGAAGATTTTTTATTTGTTTGGGGTATAGACTTCATTGGACCATTCTCATTGTCTTGAGAAAATAAGTATATTTTTCTGGTAGTGGACAATGTATTAAAGTGGGTGAAAATTATTGCTTTTCTTACTAATGATGCCAAGATGGTGGCTGAATTTGTAAGAAAAAATATATTTTCAAGGTTTGGGATTCCACGGGCTCCAATTAGCGATAAAGGGACTCACCTTTGTAATAGATTGTTGTATAACCTTTTGTCAAAATATAGGGTCCGTTGTGGAGTTGCAATTTCATATCACACGCAGATAAGGGGACAAGCTGGAGTGTCAAACAAATAAGTAAAATAAATTTTGGTGAAGACTATGAGCACAAACATGAATGATTGGACTGCAAAACTCGATGATGCTCTATGGGCATATAGAACTACATATAAGACGACGATGGGTACTTAGCCTTACAAGCTTATTTACGGGAAAGCATGCCACTTGCTAGTTGAGTTGGAGCACAAGGCTTATTGGGCGGTTAGGAAGCTGGGCATGGATATGGAAGCAGTTGGCAAGAAGAGGCTCTTGCAATTGAACAAGCTAGATGAGTTTAGGTTGCATTCCTACAAGAATAACAAGCCTTACAAAGTGAAAAGTAAAAGATGGTATGATAAGGACATTCAACATTGTCACTTTGAGCCCGGCTAAATGGTGTTGTTATTTAATTCGAGGCTCAAACTTTTCCTTTGGAAGTTGAAATCAAGATAGTCAAGTCCATATGAATTAGTGCGAGTCACTTCGCATGGTACAATAGAGCTATGGACAATGAATGGTGATCGCAAGAAGACTAAGGTCTATCTTACATACGAGTAGGCGATGAATCAGCATCGTGTCGTGGCATTAAATTAGGTGCTTGTTGGGAGGCAACAAAATTTTATCACTCTTTGTAGACTTTTAGCTAAGTGTTAGATTATTATTCTTAAACTTTTTTGTAGTACTTGTGTCATACAATTGCAGGTAGAAATTGAAAATGGTATTTTAAAGTGGTATGCAAAGGTTAGGGATGAAAAGTGCAGCCCTACACGAGTGCAGAGTTGCAGAAACTTGAAGGAGCATCATTGGCCTCCCAGCCCACCGTATCGGGATTGAACCAGAGCTAGGGCCAGAGTATGTTCTGCCTTGGGCGCTAAGGGAAGTCGCCAACATCAGTTCCCGATGCCTAGGTAAATTTTTATAACCCATTTTTTTTAAGAGGAAACTATACTATATACCCACAAAAATCAAAATATTTACCCATTTTTACCCATTTTGAAAATAGTTACAATATCTACCTACCCCACCCATATTAATTACCCGACCTACCTATTATTTTTCCTCTATAATTTTTTAGTTAAAGCTGACTTATATGTTCCCCTATTTTCCTCCCTATTTTTTCTTTCTTCCTTTTACTACATCAATTCATTTTCTCTTCATATTCTTCCACCAATAGAAATTCCTTTTATTATTAAATTCTCTCTTCCATATATCATTGGCACGAAAATTAAGTAGGAAAAAGTTTTCGGTGAGTCTCTATCCATTATTCAATAGAGCAATACTACAAAGTAGTAGATCCAATTTCAGATCTGAAGAAATCAATTGGAACTTTATGTATTGTGAGTTTAGATTTTTAGATTTGAATTTTTGATGTGTGTTTGAAATGTTTTATTATTGAAATTCATTTGGTGTTGTTCTTTGACATTTGGATTATAGTGTTTATACTGGTTTTCATATATTTGTTATTAAAAGGGTCAAATTCACAATTGAAGGACTTTGAAGATTGAAATTCATAAATTGGGTTTGTTAATTTTGTAGTTATTTTGATCCAATTTTGCCTGGGTTTATTTATAATATTATACTATAATATAATGTTATAGTATATAGTATAATATAATAGTATAATGTTGAATGAAGAACACAAGATATTATTTTGTTATATTGTAGAACTATATACCCTATTGGTATGATTATATGTCATATTAGTATCATATGGTAGTTGGAATATTTTTTGGTTGTTTTAGCTGTATTTTTAAGTGAATTCTATTATGAAATGATTTATATGATCATATTTTGTTGTATTGGATTTTCTTGTACCTATGGACATAGATTTTGTGTATTATGTAATAGTTTTGATAGTTATATGCAGTTGTTGGAACGACCCTTACAACTATATACTCTATTAGTATAGCTATATACTATATTTATATCATATGCTAGTTGAATCATGTTATGGTTGCATTAGCTGCATTTAATTGGTATACTATTTGATTTTTTTAAATAATAGTAATATAGTACAATATCTTAAAATACTTTATAATATTAATATGTGGTACACTAATTTTTTTATTTTTCTCTTTATGCATGTGTGTTATGTAATAGTAGTATAGTCATATAGTTGCCGGGAATTAAGAAGTAAAACTGTATACCATGTTGGTATAGTAATATATCGTATTGGTATCATATGGTAGTTTGAACATTTTTTTAGTTGTTTTAGCTACATTTTTAAGTGATTTCTATTCTGAAATGATTTATATGATCATGTTTTGCTGTGTTGGATTTTTTTGTATCTATGGACATAAATTTTGTGTATTATGTAATAGTTTTTATAGTTATATGCAGTTGTTGGAACGACCCCGTACAACTATATACCCTATTAGTATAACTATATACTATATTGGTATCATATGCTAGTTGAATTATTTTTTTGGTTGTATTAGCTGCATTTAATTGGTATACTATTTGATTTTTTTTAAATAATAGTAATATTGTACAATATCTTGAAATACTTTATTATATTAATACGTGGTACACTAGTTTTTTTATTTTTCTCTTTATGCATGTGTTATGTAATAGTATGATAGTCATATAGTTGCCGAAAATTAACAAGTAAAAAATTGTATACCATGTTGGTATAGGTATATGCCATATTGGTATCATATGGTAGTTTGAACATTATTTTGGTTGTTTAGCTGCATTTTAAGTGAATTTTATTCAAATAATTTATATAATTATGTTTTGCTGTGTTGGATTTTCTTGTACTTATGCACATAGATTTTGTGTATTATGTAATAGTTTTTATAGTTATATGCAGTTGTTGGAATGACCCCGGACAACTATATACCCTATTAGTATAACTTTATACTATATTGGTATCATATGCTAGTTGAATCATTTTTTGGTTGTATTAACTGCATTTAATTGGTATACTATTTGATTTTTTTTAATAATAGTAATATAGTACAATATCTTGAAATACTTTATTATATTAATATGTGGTACACTAGTTTTTTATTTTTCTCTTTATACATGTGTTATGTAATAGTAGGATAGTCATATAGTTGCCGGAAATTAACAAGTAAAAAATTGTATACCATGTTGGTATAGTTATATGCCATATTAGTATCATATAGTAGTTTGAACATTTTTTTGGTTGTTTAGCTGTATTTTAAGTGAATTTTATTCATATGATTTATATAATCATGTTTTGCTGTGTTGGATTTTCTTGTACCCATGGACATAGATTTTGTGTATTATGTAATAGTTTTTATAGTTATATGCAGTTGTTGGAATGACCCCATATAACTATATACCTTGTTAGTATACGGAATGCGCAAGTTGCTTTGCGAATATTTGGCTTGCAATGCGAGCATGTAATTTTTTCATACTTTTATTGCATTCTTTAATGTTTTGGTACAGTAATATAGTCGCAGATAGTTGTAGCAATATTCTAGAGCAATCGTATACTCTGTTGGTATACATATATACCATATTGGTATCATATGGTACTACAAGTCTTTTTTGCTACTTATTCTTTTAATTTATTTTCCAATATTTTATTATCATTTCTATTCTAACTAGTATATATAGAGATTTGGTGGCCGTAAATTATATTTTCTTACTCCATAACTGGTTGTGTTACTGCAATGGTAGAGTGTGTACTGACATTTATAGGGAAGGAGATCAAAGTTTGCATGGCAATCACGTGTTTATTCTTAGAATCTGATTATGTAATTTATGGTGCTCAGCAGCAGTCAGTGTGATATTCAGTGAATTAGATCAAGTGACAACTGATATTATTTCAGTTTAATAATTGAATTTAAAAAAATAAAAAAAAGATAAAAGGTATATTATACTAGTTATATTTTAAAAAAAAAAGGGTGAACGAATATTTACTATATCAGTTATTTTATCTTATTGTATAAAAATAAGATTAATAAAAAATAATAAAAATATTAAATGAAATTAGATTATGAAGAGAAAAAAAATATAAAAAAAGTTAAATGAAATTATAAAAGGAACAAGAAATAAAGAAAGAAAAATAAAAAAGTAGTTAAATGGAATTAGAAAAGGAGCAAAAAATAAAGAAAAAAATAAAAAGAAAAAAAAAATAAAGGAGGAGTCAAAATTGAGCGTGAAATAAGTTAGGTAAAAATAACAATAATACAATTAATAAATTAATAGAAAAAGAGAAAAAAGAAAAAAAAAAGAAGAAAACGAGAAAAAAGAAAAGGAGAAAAAAAAAGAAAAAAGAAAAGAAGCATAGAAATAAAAAAGAATTGGAGAAAAAAGAGAAAATTTCCCACAAAAACTACTATGGATAGGAAATATAATTATTTTGATGGTAGAAAAATAAATGAGTAAATAAGGGTAAATAATTTTATTTTTATGAATAACTATGTCATTCACCCTTTTTTTTTTTTTTTTTTTTATTGACCCACGATCGACCCAAATCCAACCCACCACCTCTCTTATCTTTTAACTAATTTACCCATATCCCTAACTTGTTTCCCCTTTAACTAAAAATAATAACAAAAAAATTCCTTCATTTGAAAATTCCAACACCCTAAACCCTTTCTCTCTCGAGAGAGAGAGACCCACGATCACCACTACCCCTTCCCCAACGCCAATCAAGTAAGTTTTCTCCTTTTTCTTCTTATTCTCCCCTCTTTTCTCTATTTTCCCCTCGTTTCTCTCTCTCTCTCTCGCTCACTGCCATAACCCCCTTCCCTAAACCCCTTATGTTAGTTGATGGATACTTGATCTCTTTTTTTGTGAAAACTGAGCATATCTCGACTGTCGCACAAATGTCATGCACGCGCGCGAGGGATGTGTCTGGCTGTTCGTTTGCCTGTGATTGTATTGTTTTGTATCTTTTACTTTGTTTTAGGTTTTTAGGAGAGTGTTTTAGTGTCGAATAAGGACCCGAGCATGTTACGATCACTTGTTATGGCCTGTGTCAATGTCAAGTGCACGTTGATATACTACAATGCTATATGCTACACAATAATCTTGTTTTATAAAAAAAAAGGAGGTGTGGAGTACCCAAGGCACGTCACATTAGTTCTACTGAGCGGATCTTTATTGTTGAAACCTAAACTGCACATATTCTTAAGTCTTAAGTGTGGTGTCATTCCGACCCTAACTTTTGGCTTTATTTGATCTTATGAGATTTATCTAATGTGTTGCATTTGTTTTGTAGTATTAGGTACAATGACTCGAGAAGGAATTGAGGACAAGGCTACTACAAATCCTTCCACTGCTGCCCGTCCTACAAAGAAACGTACTAATAGTGAGGCTACACCAAGCAAACGAGCTAAAGGCAAGCAAGAGACTGAGAGTTATGCGAGACCACCTAAGAGGTCCCGTCCAGAGATACTATTTACTAATGAGGAAGTTGAAAAGTGGTAGAAAATATTTGTGCCATAGGAGAGATAAATTTCTGAGATGGGTATCAATAAGGTAGCCTTAGAGAAGAACTATTTTAAGGTGCTAGCACAGATGAAGAATTTCAAGCTAGACCTCTTGTTGGAGTCTCCTGGACATGCCAATCTGAGCATAGTTCAGGAATTGTAGTCCAATTGGGAGTTTGACCATGGGTATGCAAATGTACGAGGAAACGTAAGTAGTCTTAAACAGAGATTTGTTGTGTGAGTACGTGGGGTTCCAAACCATAATCCGAGGATTTACACCAGGTTTATCTATAGTCCAACATACACGCTATATGTCATGTGATAAGTGGGGTGGACTAGTGCAAATTGGACTTGTTCGGCTCGTTCCTGTAACCATTTGGAGATGTACCAAGTCGACTTTCATAGGGCAACATGAGTTTGGCAAAACTTTGATCAGGCTCGCATCATGCCAGGCGCGAATAACTCAGTGTGTACGCGAGCGAGGGTGTGTTTGATCTACTTTCTGATGACAGGAAAACCTATCAATATTGGAAAGTTGATGTTGGATAAGATGTATCATACCAGGTTTTAGAACAATTCGAAGAAGTTCTTTGGGAACTTGCTGACGAAGTACATGTTGTAGAAAGAAGTGCCTGAGTATGATGGAATTGATAAGGTTATTCCAGCTCTGAAGGAACTAATGGATATAACCGCACCAAAGGATTCTAAGGGAGCTCCAAAGTTGAGAATTGCTACAAGATATCCTTATGATGACTACTAGAGTCATAATGAAAGCCTAAAGTACAACCCCGACATGAATAACTCATAGCAACCGCATATACGCTCGTCACCTCACATATATATGTTACTTCCCACATATTTCAATTAAGAAAACAAGTTCATATCCTAAGGGTTTTTCCCTTAAACCAAGATTAGGGAAGATACTTACCTCCTCCTGGACTGCTTTAACATTCCACAACCGCCTTTCCTTTAGAAATTACCTCTAATTGGCTCAAATCTAACCAGATAATACTCAATAAGTTCAAACAAAGTCATAGAAATCAATTTCACACAATCAATCATCAATCTTTAATTAATTCACAAAAAGTTAACAAAAGTTAACTCGAGCCTACATGGTCAAAACCCGTGTCTGGGACTAGATCATGTTGATCCATAAACTCACTAGTCTAAATATGTGTTTAGTTTCCAAATCTGAGTCCAAATCGGGGTTCAAAACTCCAAAATGCACTCCCTTAAGTTGTAAACAAGAACCCTAAATTTATCTCTTAAGTTTAATGTTTTAAGTGCAGAAATTCACAAGGAATCAGGATACATGATCAAATCCAAGTGAAAATTACTTACCCTCAAGATTGTAGCAAAATTCCTCTTTAAAATCTCCTCCTCTTGTTCTCCAAAACTCAAAAATAGTGAAAATGAGCTAAATCCCAAAATTAAGACTTAAAATAGCCCTGCCAGCAAAATGCTCTTTGCGGTCGCGACATTACTCCTAGTATCACAAAGCACAACGTCATGGCCCGATATGTCGTTTTGAGTTCTAGCTTCACTTTTTATAATTTGAGACCTTTTGTAGCGTTATTTGATAATTTATGACTTGCGTGCATGGTCCGTGTTAATTTTTGAAAAGTCTAAATGTAAATTTTTAAAGAAAACTTGATCTTCAAACTTGAAAATGGCTAGAGCTGAGGGCGGTCAATAAATTTGGTAAACGATCTCGAATCGGTATTTTAAAGACTTTGGGGGGGGGTTCGTATGATGGTTTTGTAATTGTATACATATTTGGTTGGGTCCTGGATAACCGGAGGCCATTTCGGCCCTTAATGTGGAAAGTTGAATTTTGAGGATTGAATTATGAAATTTCTTGAGTTTTGGTGTTTGATTCTTAAATTTAGATGTTATTCCGATTCTTTGAGCTTAGAGCGAGTTCGTATGCTATTACACTTGTATAGATGTTTAGATTAGAGCCCGAGGGGCTTGGGTGAGCTTCTGATGAGTTTCAGCCTGTTTTGGCATAGCTGAGGAGTTCTAGTGCTGCAGACCTTGCATTTGCGAGTGCTTGTTCACAAATGCGAGTCTCACATTTACGAGTGTTAGCTCTCATTTGCAAAGTTGGGAAGGGACTGTGAAACTTTGCTTTTGCAAAGTTTTGGTCACTTTTTCGAGTGGCCAGGCTCCACAATTGCGAGTGTTCTGTCGTAACTGCGACACTGGAGAGATGAGGAACAACTTCACTTTTGCGAAACTTTGTTTGCTTTTACAAGGAGCTGGAACGCATTAACGACATTTGAGAGGCTTAGACAATGTTCGCATTTGCGATTAGTGGTTCATTTTTGCGAACAACAGTTCATAATTGCGATATCTGTAGTTGGGTAAAAGCTTGAGATTTCGGGATTTAGCTCATTTTGCTTCATTTTTGAGACCTAGATTCCACATAGAGGTGATTTTGGAGTGAAAGTTCTTCCCAAATTCATGGGTTAACAACATTAGCTTGTTTTTGTTCAATTCCCTTTACTTTATTATATTTTTTAACTATCAAATCTAAGATTTCATAAAGTAGAAATAGGGGGTATTGGGTAGAAATTAGGGATTTTATAAAATTGAGATTTAGACATCAAATTGAGGTCAGATCTCGAAATAAATCACATATTTGGACGTGGGGGGTGAATGGGCAATCACGATTTGCTCTTAATTTTGGATTTCGAATACGTGGGCCCGGGTTGACATTTTGTTGACTTTTCTAACTATGTTAAAGATCGAACCTTTTTGATTTTAGGGTAGTATCTAAAGCTCGTATTGACTTATTTGAGTAATATTTAACTAGATTCGGGTGGTTTGGAGGTTTTTTCTAAAGAAAAAGCCATATTGGATTATTGATATTGTTCCAAAAGGAGGTAAGTGTGTTGGTTACCCTTGATTGAGGGAATTATGGTGTAATTGAGTCTATTTGCTACGTGATCTATGTGTTGGGGGAGGTGTATATACAAGAGGATGAGTGTGTATGCGTTAGCCATGGGATAAGTATGCGGGTAGAACTAGCCTTATTTATTGTGAAACTCTTTGATTTCTCATATTCATGTTATTTCCTATTTTGAACATATTGAGATATTGGGTGTTAAGATCATTGAATTATCGTTTTGGTTGTTGGTGCAAAGGTGTTGGTAAATTCTCATATGGCAAGTTATGTTCAAATACTACCATTGATGTTGATTGAGCTTCCCATCTTGCTTGGTACTGTATTATATGTGATGCTTGGTGAGGAAGAGTGAATTGCACGAAGGGTGTTTCCGTGCTTGTGTGTGTGAGAGAGAGTGATTGTGCACGGATGGTGTTTCCGTTCTTTCTTCGTAAATTAATATTATTGTACGAAAGGTGTTACCGTGCTTGAAAGAAGTGGGGATATGCAAAAGGGTATTTCCGTGCTAGTTATTATATTATGTTATGAGGATGAGAGTAAAAGCAAAAGGATAATGCCGCGCCGTTTGTTGGTATTGTTGTTCTTTATTTTATTATTCGGATTGGGGAAGCAGAATGTTGCTTTGTAAATCATCTTTGAAAGGCTTGTTCGGAGTTGACGTAGAAGTATTAGTGGTGGTATACTTGGTAGCACTTTCCTTTATTTTGTCGTTTTATATCTCTTTATTTATGTACTTATTTACTCTCTCACATGTTGTTATTCTTTTGTTTTACTTGATAGTTTACTTGTCATCTCGTTATTACTCGTTCCTTAACTGTAAAGGTTTATATATAGGTGTATTGTTTTAGCTTCGTCGCTACCTCATCGGGGTTAGGCTTGATACTTACGAAGTACATTGGCTCAGTTGAACTCATACTATACTTCTGCAATTCTTGTGTAGATTCAGACATTGTACCAACGGAGTCCTGATAGGTGCTAAGCAGATACCAGATAGACGACTCGAGGTAGAGTTGCATAATGTTCGCATGCCTTAGAGTCATCTCTCTATTTCTTATGTAATGTTTCTATTTTCCAGACATTATTATTTTTCTTCAAGATAATCTTTTTCGCAAACTCTAGTAGCTCATGTACTGTCACTCCATGTCTTGGGATGGTTGATCGTCGGTGTTGACCTTTAGACTTATTATGTGCGTTGTGGTGTCATTTTACCCTATATTATCATTCTGTTATCAATCGTTAGTTTCATTTCTTTCGTATTTTCTGTTATGTGCTGGATTGCTTAGCAAGCGGTGTTAGGAGCCTTCACGATCCGTGAGCTGGGATTTTGGATCATGACACACAACAAGAATGCCCTTTATGTGATCGCGACAGTGCCCACGCAATCTCGAAGTACAATCCAACCCCGACCAAACCTTCTACGCGATCGCAAGCTCAGCCACATGATCACGATTATGCACCTGCCAAAGCTACACGATGACAGACCTCTCCACATGATCGCGAAGCAAAAATTCCCCCTGCCAAAACTTTCTTCTGCCCGATCACGAGACACAGCTCTGCGATTGCGATTCAATGCCTGGCACCAAAAAATCATCAATCTCAACTTGGCTCAAAATGGTCCAAAACTTCCCCGAAACACATCCGAGTCCCTCAGGATCCCATCCAATCATTCTTACAAGTTTATATACCTTATTCAAACTTATCCAAAGGCCCAAAACAATAAGAATAAAATCTTAATCAAGAATTGCGCAGCAAAAAACTTCAAACTTTCTTAAGTTCAAAATTTCCAACTTTCGACTAGAAGCGCCAATACAACACCGAGCAACTTGAGATCCAAACCAAATATACTTACAAGTCTAAAATAATTAGACAAATCTATTAGAACCTTCAAATCACCAATCTGGAGTTGTGTTACGACCCAAAATCCCACCTCAAGGCCGTGATGACGCCTAGTCGAACCTTCTAAGCAATCTAACTCACAATCAATAAATAAAGTCCATTTTTATTATTCAATAGAGATGTATAACAATAAAAGATGGAAACAGTCTCAAAATAGTAATATTATATGATAAAACCCAAGCATGGCCTAAACACGACCAACACAGTACGCCCCTAAGACTAGGTTGACTAAGTACACGAGTAAACTACGAGAATGAGATCAAGTCTGGAGACATGCCAAGCTGTATGAAATACAAATAGACAGAAATAATAATACGAACAGGGTCTCGGGAACTGTGAAGTAGATCTATGAAGCACAGCTCACCCTAAGTCTCCATGAAAACTCCTAGCCAAATCAGGAAGCTCTGCTAGGACCCACCTGAGAATCTGCACAAAAGATGAGCAGAAGTGTAGTATAAGTACATCACATTTAGTACCCTGTAAGTATCAAGTCTAACCTCGAAGAAGTAGTGACGAGGCTAGATGCATCTGAATACTTACCACACAAGAGTAAAAACTGAATTAATAACTGAAGCAGCAAGTTGAAAAGTAATAAGCATGCTTTTCTAGTTCAAAAATAACCATAATGCTACTCAGATATAGAAATAACAGATATAATACTCGATTAACGGAGCCGGGATTCCCAACTAGCATATAACAATGTCAAATAATAATTAATAGTTAAATGGATACTTCTAAATGAGCCAATTATATGAATACATGCTCAAAATTTGGTACAAGATCCATGTACTCCGATACATAATCCATGTATCAAGATAACCCGATATAAAATCCATGTATTGATCCGGTATAAAATCTATGTACCGACCACGGTCACAGGGCCCAAGGTACCATGGGTACCACCTGTCTTCGAAGGGACGTATCCAAATCCAAGAGCAAATAGGAGCATGATCGCATCCCTCGTAAATCAATATCCGATCATTATGTCCAATGTGCCATAATTATATATCATCCACATGCTTACCCTTCGTGCCAAATCCCCGGTCCACTCACGTATCTATTATTACGTGCACAAAGACTTAATAAAAGGTGCACAAAGACTTAATAAGTATCTTATGGATATGTGGTCATGAAATCTCTATGTGACAACGTACAGTTAAGCAATTTAACACATCAAGAATATATTCCCATGGCTTCATAATTAATCACAAGCCTAGGCATGATTTCTAGCATGAACAAAAGAGCAAACTTAGACAAATAAGTCAAATAAATCATGAATCAAATGAGCACGTAGATAGAACAAGGCATACAAAAATTCAATTCTACCCCGGTCATGATGTAAACTTGGTAAATGCATATACGCTCGCTACCACGTATATATACTACCCCCAATACCTTAAACACATAGCAAACAACTCAAATCTTAGGGGTTTCCCTCTTAACAAAGTTAGCCAAGAGACTTACCTCCCAAAGTAGCATTTTCTCTCAAATCAACCTCCGAACAAGCAGAATCTAGCCAAATACAACTCAATAACATCAAACAAACCAATAGAAATCAAACCCATATGGTAAAGATTGAACTTTTAATTAAATATACAAAGTCAACCAAAACGTCAACACGGCCCGTCTCCCGGAATCTGACAAAATTTACAAATCACAGACACCCATATCGATACGAGTTAAAATATACAAGTTTCATCCAAAACAAACTCCAAATCAGGGTTCAAATCTCAATAATATGCTTTCCAAAAGTTTCTTACAAAACCCCCAATTTATCTCTTAGATTTCATCAACCAAAAGGCCAAATCAAAGATGGAATCAATAAATAAAATCAAATCCAAGTTAAGAACACATAACCCAATCCAAGTGGTGAAAATTGCCTAAAACATCTCCCCTATTCGAGCTACCAATCTCAAAATAATGAAAATAACTCTGTCACGACCCTAATTTCCCACCTTAGGATGTCGTGATGGCACCTAATCTCTAAGACTAGGGAAGCCTAACACATGCTGATTTAATAATAGAATTGAACTATTTAATCATTTATCAAAAATCATTAAATGACATACATAGCCACAAGCGGCCAATAGTTATACATTTCCCAAAACCGGTAGTACGGAGTCATAAGTACTACAAAAACACACTAGAATTTCTAAAAATAATACTGTTTTGAAATACAATTTAACAGTAGCATAATAAAGTAAGATGGTGACTCCGAGTCTTGTGAACGTCAAGTAAGTATACCTTGAAGTCTCCCGCCGTGCAGATGCAACTCTCAATAACACAATCAAAATACCTGGATCTACATAAAAATGTCCAAGAGCGTAGCATGAGTACACCACAATGGTACCGAGTAAGTATCAAGCCTAACCTTGGGAGAGTAGTGACGAGACCAGGTCAAGACACCTACTAGACATAGAAGTTATTAAAAGTATACATAAGCTAATAATGGAAAGAAAATCAATGTAAGACCAACATCGAAAATATTATTGATTTACAACCAACAATGAAATTAATAAAAACATAATCGGCAGCAAGTAGTAAACGAGTAATAAAGAAAAAACATAATCAGAACACCGATGATATATAAGTGAACTCAAATAAGGAAAAAAGGATGACAACTCAAATAATCGAATCTCTCCCAACGCATGTACTTACAACAAGAATTACCCTGAGGCACCACACCTCATAAACTACAAGTCATGAACCAGAATTTTCAAATCTTACACATATGTCACCTCGTGCCCATAATAACAATCATCTTCGCACTGTAAAGCAATATACAATTTGTACGAAACATAGTATAAGATGGGTTTAGTTTAGAAATCACTAAAATTGAGTAAAAGTATCATTTTAAAACAAAGCAGTTAAATTAACGAATTACATATAGAATTTGTTAAAGAAAAATATGATAACAATTTTAAGTAAGGTAAACATCTAACAGGGTGATGGGTATAATTTGAGAACCCAATTATAGTGAAAGTATGATAACCATTTAGAATAATATGGCATCGAGTGAGATAACGAGTTCTATCTTAAGAAGCATATAAAATAAAGCATGTTAATAATTTTTTTATTTACACCATTATGTTACCAACAACTCAGCAGAATATGATATAGTGACTCCATGCAATTAAATTCATATTGATAATCAATTCACCAAGTTACAACGGAGGCACAAATTGGATATCACCGCACCAAAGGATTCTAAGGGAGCTCCAAAGTTGAGAATTGCTACAAGATATCCTCATGATGACGACTAGAATCATAATGAAAGCCTAAAGTCTAACCCCGACATGAATAACCCATAGCAACAGCATATACGCTCGTCACCTCACATATATGTTACTTCCCACATATTTCAATTAAGAAAACAAGGTCATATCCTAAGGTTTTTCCCTCAAACCAAGATTAGGAAAGATACTTACCTTCTCCTGGACTGCTGTAACATTCCACAACCGCCTTTTCTTCAGAAATCACCTCTAATTGGCTCAAATCTAACCAGATAATACTCAATAAGTTCAAACAAATTCATAGAAATCAATTCCACCCAATCAATCTTCAATCTTTAATCAATTCACAAAAGGTTAACAAAAGTTAACTCGAGCCTACATGGTCAAAACCCGTGTCTCTGACTAGATCATGTTGATCCATAAACCCGGAGTCCAAATATGTGTTTAGTTTCCAAATCGGGGTTCAAAACTCTAAAATGCACTCCCTTAAGTTGTAAACAAGAACCCTAAATTTCTCTCTTAAGTTTAATGTTTTAAGTGCAGAAATCCATAAGGAATCAGGATATATGATCAAATCCCAGTGAAAATTACTTACCCTCAAGAATGTAGCAAAATTCCTCTTCACAATCTCCTCCTCTCGTTTTCCAAAACTCAAAAATAGTGAAAATGAGCTAAATCCCAAAATTAAGACTTAAAATACCCCTGCCAGCAAAATTCTCTTTGCGATCGCGACATTACTCCTAGTATCACAAAGTACAACGTCATGGCCCGATATGTCATTTTGAGTTCTAGCTCCACTTTTTATAATTTGAGACCTTTTGTAGCGCTATTTGATAATTTATGACTTGCGTGCATGGTCCGTGTTAATTTTAGAAAAGTCTAAATGTAAATTTTTAAAGAAAACTTGATCTTGAAGCTTGAAAATGGCTAGAGCTGACGGCGGTCAATAAATTTGGTAAACGATCTAGAATCATTATTTTGAAGACTTTTGTGGGTTCGTACGATGGTTTTGTAATTGTATACATATTTGGTTGGGTCCCGGGTAACCCGAGGCCGTTTCGGCCCTTAATATGGAAAGTTGAATTTTGAGGATTGAATTATGAAATTTCTTGAGTTTTGGTGTTTGATTCTTAAATTTAGACGTTATTCTGATGCTTTGAGCTTAGAGCGAGTTCGTATGCTATTACACTTGTATAGATGTTCAGATTGGTGCCTGAGGGGCTCGAGTGAGCTTCTGATGAGTTTCAGCCTGTTTTGGCATAGCTGAGGAGTTCTAGTGCTGCTGACCTTGTATTTGCGAGTGTTTGTTCACAAATGCGAGCCTCACATTTGCGAGTGTTAGCTCTCATTTGCAAAGTAGGGAAGGGACAGGGCAACTTTGCTTTTGCGAAGTTTTGGTCACTTTTTCGAGTGGCTAGGCTCCACAATTGGGAGTGTTCTGTCATAATTGCGACACTGGAGAGATGAGGATCAACTTCTCATTTGCGAAACTTTGTTTGCTTTTGCAAGGAGCTGGAACGCATTAGCGACATTTGAGAGGCTTAGACAATGTTCGCATTTGCTATTAGTGGTTCGTTTTTGTGAACAAGAGTTCATAATTGCGAAATCTGCAGTTGGGTAAAAGGTTGGGATTTCGAAATTTAGCTCATTTTACTTCATTTTTGAGACCTAGATTCCATATCGAAGTGATTTTGGAGAGAAAATTCTTCCCAAATTCATGGGTTAACAACATTAACTTGTTTTTGTTCAATTCCCTTTACTTTATTATATTTTTTAACTATCAAAAATAAGATTTCATAAAGTAGAAATAGGGGTATCGGGTAGAAATTAGGGATTTTATAAAATTGAGATTTAGACCTCAAATTTAGGTTAGATCTCGAAATAAATAATATATTTGGACGTGGGGGGTGAATGGGCAATCACAATTTGGTTTTAATTTCGGATTTCGACCACGTTGGCCCGGGTTGACATTTTGTTGACTTTTCTAACTATGTTTAAGATCGTACCTTTTTTATTTTAGGGTAGTATCTAAAGCTCGTATTGACTTATTTGAGTAATATTTAACTATATTCGGGTAGTTTGGAGGTTTTGTCTAATGAAAAAGCCATGTTGGATTGTTGATATTGTTCCAAAAGGAGGTAAGTGTCTTGGTTACCCTTGATTGAGGGAATTATGGTGTAATTGAGTCTATTTGCTACGTGATCTATGTATTGGGGGTGGTGTATATACAAGCAGATGAGTGTGTATGCGTTAGCCATGGGATAAGTATACGGGTAGAACTAGCCTTATTTGTACCATGTTACTTTGCGTATTATGTCTACCATGCTTTAGATTGATTGTGAAACTCTTTGATTTCTCGAATTCATGTTATTTCCTATTTTGAACTTATTGAGATATTGGGTGTTGAGATCATTGAATTATCGTTTTGGTTGTTGGTGCAAAGGTGTTGGTAAATTATCATATGGCAAGTTATGTTCAAATACTACCATTGATGTTGATTGAGCTTCCCATCTTGCTTGGTATTGTATTATATGTGATGCTTGGTGAGGAAGAGTGAATTGCACGAAGGGTGTTCCCATGCTTGTGTGTGTAAGATAGAGAGTGATTGTGCATGGATGGTGTTTCCGTTCTTTCTTCGTAAATTAGTATCATTGCACGAAGGGTGTTACCGTGCTTGAAAGAAAGTGAGGATATGCACAAAGGGTATTTCCGTGCTAGTAATTATATTATGTTGTGAGGATGAGAGTAAAAACAAAAGGGTGATGCTGCGTCGTTTGTTGGTATTGTTGTTCTATATTTTATTATTCGGATTGGAGACTCAGAATGTTGCTTTGTAAATCATCTTTGAAAGGCTTGTTCGGAGTTGACGTAGAAGTATTAGTGGTGGTATACTTGGTAGCACTTTCCTTTATTTTATCGTTTTATATCTCTTTATTTATGTACTTATTTACTCTCTCACATGTTGTTATTCTTTTGTTTTACTTGATAGTTTACTTGTCATCTCATTATTTCTCGTTACTTAACAGTAAAGGTTTATATATAGGTGTATTATCTTAGCCTCGTCGCTACCTCATCGGGGTTAGGCATGATACTTACGAAGTACATTGGCTTAGTTGAACGCATACTATACTTCTACACTTCTTCTGTAGATTCAGACATTGTACCAACGGAGTCCTGACAGGTGCTAAGCGGATACCAGATAGACGACTCGAGGTAGAGCTGCATACTGTTCGCATGCCTTAGAGTCATCTCTCTATTTCTTATGTAATATTTCTATTTTCCAGACATTATTGTTTTTCTTCAAGATAACTTTTTTCGCAAACTCTAGTAGCTCATGTACTGCGACTCCATGTCTTGGGATGGTTGATCGTCGGTGTTGACCTTTAGACTTATTATGTGTGTTGTGGTGTCATTTTACCCTATATTATCATTCTGTTGTCAATCATTAGTTTCATTTCTTTCGTATTTTCTGTTATGTGCTGGATTGCTTAGCAAGCGGTGTTAGGAGCCTTCACGATCCGTGAGCTGTGATTTTGGATCATGACACACAACAAGAATGTCCTTTATGAGATCGCGACAGTGCCCATGCAATCTCGAAGTACAATCCACCCCCGACCAAACCTTCTATGCGATCGCAAGCTCAGCCACGCGATCACGATTATGCACCTACCAAAGCTACACGATGACAGACATCCCCACGTGATCGCGAAGCAAAAATTCCCCCTGCCAACACTTTCTTCTGCTCGATCGCGAGACACAGCTCCGCGATCGCGATTCAATGCCTGGCACCAAAAAATCATCAATCTCAACTTGGCTCAAAATGGTCCAAAACTACCCCGAAACACATCTGAGTCCCTCATGATCCCATCCAATCATTCCTACAAGTTTATATACCTTATTCAAACTTATCCAAAGGCTCAAAATAATAATAATAAAATCTTAATCAAGAATTGCGCATCAAACCAAAAACTTCAAACTTTCTTAAGTTCAAAATTTCCAATTTTGGACTAGAAGCGCCAATACAACACCGAGCCACCTGAGACCCAAACCAAATATACGTACAAGTCTAAAATCATTAGACAAACCTATTGGAACCTTCAAATCACCAATCCGGAGTTGTTTTACGACCCAAAATCCCACCTCAAGGCCATGATGATGCCTAGTCGAACCTGCTAAGCAAGCTAACTCACAATCAATAAAAAAAAGTCCATTTTCATTATTCAATAGAGATATATAACAATAAAATATGAAAATAGTCTCAAAATAGTAATATTATCTGATAAAACCCAAGCATGGCCTAAACACGACCAACATAGTACGCCCCTAAGACTAGGTTGACTAAGTACACGAGCAAACTACGAGAATGAGATCAAGTATAGATACATGCCAAGCTATATGAAATAGAAATAGATAGAAATAATAATACGAACAGGATCTCGGGAACTGCGAAGGTAGATCTATGAAGCACAGCTCACCCTAAGTCTCCATGAAAACTCCTAGCCAAATCAGGAAGCTCTGCTAGGACCCACCTGAGAATCTGCACAAAAGATGAGCAGAAGTGTAGTATAAGTACATCACATTTAGTACCCTGTAAGTATCAAGTCTAACCTCGAAGAAGTAGTGACGAGGCTAGATGCATCTGAATACTTACCACACAAGAGTAAAAACTGAATTAATAACTGAAGCAGCAAGTTGAAAAGTAAGTAAAAACTGAATTAATAACTGAAGCAGCAAGTTGAAAAGTAATAAGCATGCTTTTCTAGTTCAAAAATAACCATAATGCTACTCAGATATAGAAATAACAGATATAATACTCGATTAACGGAGCCGGGATTCCCAACTAGCATATAACAATGTCAAATAATAATTAATAGTTAAATGGATACTTCTAAATGAGCCAATTATATGAATACATGCTCAAAATTCGGTACAAGATCCATGTACTCCGATACACAATCCATGTATCAAGATAACCAGATACAAAATCCATGTATTGATCCGGTATAAAATCTATATACCAACCACGGTCACAGGGCCCAAGGTACCATGGGTACCACCTGTCTTCGAAGGGACAGATCCAAATCCAAGCGCAAATAGGAGCATGATAGCATCCCTTGTAAATCAATATCCGATCATCATGTCCAATGTGCCATAACTATATATCATCCACACGCTTACCCTTCGTGCCAAATCCCCTGTCCAATCACATATCTATTATTATGTGCACAAAGACTTAATAAAAGGTACACAAGGACTTAATAAATATCTTACGGACATGTGGTCATGAAATCTCTATGGGACAACGTATAGTGAAGCAATTTAACACATCAAGAATAAATTCCTATGCCTTCATAATTAATCACAAGCCTAGGCATGATTTCTAGCATGAACAAAAGAGCAAACTTAGCCAAATAAGTCAAATAAATCATGAATCAAATGAGCACATAGACAGAACAAGGCATACAAAAATGCAATTCTACCCCGGTCATGATTTAAACTTGGTAAATGCATATACGCCCGCTACCACGTATATATACTACCTCAAATACCTTAAACACATAGCAAACAACTCAAATCCTAGGGTTTTCCCTCTTAACAAGGTTAGCCAAGAGACTTACCTCCATCCGATAGCCTCTAAATCTCCCAAAGTAGCATTTCCTCTCAAATCAACCTCCGAACAAGAAGAATCTAGCCAAATACAACTCAATAACATCAAACAAAGCCATAGAAATCAAACCCAAATGGTAAAGATTGAACCTTTAATTAAATATACAAAGTCAACCAAAACGTCAACACGACCCTTAGATACGAGTCAAAATATACAAGTTTCATCCAAAACATACTCCAAATCGGGGTTCAAATCTGAATAATATGTTTTCCAAAAGTTTCTTACAAAACTCCTAATTTATCCCTTAGATTTCATCAACCAAAAGGCCAAATCAAATATGGAATCATTAAATAAAATTAAATCCAAGTTAAGAACACATAACCCAATCCAAGTGGTAAAAATTGCCTAAAACATCTCCCCTATTCGAGCTACCAATCTCAAAATAATGAAAATAACTCTATCACGACCCCAATTTCCCACCTTAGGATATCATGATGGCACCTAATCTTAAGACTAGGTAAGCCTAATATATGCTGATTTAATAATAGAATTGAACTAATTAATCATTTATCAAAAATAATTAAATGACATACATAGCCGCAAGCGTCCAATAGTTATACATTTTCCAAAACCGGTAGTATAGAGTCACAAGTACTACAAACACACACTAGAATTTCTAATAACAATGTTGTTTTGAAATACAATTTAACAGTAGCATAATGAAGTAAGATGGTGACTTCGAGGCCTGTGAACGTCAAGTAGGTATACCTTGAAGTCTCCCGCCGTGCAAACGCAACTCTCAATAACACAATCAGAATACTTGGATCTGCACAAAAATATGCAAAAGCGTAGCATGAGTATACCACAATAGTACCCAGTAAATATCAAGCCTAACCTTGGGAGAGTAGTGACGAGACCAGGTCAAGACACCTACTAGACATAGAAGCCTATTAAAAGTATACATAAGCTAATAATGGAAAGAAAATCAATTTAAGACCAACGTCGAAAATATTATTGATTTACAACCAATTATGAAATAATAGAAACATAATCGGCAGCAAGTAGTAAACGAGTAATAAAGAAAAAATATAATCAGAACACCGATGATATATAAGTGAACTCAAATAAAGAAAAAAGGATGACAACAAAAATAATCGAATCTCTCCCAACGCATGTACTTATAATAAGAATTACCCTGAGGCAACACACCTCATAAACTACAAGTCAAGAACCAGAATTTCCAAATCTTACACATATGTCACCTCGTGCCCACAATAACAATCATCTTCGCACGGTAAAGTCCACGTGCTACCATGTACTTTATAACCGTGATAAATATTAATTTAGACGCCATAAAATATAATAACAATCTTGAATAAAGTAAGGTGTCAAATGAAATAATTATTTTAGAAATCAAGTAAAGTAAAATAATATACAATTTATACGAAACATAGTATAAGATGGGTTTAGTTTAGAAATTAATAAAATTGAGTAAAAGTATCATTTTAAAACAAAGTAGTTAAATTAACGAATTAAATATAGAATTTGTTAAAGAAAAACATGACAACAATTTTAAGTAAGGTAAACATCTAACAGGGTGATGGGTATAATTTGAGAACCCAATTATAGGGAAAGTACGATAACCATTTAGAATAATATGGCATCGAGTGAGATAACAAGTTCTATCTTAAGAAGCACATAAAATAAAGCATGTTAATAATTTTTTTATTTAAACCATTATGTTACCAACAACTCAGCAGAATATGATATAGCGACTCCATGCAATTAAATTCACATTGACAATCAATTCACCAAGTTACAACGGAGGCACAAATTGGCATGTTAAAGCAATATAACAAATCACATAGAATGCATGACTCACACAAGAAACCACAATCGTCCCAACACCAAGATAACAACGAATAACCAAATACAATCAAAATGCGGATCAATGATTGAAGAAAGTATAATGACGTTCAAATCAACAAGTTGTTGCAACATGAAATGTACAATGAAAATCACAACTGAGGTACCGCATTGTATTCACATTTCTCACTTTCAATCATAATCGTTCCTTATATCACGTGTGAGCCTTACATTTAGTTTTGAAAATTATTTTTTCCTGAAATAGCTACATGCATTTTAGTCTACCTTATCTCACTGCGTGTCTTCAAGTAGTTCCCTAACTAGCAACATGTGTATCAAGTCCACCTTATATCACCGCATGCATATCAACTCCTAGCCTTATACCACCGCATGCGTATCAATATCACAACACAATCACAACTCGCACCATAAGTGCCCATATGCCACAACTTGCCATAAAGTCAACAACACCAATATTTCCACAACAAATAGCCCATGGCTCAACTGCAATGTGTACAAGAATTTCAACAATAACAAAATGAATGAGAATGCTCAACAAGGAAAGGTATCTCAACTATTAACAGCTTCGCTTCAATGTGATAACACAACTTCAACACCAATAACTCAACAAGATGATATTCCACGAAATAACAACTTCAATTAAAAGTTATTGAACAATTAAGAGGTAACAAGACAATAAGGAAGGAAATAACTTCAACTAACGCATATAAGAGCAAAACAATAATTAAGAGGTAGAACAAGTGCTAACAACATCAAATAGAACATGTAAGAGTAGATTAATAATGAGAGATATGATATGTCATGGCAATTCAATTAAAGGCATGGAAAGAGTCTAGATAGTTTAAACCAGTCAAATACAACAAATAGCCTATGTACCCACTCGTCACCTTGTATACACGACTTTCACATAATACAAATAGAACAATCAACCCAAATACTAAGGGGTAGTTTCCCCCATAAAATTTTAGGCAAGATACTTACCTCAACTAGGCTAATCCAACCCTCCGAAATAGCTTTAGCCCTAAAATTTGCCTCCACACGGCTCAAAACCAAAAATAGTCTAATAACATAAAAAATAGCAAGATAAACCAATTACAATAAATAAAGCTATGATCTTTATATTTTTTCCAAACAATCATCAAAAGTCAACATTGGGCTCACCTTGGATTCCAAATCAAAGCTTACCCGAGCGGAGCCCGAACCAATACAAGATCACACAAAAGAAAACCGACACAATCGGAGTTCGATAGCTCAACTAATTTACCAAAATATCGCTCTTGGGTGTTCATAACCCAAGAGTCCAACCCACACTAGTTGGGTCCCATATCTCCCAAAATATACCTCCAAAACTCACCAAATTCGAGTATATTGTTCTCCAATATAGGAGAACAAAACCCCAAAAGGAATCGGAAAATAAATGCCTCTAACTCATTTTCAATTTTTAAAATTTAGGACATAACCCTAGGTCTTGATTTAAAGAATTAAATGGGTTTTATATTAAAATCATGGATTAAAGCTTAAAGCAAGAGAATGAATCAAAGGAAAATACTTAGGTTATTGTTTAGACCTTATCCCATGGAAGAAACTTAAAGAACATCCTTGAATTCCCAAACTTTTAAGATTAGAAAAACTCCAACAACATTTATAGCCAAAACTGCCCAACAGTTATGCCTCGTATCTTGTGCCTAACAATCCTGAAACACACTTTTGATGCCTCCAGTCGATTCCTTGTGATATTTTAGTCAAGTTAGGCTTTTGAATCACTCCATTTGACCTTATAATGAAAGATATATGTTGGTTTAAAGATTTAAAAATAGTGCAGATTTTTAAATACGAATTTAGTGGCAATTGCGTAATTAATCTGAAAAATCTAGCAACCCAATTCTTAGTAAAATGACCATAAATTCCTCATACGATGTCGAAACTTGATAACTTCAGTTGCTATGGTTCCACAATTATGATACGGATATAATGGTTTAGTCAAAATAGGAATCAAAGGCCGTTTGCTCAATGTGGTAACATTTATGCTCAAATTGACGTCGAAACCGAAAACAATCACCATACAATCCAAACTTATCCAAAACTCATCGGTATTTAACCAAATTTGTGGACATGTCCAAAATCATCATACAAACTTATTGGAATAATTTAAACCCAATTTCGAGTACGTTTACCCAAAAGTCAAACCTTGATCAACCCTTCCAACTTAAAGCTTCTAAAACGAGAATCATTCTTCCTAATCAATCCCGAACCGCTCGAAATACTGAAACCAACCATACACACAAGTCATAATACATAATATGAACCTACTCAAAGTCTCAAACAACCGAATGGAACACTAAAGCTCAAAACGACCGATCGGGTCATTACATTCTCTCCCACTTAAACATACGTTTGTCCTCGAACGTGCCAAAAGTTGTTCCAAAGCCATCAAATCGCCATATACCCTCATCATGCACATAACCATGGGTGATCCCACGTCACCCCAATCTATATAACCCCGGCAACACCACCTAACAGAGGATCCTTACTTCAACCTTAGTCCATAAACTACAAAACCCAAATCCCTAATATTCGAAACTCATTATATGACCTGATTCTTGCATCTATACACCGTATAACTCGACACAACCTATATCAATTCATAACTATATCTCAAGACATAATCACATGATATACCACATAATTCTAATACTCATAGCAATAACTTCCGACCGCAATAGCTGTTTGATAACAAACCCGACACCGGTAACAAACCTCATAGGGAAACTACTTTAAGCTACGTGGTGAGATAAGATGGGCTTGATACATGTGTTTCTAGTAGGGAAACTACTTGAAGCCATGCAGTAAGATAAGGTAGGCTAAAACGCGTGTAGCTATTTTGTTTGGTGATATAAGGCTCACACGGTGATATAAGGAACGATTGTGGTTGAAATTGTGAAATGTGAATACGAGATGGTACCTCAGTTGTGATTTTCATTGTACATTCCATGTTGGAATAACTTGTTGATTTGAATGGTCATTGTTCTTCCTTGAATCATTTATCCGTATTTTTATTGGGTTTGGTTATTCGTTATTATCTTGGTGTTGGAACGATTGTGGTTTCTTGTATGAGTCAAGAATTCGACATGATTATTGTGTTGCTTTAACATGCCAATCTGTGCCTCCGTTATAACTTGGTGAATTGATTTTCAATGTGAATTTAATTGCGAGGAGTCAGTATATCATATTCTGTTGAGTTGGTGGTAATATAATGGTTTAAGTAAAGAATTATTAATATGCTTTATTCTATGTGCCTCTTAAGATAGAACTCGTTATCTCACTCGGTGCCTTATTATTCTAAATGGTTATCGCACTTTCACTATAATTGGGTGCTCGAATTATACTCAACACCCTGTTAGATGGTTACCCTACTTAAAATTGTTATCATGTTTTTCTTTAACAAATTCTACATTTAATTCGTTAATTTTACTAATGTTTTGCTTTGTTTAAAAAAGATACTTTTACTCGATCTTATTGATTTCTAAACTAAACCCATCTGACACTCTGTTTCGTATAAATTGTATATTATTTTACTTTACTCGAATTCTAAGGTAAACTCATTATTTCATTTGACACCTTACTTTATTCAAGATTGTTATTATATTTTATGGTGTTTATATATATCTCTCATTCATCTAAATTGATATTTTTCACGGTTGTAAAGTACATGGTAGCATGTGGGCTTTACCGTGCGAAGGTGATTATTATTGTGGGCAAGAGGTGTCATGTGTGTAAGATTTGGAAATTATGGTTCATGACTTGTGATTTATGAGGTGTGATGCCTCGGGGTAATTCTTGTTGTAAGCCCATGCGTTGGGAGCGATTTGATTATTTGAGTTGTCATCCATTTTTCCTTATTTGAGTTCATTTACGTCTCATCAGTGTTCTGATTATGTTGTTTTTTTATTTCTCTTTTACTACTTGCTGCCATTTGTGTTTCTATTATTTCACTATTGGTTGTAAATCAATAATCTTTCCGCCGTAGGTGTTACATTAATGTTCTTTTCATTGTTAACTTATGTATATCTGGAATAAGTTTATATACGTCTAGTAGGTGTCTTGACCTAGCCTCGTCACTACTCCACCGAGGTTAGGCTTGATACTTACTGGGTACCGTTGTGGTATACTCATGCTACGCTTCTCCACATTTTTGTGCAGATCCAGGTATTTTGATCGTGTTGTTGAGAGTTGCGTCTATGCGGCGGGAGACTTCAAGGTATACCTGCCTGATGTTCGCAGGCTCAGAGTCACCATCTTACTTCATTATGCTACTGTTAAATTGTAATTCAAAACAGTATTGTGTTTAGAAATTGTAATTATCTTAAGAAGCACATAAAATAAAGCATGTTAATAATTTTTTTATTTAAACCATTATGTTACCAACAACTCAGCAGAATATGATATAGTGACTCCATGCAATTAAATTCACATTGACAATCAATTCACCAAGTTACAACGGAGGCACAAATTGGCATGTTAAAGCAATATAACAAATCACATAGAATGCATGACTCACACAAGAAACCACAATCATCCCAACACCAAGATAACAACGAATAACCAAATACAATCAAAATGCGGATCAATGATTGAAGAAAGAATAATGATGTTCAAATCAACAAGTTGTTGCAACATGAAATGTACAATGAAAATCACAACTGAGGTACCGCATTGTATTCACATTTCTCACTTTTAATCATAATCGTTCCTTATATCACGTGTGAGCCTTACATTTAGTTTTGAAAATTATTTTTTCCTGAAATAGCTACATGCGTTTTAGCCTACCTTATCTCACTGCGTGTCTTCAAGTAGTTCCCCTACTAGCAACATGTGTATCAAGTCTACCTTATATCACCGCATGCATATCAACTCCTAGCCTTATACCACCGCATGCGTATCAATATCACAACACAATCACAACTCGCACCACAAGTGCCCATATGCCACAACTTGCCATAAAGTCAACAACACCAATATTTCCACAACAAATAGCCCATGGCTCAACCGCAATGTGTACAAGAATTTCAACTATAACAAAATGAATGAGAATGCTCAATAAAGAAAGGTATCTCAACAATTAACAGCTTCGCTTCAATGTGATAACACAACTTCAACACCAATAACTCAACAACATGATATTCCACGAAATAACAACTTCAATTAAAAGTGATTGAACAATTAAGAGGTAACAAGACAATAAGGAAGGAAATAACTTCAACTAACGCATATAAGAGCAAAACAATAATTAAGAGGTAGAACAAGTGCTAACAACGTCAAATAGAACATGTAAGAGTAGATTAATAATGAGAGATATGATATGTCATGGCAATTCAATTAAAGGCATGGAAAGAGTCTAGATAGTTTAAACCAGTCAAATACAACAAATAGCCTATGTACCCACTCGTCACCTTGCATACACGACTTTCACATAATACAATTAGAACAATCAACCCAAATACTAAGGGGTAGTTTCCCCCATAAAATTTTAGGCAAGATACATACCTCAACTAGGCTAATCCAACCCTCCGAAATAGCTTTAGCCCTAAAATTTGCCTCCACACGGCTCAAAACCAAAAATAGTCTAATAACATAAAAAATAGCAAGATAAACCAATTACAATAAATAAAGCTATGATCTTTATATTTTTTTCAAACAATCATCAAAAGTCAACATTGGGCTCGCCTTGGATTCCAAATCAAAGCTTACCCGAGCGGAGCCCGAACCAATACAAGATCACACGAAAGAAAACCGACACAATCGGAGTTCGATAGCTCAACTAATTTACCAAAATATCGCTATTGGGTGTTCATAACCCAAGAGTCCAACCCACACTAGTTGGGTCCCATATCTCCCGAAATATACCTCCAAAACTCACCAAATTCGAGTATGTTGTTCTCCAATATAGGAGAACAAAACCCCAAAAGGAATCGGAAAATAAATGCCTCTAACTCATTTTCAATTTTTAAAATTTAGGACATAACCCTAGGTCTTGATTTAAAGAATTAAATGGGTTTTATATTAAAATCATGGATTAAAGCTTAAAGCAAGGGAATGAATCAAAGGAAAATGCTTAGGTTATGGTTTAGACCTTATCCCATGGAAGAAACTTAAAGAACATCCTTGAATTCCCAAACTTTTAAGATTAGAAAAACTCCAACAACATTAATAGCCAAATATGCCCAACAGTTATGCCTCATATCTTGTGCCTAACAATCCTGAAACACACTTTTGATGCCTCTAGTGGATTCCTTGTGATATTTCAGTCAAGTTAGGCTTTTGAATCACTCCATTTGACCTTATAATGAAAGAGATATGTTGGTTTAAATATTTGAAAATAGTGCAGATTTTTAAATACGAATTTAGTGGCAATTGCGTAATTAATCTGAAAAATCTAGCAACCCAATTCTTAGTAAAATGATCATAAATTCCTCATACGATGTCGAAACTTGATAACTTCAGTAGCTATGGTTCCACAATTATGATACGGATATAATGGTTTAGTCGAAATAGGAATCAAAGGCCGTTTGCTCAATGTGGTAACATTTATGCTCAAATTGACGTCGAAACCGAAAACAATCACCATACAATCCAAACTTATCCAAAACTCATCGGTATTTAACCAAATTTGTGGACATGTCCAAAATCATCATACAAACTTATTGGAGTAATTTAAACCCAATTTCGAGTACGTTTACCCAAAAGTCAAACCTTGATCAACCCTTCCAACTTAAAGCTTCTAAAACGAGAATCATTCTTCCTAATCAATCCCGAACCGCTCGAAATACTGAAACCAACCATACACACAAGTCATAATACATAATATGAACCTACTCAAAGTCTCAAACCACCGAATGGAACACTAAAGCTCAAAACGACCGATCAGGTCATTACATTCTCTCCCACTTGAACATACGTTTGTCCTCGAACGTGCCAAAAGTTGTTCCAAAGCCATCAAATCGCCATATACCCTCATCATGCACATAACCATGGGTGATCCCACGTCACCCCAATCTATATAACCCCGGCAACACCACCGAACAGAGGATCCTTACTTTAACCTTAGTCCATAAACTACAAAACCCAAATCCCTAACATTCGAAACTCATTATATGACCTGATTCTTGCATCTATACACCGTATAACTCTATACAACCTATATCAATTCATAGCCATATCTCAAGATATAATCACATGATATACCACATAATTCTAATACTCATAGCAATAACTTCCGACCGCAATAGCTGTTTGATAACAAACCCGACACCGGTAACAAACCTCATAGGGAAACTACTTTACGCTACGTGGTGAGATAAGGTGGGCTTGATACATGTGTTTCTAGTAGGGAAACTACTTGAAGCCACGCAGTAAGATAAGGTAGGCTAAAACGCGTGTAGCTATTTTGTTCGGTGATATAAGGCTCACACGGTGATACAAGGAACGATTGTGATTGAAATTGTGAAATGTGAATATGAGATGGTACCTTAGTTGTGATTTTCATTGTACATTCCATGTTGGAATAACTTGTTGATTTGAATGGTCATTGTTCTTCCTTGAATCATTTATCCGCATTTTTATTGTGTTTGGTTATTCGTTATTATCTTGGTGTTGGAACGATTATGGTTTCTTGTATGAGTCAAGAATTCGACATGATTGTTGTGTTGCTTTAACATGCGAATCTGTGCCTCCGTTATAACTTGGTGAATTGATTTTCAATGTGAATTTAATTGCGAGGAGTCAGTATATCATATTCTGTTGAGTTGGTGGTAATATAATGGTTTAAGTAAAGAATTATTAACATGCTTTATTCTATGTGCCTCTTAAGATAGAACTCGTTATCTCACTCGGTGCCTTGTTATTCTAAATGGTTATCGCACTTTCACTATAATTGGGTGCTCGAATTATACTCAACACCCTGTTAGATGGTTACCCTACTTAAAATTGTTATCATGTTTTTCTTTAACAAATTCTACATTTAATTCGTTAATTTTACTAATGTTTTGCTTTGTTTAAAAAAGATACTTTTACTCGATCTTATTGATTTCTAAACTAAACCCATCTGACACTCTGTTTCGTATAAATTGTATATTATTTTACTTTACTCGAATTCTAAGGTAAACTCATTATTTCATTTGACACCTTACTTTATTCAAGATTGTTATTATATTTTATGGTGTTTATATATATCTCTCATTCATCTAAATTGATATTTTTCACGGTTGTAAAGTACATGGTAGCACATGGGCTTTGCCGTGCGAAGGTGATTGTTATTGTGGGGAAGAGGTGTCATGTGTGTAAGATTTGGAAATTATGGTTCATGACTTGTGATTTATGAGGTGTGATGCCTCGGGGTAATTCTTGTTGTAAGCCCATGCGTTGGGAGCGATTTGATTATTTGAGTTGTCATCCATTTTTCCTTATTTGAGTTCATTTACGTCTCATCAGTGTTCTGATTATGTTGTTTTTTTATTGCTCTTTTACTACTTGCTGCCATTTGTGTTTCTATTATTTCACTATTGGTTGTAAATCAATAATCTTTCCGCCGTAGGTGTTACATTAATGTTCTTTTCATTGTTAACTTATGTATATCTGGAATAAGTTTATATACGTCTAGTAGGTGTCTTGACCTAGCCTCGTCACTACTCCACCGAGGTTAGCCTTGATACTTACTGGGTACCATTGTGGTATACTCATGCTACGCTTCTGCACATTTTTGTGCAGATCCAGGTATTTTGATCGTGTTGTTGAGAGTTGCGTCTATGCGGCGGGAGACTTCAAGGTATACCTGCCTGATGTTCGCAGGCTCAGAGTCACCATCTTACTTCATTATGCTACTGTTAAATTGTAATTCAAAACAGTATTGTGTTTAGAAATTGTAATTATCTTAAGAAGCACATAAAATAAAGCATGTTAAGAAATGTATAACTATTGGCCTCTTGCGGCTATGTATGTCATTTAATGGTTTATGATTAATGATTAAATAGTTCAATTCTTTTATTAAATCCACATGTGTTAGGCTTACCTAGTCTTAGAGACTAGGTGTCATCACAACATTCTAAGGTGGGAAATTGGGGTCGTTACAAGTTGGCATCAGAGATCTAGGTTCATAGGTGCTACGAGTCATAAGCAAGTTTAGTAGATCTTGCAGACCAGTACATAGACGTCTGTACTTATATTCGAGAGGCTACATAACTATTAGGAACCACTCCTTTCATACCTTATCGTGCGCCATGTATTCAGCTTGAAGCATATATCTTATATCCCTTTACATCCACTCGTAAATGATGTTGTGCGCTCGGTATCGGCTATGCTCTGACGGTTTGTAATGCTATGGATGGGATAAGAGGGGGCCATAGATACTCGATCATTATCTCGAGGTATTGTCAAGACTAAGGACGCAGACGTGTTGGTAGATCTTCAGTTGTTCAAGTGTGGGATGAAACAGGTTCATGTATCTGATTGGTGTTGTACGAGCTTATGAAGGTTGGTAATGTAATGTGGATCACCAGATGTTGTGCCCTATGACTGAGATCTGAGATTTTCATAGGATGGTGTTGGAACTTGCTGTATATCTGTATCATTGCTAAATCTACATTCCGGTATTAGACAAGTTAAAGAAACATTTTCAGATTCACAGAAGGTATCTTCAGAGTAGGTATCTCGGTTGTAGCATAGTTGGGTGCTCCAAAGGAAATATAATGGTTTATGGGCTTTCAGACATTGTGGTTCATGCTAGGGTCTTCTGCAACGAGCTTTAACTTAGGATCATTATGTACTGACAAGGGAAAGTGTTGACCTGAATACAAGTCGAGAAGGATTAGAAGAAATGGGTCAGCTCGGGTGTGTTGGGTCAGCATAAAAACAAAGGTAACTGGTTCTTTTGGTGTGGTAATGCTTCACTAGCAATATGTGGCAATACTCTTGGGTTTGAAGACTTACGTGACTTGGTTGAGTTGGGGAAGTTCAGTTCTGATGGCTTGGTGATGTGCGGACTTGCCTCGAAGAGTTCTTGATAGTGTCGACCACAACTTGAGCTAGATGTCTACTACCAGCATAAGGAACGTGTTGCGTGTTATGACTTTTGTCTAGATGGGGTCACGAGTTATAGACAGCATGGACGATTTCAGATGTTTAGAAGAATTCTAGCATTATTTGATATGACCTAAGAAGGGTGCACACTCCAGAAGGCGCACTATGTTTCAACTTGCGGATGCCTGACTGGTATTACGGTAATCGCCTGGTTGATCGACTGCTGATCTCTAAATTTTGCTTTGTGGCACGAAAGAATTATAAAAGTACTTCTCATGGGTTGACCATATGTAAGGAATGTGCCAGTTATTTGAGTAGTATAGTTGTGATCGGATATGGAGATTCTAATATTCTAGGCATTTGAAGACTACGAGGGTTCTCGAGGTAGATTATTCCATGGTTGTGAACGGTGAACGTATGTTAAGAGGTTTGAAACTGATGTTATGTACTATAGATATGTTATTGTAGGCATTTTAGAGGCTATTTACCTAATTCGGAAGGATCGGAATTGATTTAGAGGCTACTAGTAGGTCTAATAAGGATGTGTGTTCTAAATTGGGTCACATTTGTCTACTCAGCACAGTTATTGTTGAGGGGTATGTTATCGGTTAGGTTGGATTACATTCGTGTTCTGATATGTCTCATGTGTTACTCTCCCATGTTGTGATGGGTTGTGATCTGTTTGTTATCTGCACACCGATGTGATTGTGTTAGGGCTTTGTAGCGAACTTCGAGCGAGGTTGCTTTTGGGGTGTTGAATGGTTGATTTTGCCTTGGTTATGGTCTTCATGTTTCTGATATATAGTGATATCCATATCTTCATAGTTATGGTTGCACGCTTCGTGTGTTTTATGTTGATATGCTTATGGTTATTGATTGTGAGTATCACGGCTCGACGTATTCCAGTGGACCAGTATCGGATTGGGTCATGCATCACAACAGAGTTATGCTAGGATATGATCCTTTGTGCTTATTTCGTGTGTTATGTTTCCCCTTATGTGGTGGATTGATAGCATTGCACTTCGTGGTGGTATCTGTTGAGCTGGCGGAATGGTTTCTTCATTTCCATTCTCTTTCCATCACTGGTATATTTGAGTTATTGTTCATTGGTGCACGGATTGCATGGTATGTGGCTCTAAGTAGGATTTTCTGATAGGCCGGTCGAGCAGGTTATACTGGATGAGATGAGCTTATTGGGCCTGAAATGAGTGCCATCAGATTTGATTAAGGTATGTTTGCAAGAATTGTTTCACTAGTTAGCTTAAATTTTGGCTATGGTTCTTATCGGGAAAGAGAGCTCCACGACTTGTTAATCTAAGTGGGGGAGAATGTAACGAACCGACCGGTCATTTTAAGCTTTAGTATTCCATTCGATGGTTTGAGACTTTGAGTAGCTTCATATTATGTATTATAACTTGCGTGTATGGTTGGTTTCAAATTTTTGAGCAGTTCGGGATTGATTTGGAAGAATGATTCTCGTTTTAGAAGCTTTAAGTTGGAATAGTTGACCAAGTTTTGACTTTTGGGTAAACAGACTCGGAATCGGGTTTTAATTATTCCAATAAGTTTTTATGATAATTTTGTAAATGTCCACAAATTTTGGTTAAATTTCGATGAGTGTTGGATAAGTTTGGGTTATATGGTGATTGTTTTCGGTTTCGACGTCGATTTGAGCATAAAGGTTACCATATTGAGTAAAGGGCCTTTGATTCGTTCTTCGACTAAACTATTATATTCGTATTGTAATTTTGGAATCATAGCAACTGAAATCATCAATTTTCGACATCGTATTAGGAATTTATGGTCATTTTACTAAGAATTGGTTGCTAGATTTTTCATATTAATCACGAAATTGCCACTGAAATCGCATTTAAAAATCTGCACTATTTTCAAATATCGAAACCAACATATCTCCTTCCTTATAAGGTGAAATGGAGTGATTCAAAAGCCTAACTTGACTGGAGGTTTATGAGGAATTCATTGGAGGCATCAAAAGCGAGTTTTGGGATCATTTTGCACAAGAAACAAGGCAAAACAGGTGGGCATTTTTAGTTATGAATGTTGTTAGAGTTTTTCTCAACTTGAAAGTTTGGGATTGGGAGAATTCAAGGATGTTCTTCAAGTTTCTTCCATGGGGTAAGGTCTAAACCATAACCTAAGTATTTTCCTTTGATTCATTCCCTTGGTTTAAGCTTTAATCCATGATTTTCATTGAAAACCCATTTAATTCTTTAAATCAAGACCTAGGGTTATGTCCTAAATTTTAAGAATTGAAAATTAGTTAGAGACGTCTATTTTCCGATTCCTTTTGGGGTTTTGTTCTCCTATATTAGGAGAACAACATGCTCTAATTTGGCGAATTTTGAAGGAGTATTTCTTGAGATATGGGACCCAACTAGTGTGTGTTGGCCTCTTGGATTATGAACACCCAAGAGCAATAGTTTGGCGAATTGGTTGAACTATCGGGCTCCGATTGAATCGGTTTTTGTTTGTGTGAGCTTGTATTGGTTCGGGCTTCGCTCGAACCTTTGATATGGAATCCAAGGTGGGCCCGACTATCACGCCCTAAATTCGGGGAGCGCGACCGACGCTCAACCGAGTGAATCTGGTCGAGCAAGCCTATTAGACACTTTCTACCCAACTCATCCATGATCAAGAGAAGGCATAATTGCATTAATTAGACAGTAGGAATATCATATACATACAATACCAAAACCTTTCTATTAGTTTCTTCATCTTTAATATCTCAAAATACACACCTTTTTATAGTCTATAGTGGAATAAGAGATCAAAACACAACATAATCTGTTTGACTTTTCTAGCACCCATGTACAACCCACATAGCGTCTGCGGAGCCTCTAAAGATACAAAAGAGTGTAAAGAAGGTGCCGGTAACAAGGATCTGGCTATACCTCAAAAAGTACAATAATATAAACAAAAGATATATTAAATAACCCCGGAATGAAATGGGGCTCACCGAGTCCGCTGAGAAGAGGATGCAGCACCTATCTGTGATCAACACTGCCTGCTATGGAACCACCTGCATCCATTTAAAGATACAGCGCCCCCGGCAAAAGGGACGTTAGTACTGTCGAATAGTACTGGTATGGAAACTAAAAACCATCTCAATAAAATGAATAGTAACACAGGGAAAATAGTCAAGAAGCAGTATGAACTATAAGTAATGCTAAAACGTCAAGTGAAAGATCACTTATATTTCCAAGTCAATTGCCACCAATATACCACAATCCACAATACCACTTTGTTCTTACACGGAGTCCGATCTTGGCCCGATCGACTAAGCCATCTCATTTGAGACATCAACCATATTCACTATTTCATTCACAATACCACCGTGTTATTACACGGAGTCCGATCTCGGCCTGATCGGCCAAGCCATCTCATTCGAGACATCAACCATTTCAATCGATCATCTTACTTCATATTTCTTTCCCATCTTTTCAGCACATTGACACAAGTGGCTTTAATTATAAAGTCGTTCTTGGCACTTGGCCTTATTTCATAATTCGAGTTCTTTTCCACAATCCAACATTATTATTATCATCAATAACAACACGGTTTTCATTCAAGACTCTTGATTTCACATGTGAGCAATTTAGAATTCAAGGCACATAGAGGTTTTTCACACAATTTGGCATAACAGTCTTTAATCGAATTTGACTTGAAGTCTAGGCATAGTAGCACATATTCTAAGTCTTGAACATTTCCTCAGATGACGAGATAACATGATGAAAGCATGGGAATACATATTACACATATATTTGCAAAGCAAGCACATTCGGGATAGCAATTTCTAGGATATTCAATTTGGGACTTACGTCGATTGCGTGAATACCATGGGTTTCAATTCTAAGAAGAGGGGGTTTAGCCAGCATACCTCAATTGAGCCTCTTAAAACTCTAAGATGCTCCGGAATATTAGCAACTTCAATCTATTTTAGCAATATAGCAAAATTGAACCCAAAATTAGGAAAACGATCATAATTCTAGCTCACTTGAGCATTCTATCAAACACTATGTGTGTATTAAGGTTTCATGGCCCTTTTTATGAAAGACTCAACCAACCCACACCCCATTCTTTTCTATATTTAACTAACAACCTCCCCACATACCTTAGGAACACATGCATGCAAGGTAAGCACTCCCATCCCCATGAATTACCTTGCTAATGGACCATTCTAGTTACATTTTAAAATTAAGAGTTTG
Organism: Nicotiana tabacum; assembly: GCF_000715075.1. NCBI lineage: Eukaryota > Viridiplantae > Streptophyta > Magnoliopsida > Solanales > Solanaceae > Nicotiana > Nicotiana tabacum. Next base: position 54,612,118 of record NC_134088.1, read on the forward strand.
GGGTGATAGAATCTTACCTCTTAGGAAGAAGAACTAGGTGCCTCTCTTGATAATCTTCAAGGTTTTAAGCGAGAATTGAAGAGAAGTTTGATGAAGATCACTTTCTCCCTCTAGGACCCTCTCTCTCACTCTAAAAATATCAGAAAATATGTTCAAAATGATCCAAGGTAGGTATTTTAACGGAATAGGGTCGGGTTTAAAACCCCTAAAAATGAAGCCCGGAACAGGTTCTACGGTCGGATATGCGACCGCATAATGATTATGCAGTCCTCAAAATGACCGCAAAATTGGGTGCCAAAACTGGAAAGAAACTGACTAGGTCTGCCGTCACTATGTGGCCCGCAGACCTGTTCTGCGATCACATAATGCACCGCAGAACGGTTCTGCGATCGCATAATGCACCATAGAACCTCCCTCCGAAGAATCCCAAAGCGGGATATGCGACAAGAGCGCGGCCCACGAAGTGGTTATGCGGTCGCATAATGATCGCGAAATTTGACATCAAAATGACCCAGAAAACTGACCCACTCTGCGACCATTCTACGGTCCGCAGAATGGTTCTGCCGTCGCAGAATAGGCCGTAGAAATGCCTACTTTTTCCCGACATTTTCTTCAACTCCTCAGCGCACTGTTCAATCCAAAAATTCAGAACCGCGGCTCGCCTACTTTGGCATCACGGAATCCGGGTTTTTTTTAGGAAAACTTTTACGGGGCCTTACATCCTCCCCCACTTAAGATCATTCGTCCTCAAATGAGGATCAGGGTCTACGCCTACTTCGGCATCACGTAATCCGGGTTTTTGGAAAAATTTTACGGGGCCTTACATCATCCCCCACTTAAGATTATTCGTCCTCGAATGTGGGTCAAAATCTTTCATTAGCATTCAACGTGGCCCAACTGTTAGTTCACACACACCAGTAGTTCCAAAATTTGGCTAACTCCCTAAATTTATAAAAATTTTGCCAGAGTTTCCTTTGTAACTAGGCCTATCCACCTGTCAGAGAGCACCAGAAACACATCTTACAAACATATGCACAACCCAACGACGTAACAAAACTCATAACAATATCAATCGTGGCCTCATGTAAACAACATATAATCAAAAGGAACACCTTTACATTAACTGAACAAGTGATACAAAATTCATAGGCGACAAGTTCATATAAAGAAAGGACTACACAGTTATTCAAACAAGTAAGGATACTTCTTCTTCAATTTTTCCTTTGCCTCCCACGTGGCCTCTTCAACCTGCTGGTTTCACCATAACACTTTCACGAAGGCAATTTCTTTATTCCTCAACTTTCGGACTTGTCTATCAAGAATGGCAACTGGAATTTCTTTGTATGACAATTATTCAATAACCTCAATGGTCTCAACCGGCACAATGGCTGACAGATCCCAACTACCTTCTTCAACATAGACATATGGAATACCGGGTGGACTAATAACATTTCGGGTGGTAGCTCAAGTTTGTACGCCAGCTGGCCAATTCTCTGAATGATTTTGTACGGCCCGACATACCTCAGACTCAATTTCCCCTTTTTACCAAACTGCATAATACCCTTTATGGGGAAAACCTTTAAGAATACCCAATCATCTTCTTTGAACTCTAAGTCTCTGCGACGAACATCCGAATAGGATTTTTGACGACTCTAGGCAGTTTTCAACCACTCATTTATGATCTTAACCTTCTCCATAGCCTAATGCATGAGGTCTTGCCCTATCAACTCAGCTTCCCCAATCTCGAACCACCCAATGGTAGATCTACATATCCTACCATACAATGCCTCAAATGGTGCCATCTGAATACTCTCATGAAAGATGTTGATATAAGCAAACTCTATGAGTGGAAAATGATCATCCCAGCTACCCTTGAAATAAAAAACACAAGCACACAATATGTCCTCAAGCATCTGAATAGTCTGCTCTGCTTGCCCGTCAGTCTGTGGATGGAAGGTTGTACTAAGATTCACTTGAGTACCCAAACCTTGCTGAAATTTCTTCCAAAAGGTTATCGTGAACTGAGCCCCTCGATCAGAGATGATAGAAAATGGAGTGCCATGCAGCCTGACTATTTCCTTGATATACAACTGAGTATACTGTTCCGTTGTGTCGGTAGATTTAAATGGCAAGAAATGTGCTGATTTCATGAGCCGGTCCACAATCACCCAAATTGAGTCAAACTGGCATTGAGTGCATGGTAATCCTACCACAAAATCCATATTAATCATTTCCCATTTTCACATTGGAATTTCTATGTTTTGTGCCAACCCACCAGGCCGTTGATTTTTGGCCTTCACTTGCTGACAATTCGGACACCTTGCCACAAAGTTCGCCACATTCCTCTTCATGTCATTCCACCAATAGACTTCCTTGAGATCGTGATACATCTTTGTAGAACCTGGATACACGGAATACCTAGAAGCGTGAGCCTCGGTCATGATTCTTTCCCGGAGACCATCTACATTCAGAACACATAGTCGCCCTTGGTACCTCAGTGTACCATCATCCATGCCAAGCGCAAAATCCATAGCCTTATGTTTATGAATCCCCTTCTTCAGCTGTACCAACAATGGATCGTTGTATTTCTTCTCTTTGACTTACACAACAACCGATGATTCAGCCCTATTTTGCACAATTACCCTTCCTTCACCAGAGTTCGCCAGACGAACTCCCAAACTGGCTAGCTGACAAACCTCTCTGGCCAACGGCCTTTGACATGCCTCCAAGTGAGCCAAACTACCCATAGATTTTCGTCTAAGAGCATCCGCCACAACATTGGCTTTCCCCGGGTGATACAGAATATCGAGGTTATAATCCTTGAGTAACTCAAGCCATCTTCTCTGCCTCAGATTCATCTCCTTTTATTTGAAAATATATTGAAGACTCTTGTGGTCCGTGAATACATCCACATGGACCCCATACAAATAATGACGCCAAATCTTCAATGCGAAAACCACCGCCGCAAGTTCTAAGTCATAAGTTGGATAGTTCTTTTCATGATTCTTGAGTTGCCTAGAAGCATAAACTATAACCTTGTAGTGTTGCATTAATACACACCCAAGACCGATCCTTGAAGCATCGCAATATACCACAAACCCTTTTGTACCCTCTGGCGGGGTCAACACCGACGCCGTAGTCAATCTCGATTTCAACTCCTGGAAGATCCCTTCACAAGAATCAGACCATTGAAACTTAATCGCTTTCTGAGTCAATTTAGTCAACGGAGAGGAAAGAGTAGAGAACCCCTCCACAAACTTTCAGTAATACCCGGCTAAGCCCAAGAAACTACGAATCTTGGTTGGCATCATAGGTCTAGGCCAATTCTTCACCGCTGTAATCTTTTGAGGATCAACCTTAATTCCTTCCCTGGAGACAACATGACCTAAGAATGTGACAGATTTGAGCCAAATTTCACATTTTGAAAATTTTGCGTACAATTGGTACTGATAAAGAGTCTGTAACACTGCCCTGAGATGATCGGCATGGTCCTCCCAACCTCGTGAATACACAAGAATATCATCAATGAACACTACCATAAAGGAATCGAGAAAAGGCCTGAAAACCCGATTCATAAGATCCATGAAAGCCACCGGGGAATTTGTTAGCCCAAAAGACATTACCAGAAATTCAAAGTGCCCATACCAGGTTCTAAAGGTTGTTTTCGGAATATCTTGCTCCATGATCTTCACTTGGTGATACCCGGATCGTAAATTAATTTTGGAGAAGTATCTAGCACCCTGTAACTAATCAAACAAATCATCTATTCTTGGTAACAGGTACTTATTTTTGATTGTGACTTTGTTGAGCTGCCAGTAGTCAATACACATCCTTAGTGATCCATCTTTATTCCTTATAAAGAGGACCGGTGCACCCCATGGTGACACACTTAGTCGAATGAAAACCTTTTCTAACAAATCCTTCAATTGCTCCTTTAGTTCCTTCAATTCTGCTGGTGCCATTCTGTAGGGCGGAATAGATATAGGCTGCGTGCCTGGCATCACATCAATCCCAAAATCAATCTCCCTGTCTGACGGAATCCCAGGGAGCTCATCAGGAAAGACCTCTGGAAATTCATTCACAACTAGCACAAACTCAAGTGTAGGCACCTCATCATTGGTGTCTGTAACCCGGACCAAATGATAGATACACCCCTTGCTAATCATCTTCGTGGACTTAAGGTAAGAAATAAACCTACCCCTCAGCACCACATTATCCCCCTTCCACTCAACAACCGGCTAATTTGGAAATTCAAACCTTACAGTTCTAGTTCGACAGTCGAGCTTACCAAAACATGAATAAAGCCAATTCATCCCCATAATTACATCAAAATCGACCATCCCTAATTCAATGAGATCAGCCACGGTGTCCTGATCATGTACCGTGACAACACAACCCCTATACACCCTTGCGGCCACAGTAGACTCGCCAACCGGAGTAGATACAGAGAACAACTCATGAAGTTGTTCCGGTTCTATCCCAAATTCCATAGCAACATAAAGGGTAACATAGGACAAAGTGGAACCGGGATCAATAAGAGCATATACATCATGGGATTGAACATCCAATATACATGTGACAACATTTTGAGAATCCTCTGCACTTTGGTGACCACTCATAGCATAGAAACGGCTGGGTCCTCTTGAACTCTGCGCACCACCCCTAGCTGTACCACAGTCTGCTGGTGTTGGAAAGCCTCGAGCTGGTGGGGGTGCTGAAGATGTAGCAGTTGTAGAATTGGATGGATGTGTTGTGCCCCTGCCCGCACCCTAGCGGGATGAACGACACTCCCTCTGAATATGACCCCTTATTACGCACCTGTAACATACCGGCATGTCCTGGTAGATGATTCCCATATGCATCCTCCCACACTTGGGGCATGGGGGCCTCCACTGCAGCTGGAATCTCCCTCTCGATCAGTCCTGATGGTGGGACTCCCTGCTGCCCTGATTGGGCCTGAAGCGACTCCCTTGCTGCTGACTGTGCCCCATAGGTGGTGCACTGGCTGAAGACTTAGCATAAGATTGGGATGGCCCTAATGACCCTCCCCTAAAAGCTGATCTTCCACCACCAAATGAATCCCCAGGGTTGCCCGCGGATCGGGCCCTACTTCTACCCTCTCGCTCCATTCTGTTCTTTAACTTTCGGGCCTCTGTAGCTTGAGAAAACACCACCATCTCACCATAGTTCATATCAGAATTTAAGGCAGTTGTGGCAGCCTCATTAATAACTAAAGGGCTAAGGCCCTGCACAAATCGACGCACTCTAGCCTCCATGGTGGGCATCATGTGAATAGAATATTTCGAGAGGCGCGCGAACTCCATGTGATACTATAACACACTCTTAATCCCTTGCTTAAGATTCTCAAACTCTGCGGCACGGGCTGCCCTAGTCTCGGTAGGCAAGAAATGGTTTAAAAGGGATCAGCAAACTCACTCCACCTCGCTGGAGGGCACTCCTCCTCCCGAGAGTCCTCCCACAGCTCAAACCAAGAATATGCCACCCCTTTCAGGCGGTAGGCGGCCAACTCCACTCCCTCCATCTAAGTAGCGCGCATAACCCGGAGAGTCTTAAGCATCTCATCAATGAAGTCCTATGGGTCCTCCTCGGGATTAGCACCCGTGAACACTGGAGGATCCAACTGCAAAAACCTATTCACCCTAAAACTAGTGGAATCCCCTGGTTGGCTAGAAGATGTGGGTGCAACATTCGACCTTTGGGCCTGAGAAGCCACTATCTGAGTTAGCATTTGAATAGCTCCCCTAAGATCCCCATTAGAAATACCAGAACCGGAAACTGGGGATGGTGGTGGAACCAGAATATCAGGTGGAGGAACCATCGCACCCTCAGTAGGTGTAGGGACTGGTGTGGCCTATTCGGGTGTAGTGGGATCATGCAGTGGAGCATTTAGGGGATTATCGTCACCTCTCGGGTATTCAGCCGCATCATCAAATAGAGGGTCATCGGCCACTTCTGAAGCAGTATTGGCCCCTTGGTCAGTTCTTGCTCTCTTCTTAGGTGCTATATACTGAAAGTTAAAGGAATGCATGACTTAGAGGAGGAACAGTTGCACAATTAGCTTCATCGCATGATCTAGAATATCAAAGAAGGGTATTATTCCTAAATGTCCAAGTAGCCTCCAACTTATAGATGTGGTCGATAACACACCGATAAAAAGGACTCTACTAGACACGGCTCCGAGACATCCTTGTATACTTTAAAACCTTAGGCTCTGATACCAAGTTTGTCACGCCCCAAACTCGGGGAGGGCGACTGGCGCTCAACTGAGTGAACCCGGTCGAGCAAGCCTGTTAGACACTTTCTACCCAACTCATCCATGATCAAGTGAAGGCATGATTTCATTAATTAGACAGTAGGAAGATCATATACATACAATACCAAAACCTTTCTATTAGTTTCTTCATCTTTAATATATCAAAATATACACCTTTTTATAGTCTAAAGTGGAACAAGATATCAAAACACAACATAATCTGTTTGACTATACCTCAAAAATACACGTTTTTAGCACCTATGTACAACGCACATAGCATCTACGGAGCCTCTAAAGATACAAATGAGTGTAAAGAAGGTGCCGGCAATAAGGCCCAGGCTATACCTCAAAAAGTACAATAATATAAACAAAAGATATATTACATAACCCCGGAATGAAATGGGGGCTCACCGAGTCAGCTGAGAAGAGGATGCAACACCTATCTGTGATCAACACTGTCTACTATGGAATTACCTGCATCCATTTAAAGATGCAGTGCCCCCGGCAAAAGGGACGTAGTATTGTCGAATAGTACTGGTATGAAAACTAAACACCATCTCAATAAAATGAATGGTAACACAAAGAAAACAGTCAAGAATCAATATGAACTGTAAGTAACGCTAAAACGTCAAGTGAAAGATCACTTAGATTTCCAAGTCAATTGCCACCAATATACCACAGTCCACAATACCACCGTCTTCTTACACGGAGTTCGATCTCGTCCCGATCGGCTAAGCCATCTCATTTGAGACATCAACCATATTCACTATTTCATTCATAATACCACCGTGTTATTACACGGAGTCCGATCTCGGCCCGATCGGCTAATCCATCTCATTCGAGACATCAACCATTTCAATCAATCATCGTACTTCATATTTCTTTCCCATCATTTTAGCACATTGACACAAGTGGCTTTAATTATAAAGTCGTTCTTGGCACTTGGCCTTATTTCATAATTCGAGTTCTTTTCCACAATCCAATATTATTATTATCATCAATAACAACATGATTTTCATTCAAGACTCTTGATTTCATATGTGAGCAATTTAGAATTCAAGGCACATAGAGGCGTTTCACACAATCTGGCATAACAGTCTTTAATCGAATTTGACATGAAGTCTAGGCATAGTAGCACATATTCTAAGTCTTGAACATTTTCTCAGATGACGAGATAACATGATGAAAGCATGGGAATATATATTACACATATATTTGCAAAGCAAGCACATTCGGGATAGCAATTTCTAGGATGTTCAATTTGGGACTTACGTCGATTGCATGAATACCGTGGGTTTCAATTCTAAGAAGAGGGGGTTTAGCCAACATACCTCAATTGAGCCTCTTAAAACTCTAAGATGTTCCGGAATATTAGCAAGTTCAATCTATTTTAGCGATATAGCAAAATTGAACCAATATTAGGAAAACGATCATAATTCTAGCTCACTTGAGCATTCTATCAAACACTATGTGTGTATTAAAGTTTCATGGCCCTTTTTATGAAAGACTCCACCAACCCACACCCCACTCTTTTCTATCTTTAACTCACAACCTCCCCACATACCTTAGGAACACATGCATGCAAGGTAAGCACTCACATCTCCATGAATTACCTTGCTAATGGCCCATTCCAGTTACATTTTGAAATTAAGAGTTTGGGGTGATAGAATCTTACCTCTTAGGAAGAAGACCTAGGTGCCTCTCTTGATAATCTTCAAGGTTTTAAGTGAGAATTGAAGAGAAGTTTGATGAAGATCACTTTCTCCCTCTAGGACCCTCTCTCTCACTCTAAAAATATCAAAACATAAGTTCAAAATAGTCCAAGGTAGGTGTTTTAACGGAATAGGGTCGGGTTTAAAAACTCCAAAAATGGAACCCCGGAACAGGTTCTTCGGTGGCATATGCAAACGCATAATGATTATGCGGTCCGCGAAATGACCGCAAAATTGGGTGCCAAAACTGGAAAGAAACTGACTACGTCTGCGGTCACTATGCGGCCCACAGACCTATTCTGCGGTCGCATAATGCACCGTAGAACGGTTCTGCAGTCGCATAGTGCACCGCAGAACCTCCCTCCAAAAAAATCCGAAAGCGGGATATGCGACAAGAGTGCGGCCTGCGAAGTGGTTATGCGGTCGCATAATGACCGCGAAATTTGACATCAAAATGACCCAGAAAACTGACCTACTCTTCGACCATTCTGCGGTCCACAGAGTGGTTCTACGATTGCAGAATAGGCTACAGAAATGCCTACTGTTGCCCAACATTTTTAATCTCTAAGCCTACTTCGGCATCACAGAATCCGGGTTTTTTGGAAAAATTTTACGAGGCCTTATACCGGCGTTGACTTTTGTTGAGATTTTGAGAAAAATGTAAAGATCATAGCTTTATTTATTGTAATTGGTTTCTCTTGCATTGTTTATGTTATTAAGTCATTTTTGTTAGATTTGAGCCATGTAGAGGCGAATTTTAGGGGAAACGCTATTTCGTAGGATTGATTTGGCCTAGTTGAGGTAAGTATATTTCCTAACTTTGTGTGGGGGAAACTACTCCTTAGGATTTGGGTTGATTGTACTATTTGTATTATGTGAAAGTCGTGTACGCAAGGAGACACACGGGTATATTATAACGACCCGGCCGGTCGTTTTGAGAGTGTTAAGGTCGAACCCCTATTTATTGCTCCCTCTATTTCATTTTGTGGTTACGTAACTTGCCGGGAGGATTTGTTTTTGATTTCGGAGTGAAATGTAACACATAATCCCTAAAATAGAAGTTTAAGTCGTAGGAATCGACCGTAGGTTGAATTGTGTGAAGACAACTCCAGAATAGAGTTTCAATGGTTCCAATAGTTCTGTAGGGTGATTTTGGTCTTAGGAACGTGTTCGGAAGTCGAATTGGAAGTCCGTAGGTCATTTTAGCATCAAATGGCGAAAGTTGGAAATTTGATAAATTTTGGAAAGTTTGGCCGGGAGTGAACTTTTTAATATCAGGGTCGGATTCTGATTCTGGAAGTTGGAGTAGGTCCGTAATGTCAATTTTAACGTTTTTGCAAAATATGAGGTCAATCGGACTTGATTTGATAGGTTTCGGTGTCAGATGTAGAAGTTCAAAGTTCTAAAGTTCAATAGGCTTGAATCAATGCGCGATTTGGTTTTTAGCGTTGTTTGATGTGATTTAAAGGCTCGACTAAGTTCGCATGATGTTTTAGGACTGGTTGGTATATTTGGTTGAGGTCCCGGGGGTCTCGGGTGAGTTTCGGATGGTTAACGGATTTTTTTTTGACTTAGAAAATTTTCTGGTGCTGGGCTGGTTCTGGTGTAATCGCACCTGCGCAAGATTGACCGCATATGTGAGCCTGAAGAAGCGAGCAATGGGATGTAGGTGTAGGGCTAGGGGAATTGGCCAGTGGTCGCAGATGCGGTGTGAATGCCGCAGGAGCGGAGTCGCTTCTGCGGAAGATTGGTCGTAAAAGAGGATGAGTGTAGGAAGGTCTAACAGCAGAAGCGGACGTGTTTGCGGAGATGCGCACCCACAAAAGCGGGATTTTGGACCGCAGAAGCGGAATGGGTGCCAAGAGCTGTTTCCACAAAAGCGGATCACGGGCCGCAGAAGCGCGTCCGCAAGTGCGGAACCTGGAGCGCAGGTGCGGGCCCTGAGGGACTTAAGTGATTTTTGCAGAAGCAAATAAACTTACCGCAAAAGCGGTTCCACATGTGCGAAAAGCCTAGGCAGTGTTTAAAATCGAAGGGCTTCGTGATTTTTGTCATTTTGGACTTTGCAAACTCGGTTTAGGGCACGTTTTGAGAGTATTTTCGAGGAATTTCTTGAGGTAAGTCCCCTGTGCTTATTTTTTATCAATAATCTTGTTTCCCCATTGATTTTTCCACCTAGTTAGTGTGTATTTAAGGAGGAATGTTGGAGTTTGAGGCTAGGGATTTGGAGAGTTGATTTGAGGAATTGAGTGGCGATTTGGTGTCAGATTTTTGTAATTTTGGTATTGGTGAACTCGATATCGAATGGGTGTTCATAATTTGTGACTTTTACCCGATTCCGAGACGTGGGCCCTTGTCGACCTTTGGGCCGAATTTTTGAATCTTTGCTAAAGTCGTAAATTTATTAATTAAATTAGTTTCTTGTAGTTGTATTCATGGTATGTAATTTCTTTTGGCTAGATTTGGGCCATTTGGAGTCGGAAAATCGAGGGAAAGGCATCCTTATCGATTGATTGAACGAGATTTGAGGTAAGTGACTTGTCTAAATTCGTGTGGGGGAAATCCCCTTAGGATTTGGTACTGTCTAATTTCAGTTCTTGCTGAGTTGTCTTCTTTTAAATTCCTTAACTTAGTTAACTTAGCATATGTAGTGATCATGTTTAGCCTAGTATCGCATGTCTACGTGCCTTAACTCTTACTTGCAATTTGTGCAACATGCTTAGTTAAATTACATATTTCCCTTTATTTGAATTAAATCTTTAACTGTAAGATTTCTTGCTATAAATTTGTTGTTCCTTCGGTTCGGTTATCTGCTGTATATTTACTTTACGAGGCGTTTTCTCGGGAGATCCTCCGGTACTGCATATTTACTTTGGGACTACGAGATGGTTGCTCGGGAGATCCCCCTGTACTGCATACTTACTTTGGGACTATGAGGTGGTTCCTCGATAGATCCCCATGTACTACATATTTACTTTGGGACTACGAGGCGGTTCCTCAGGAGATGCCCCTATCTTGCATATTTACATTTGGGACTACGAGGCGGTACCTCGGGAGCGCCCCTGTTGTTTACCTCTATTTGCTGTGCTGTTATTTTCTGAAACTTCTTGTTGTTTAAATTCTCAGTTATTTCAAAATATTATTATATCTCCTGTCTTACTTTTCTTTTAAAATCAGTGGAGCCCTGACCTGACCTCGTCACTACTCAACCGAGGTTAGGCTTGGCAATTACTGGGTACCGTTATGGTGTACTCATACTACACTCTGCACATCTTTTTGTGCAGATCCAGGTTCTTCCTACCAGGCTAGATACTAGTGAGCTGGACTGTACGTGGAGACTTCAAGGTATATCTGCCAGCATCCGTAGACCTCGGAGTCCCCCTCTATCCTTATTATGTTGTTTCCCTTATTCTCTTAGAATTTTATGTATATATACGCTTAGTATTTTCTCTAAGAAGCATGTGGCTTATCTTTACTGGGTTTTGGGAGTTGTAATTATGGATTTGAAGTTTTATATTTATATATCATGTGTTGAGATTAGAGTTTAGTTTATTATTAATTTATTTCGCAAATTGTTAGGCTTACCTAGTCTTAGAGACTAGGTGCCATCACGACATCCTACGGAAGGAAATTGAGGTCGTGACAAGTTGGTATGAGAGCACTAGGTTCATAGGTGTTATGAGTCACAGGCAGTTTTAGTAGAGTCTCGCGGATCGGTACGGAGACGTCTGTACTTATCTTCGGGAGGCTATGGAACTGTTAGGAAAAGTTTCACTTTCTTTGATTCCTTATCATGCGAGATTTTGACTTCGGACTCTAAACTTCTGTCTTTGTATTCTCTCACAGATGGTGAGGATAACTGGATCAGACGATCAGATACCCGGGCCCCTTGCTAGAGCTGCGAGAGGACAGAGCCGGGGTAGAGGCCGACGACGTCCACGTGGTGCAGCCAGAGCACCCGCACGAGCTGCTACAGAGGATCCACCAGTAGCTCTAGTTGGAGGGAAGACACCTGAGATGCCTGTTACTACACCAGCTCTCCAGGAGACTCTAGCCCTAGTTTTGAGCATGTTCAGCACCTTAGCTCAGGCATGGTTGATACCGCTTGTTCCTGCCACATCTAAGGTCGGGGGAGGAGCATAGACTCCCGTCGCCGGTACCCCAGAGTAGCGGGTTTAGGTAGACCAGGATCCATAGATCATTCCGATACAGTTGGTAGCTCCAGTTCAGCTCAAGGTTAGGGCAACAGCTTTTGAGGCGGAGTAGCTTAGGCTCGAGAGGATATAAGAAGTACCACCTTCCTACTTTCAGTGGCTTGCGTTAGAGGATGCCCATGGTTTTCTTGAGGAGTGCCATTGTATCCTCCGTACTATGGGTGTTGCGGACACTAGTGGGGTTTCTTTCACTATATTCAAGCTTAGAGGAGCGACCTATCAGTGGTGGCGCGCGTATGAGTTGGGTAGTCCGTCTGAGGCAGCTTCACTCACTTGGACTAGGTTCTTAGATCTGTTCTTGAGGGAGTATGTTCCCCAGAGTCTTAGAGATGCATTGTGCACAGAGTTTGAGCAGTTGCACCAGGGTTCTATGACCTTGTCGGAGTATGCGGTCCGATTAAGTGATTTGGGTAGGCATGCACCAGGTGTGGTTACTACTGTTCGAGAGAGGGTTCATCGGTTTATTGAGGGGCTCAACCCCAGCATCAAATTGAGCATGGCCAGAGATTTGGAGATGGATATTGCGTACCAGTAGGTAGTAGGGATTTCTAGGAAGTTGGAGGGTATGCTGACTCGGGATAGAGAGGAGAGAGAGGCCAAGAGGTCTCAAAAGTCTGGCACTTACAGTGGTACTCGTGCCCCAGCGGCAACTCGTCAGGGCAGAGGTTATATGGTTCACCCTGTTCATTCTGCACTTCTAGCCGCCAGCGGTGCTCCGGCCACTACTAGGCCGCAGGATCCTTATTATGCACCACTAGTGTCTAGTGTGCCTCCTACGCGGGGTGCTTCTAGTGGTCAGTCCAGTCGATTAGGCTCGAGCCAGCCGCAACAGCCACATCCTCCGAGAGATTGTTTTGAGTGTTGCGATACCCGTTATTTGGTGAGGGATTGCCCCAGATTTAGGAGGGGTGCACCTCCACAGATATCTCTGGCACCGCGTGCTCCACCGGGTCCTCAGGCTATGGTTACAGCACTAGCTACCACCCTACCTGCACAACCAGCTAGAGGTGGAGGCCGGACAGGTTGAGGTCGCCCTAGAGGGGGAGGCCAGGCCAGATATCATGCCCTTTCTGCTAGGACAGAGGCAGTCGCATTAGATTTTGTTATCATAGGTACCGTTTCGGTCTGTCATAGAGATGCATCAGTCTTATTTGATCCAGGCTGCAATTATTCCTATGTGTCATCTTATTTTACTTCGTATTATGGTGTATCCCGTGATTCTCTAAGTTCACCTGTTTATGTATCTACACCCGTGGGTGATTCTATTGTTATTGTCCAGAGCCGATTTATTATTGCTCAGTATGGTGGATTTCGATGTTATTTTGGGCATGGACTGGTTGTCGCCCTATCACACTATCTTTGATTGTCATTCCAAGACGGTGACGTTGGCTATGTCAGGTCTACCATGGCTAGAGTGGAGAGGTACCTTGGATCATGTTCCTAGCAGGGTTGTTTCATTTCTTAAAGCTCCGCGAATGATGGAAAAGGGGTGTGATGCGTATCTGGCCTATGTGAGAGATGTTAGTATTGATACCCCTACCGTCGAGTCAGTTCTGGTTGTAAGGGATTTTGCAGATGTATTTTCAGCATATCTTCTGGGCATGCCGCCCAACAGGGATATTGACTTTGGCATTGATTTGTTACAGTGCACTCAGCCCATTTCCATTCCACCTTATCGTATGGCTCCAGTAAAGTTGAAAGAATTAATGGAACAGTTGCAAGCGTTGATCGATTAGGGCTTCATTTGGCCCAGTTTGTAAAGAAGAAGGATGGTTCTATGCGAATGTGTATAGATTATCGCCAGTTGAACAAGGTTACAGTGAAGAACAGGTATTCGTTGCCACGTATTGATGACCTATTTGATTAGCTTCAGGGTGCCAGAGTGTTCTCTAAGATCGACTTGCGTTCAGGCTATTATCAGTTGAAGATTCGGGAGCCAGATATCCTGAAGACTGCTTTCAGGACTCAGTATGGTCATTACGAGTTCCTTGTGATGTCTTTTGGGCAGACCAATGCCCAGCATCATTCATGCACTTGATGAATAGTGTATTTCAGCCCTATCTTGACTCCTTCATCATTGTGTTTATTGACGACATTCTGGTGTACTCCTGGAGTCAGGAGGATCATGAGCAACACCTGAGGACTGTGCTTCAGACCTTGAGAGAGAAGAAGTTATATGCAAAATTTTCGATGTGTGAGTTCTGGATAGACTTAGTGGCATTTTTGGGTCATGTAGTATCGAGTGAGGGAATCAAGGTAGATTCGAAGAAGATTGAAGTAGTGCAGAGTTGGCCTAGACCGTCTTTAGCTACGGAGATCTGAAGTTTGCTTGGATTGGTAGGGTATTACCGTCGATTTGTAGAGGGTTTTTCGTCTATTGCAACACCTATGACCAGATTGACCCAGAAGGGTGCTCTGTTCAGGTGGACCGATGATTGTGAGGAGAGCTTTCTAAATATCAAGACTGCTTTGACTACAGCCCCAGTGTTAGTGTTGCCTACTGGATCAGTGTCCTATATGGTGTATTATGATACGTCACGCATTGTTCTCGGTGCGATGTTGATGCAGGACGGTAGGGTGATTGCCTATGCGTCTAGACAGCTGAAGGTGCATGAGAAGAATTACCCTCTCCACAACCTTGAGTTAGCAGCTACTGTTCATGCCTTGAAGATCTGGCGGCACTATTTGTATGGTATTCCTTGTGAGGTTTTCACCGACCACTGGAGTCTTCAATATCTGTTTAAGAAGAAGGATCTTAACTTGCGGCAGCGGAGATGGTTGGAGTTACTTAAGGATTATGACATCACCATTCTCTATCATTCCGGGAAGGCCAATGTGGTGGCCGATGCCTTGAGTCGCAAGGCAGAGAGTTTGGGCAGTTTAGCATATCTACCAGTAGTAGAGAGGCCTTTAACCTTGGATGTTCAGGCCTTGGCCAACCAGTTTGTCAGATTGAATGTTTCTGAGCCGAGTAGAGTTTTGGCTTGTGTGGTTTCTTAGTCTTCTCTTTATGATCGTATCAGAGAGCGTCAGTATGATGACCCCCATCTACTTGTCCTTAAGGACACGGTTTAGCACGGTGATGCCAAGGAGGTCAATATTGGAGATGACGGTGTATTACGGATGCAGGGCAGGCTATGTGTGCCTAATGTAGACAGGTTGCGTGAGTTGATCCTCCAAGAGGCTCACAGCTCGCGGTATTCCATTCATCCAGGCGCTGTAAATATGTATCAGGATTTGAGGCAGCACTATTGGTGGAGGCAGATGAATAAGGACATAGTGGAATATGTAGCTCGTTGCCTAAATTGTCGGCAGGTGAAGTATGAGCATCAACGGCGGGTGGATTGCTTCATAAGTTAGAGATTCCAGAGTGGAAATGGCAGTGGATCACTATAGATTTCATTGTTGGGCTCCCATGGTCTCAGAGGAAGTTCGATGCAGATTGCGTGATTGTGGACAGATTGACCAAGTCAGCTCATTTCATTCCTGTGGTTACTACTTACTCTTCAGAGCAGCTGGCTCAGGTTTACATCCGCGAGATTGTCAGGCTTCATGGCATACCGGCATCTATCATCTCTGACCGGGGTACTGATGATGTCCAAATCCACAACTAAAAATTAAATGGACACAGTCGCATGCAATATAATTTACCCAACTATGAGTCGGGGTCAAATCCCACAGAGAACAATATGTAGGCGATTAGGCGTGTAAGAGAATTATCGCTTATTATGCTAAGCCAAACACTTAGAATGGTTTTGAGAAAATATTTATAACTAATTGCAAAAATATAAACTAACCTAGAAAGCAAGTAAAATTACCAATGGCTACAAGCATAGATGCATCGGGATTTACACTCAACTAACGATCCAATGTATTTCACGATTTTACAAATATGAGCGAGTTTATGTTAATTAGCCTCGGGTAATAATTTTAAATTATGTTCTTCCAAAGACTAACAAAACTTTCTAATTGAATTATTCCTAAAATAATTAAGAGATTAAGCACACCCGGATATGGCTATAAGTAGTTCAATCCTATCCCTTGGTAGAATCTATAAATTGAGGGTTAAAGCCTCAAGTTCTTGTTAATTAATCTTTCCCAACCCCAAATTATCTTTCCCAAAATTAATTCGAGGTTGATGGCGAGTCCTAGGGTTAGCTAATCCCTTTGAAAACATTAAGGAACAAGAATAATTAAAGAAACAATAACTCACTTCATAATAAATAAAAATCGTTCAATACATAAGCACAACAAGATATTTAATCCACACTTTAAATATGAATATTTCCATAAACAAGATTCAAGTTTTGGAAAAAATACTACACACTTAAATATTCAATATAAAGCAGGGAAATGAAGAAATGAGCATAAATGGGTAAGATATTCTCAACCAAAAGTTTCAAATCTTCAAGACCCAAGTGTGCGTGCAACAACCGTAGCTCCAAAACGTGTCCTCTCTAGTCAAGAGACTGAAAAATAAGCCAAAGATATGCCAAAGATGTGTTTACAAAAAGCTAGGTCGTGTATTTGTGGGTTTGGAGTTGAGAAAATGTGAATTATCAATCATGTCCAGGTCTAAAACCCGTTGACCGCGCCTGCGGAAGTATCCTCGCGGGTGCGGCTCCGCAGATGCAGATAGCCTATCGCATAAGCGAACTTTGAAGGGAACACTGACTCCGCCGAAGCGGACTTGCACGCGCAGATCGCAGATGCGAACTTTGAGCGCAGATGCACTACCGTAGATGCGGTGAATCGATCGCAGAAGCGGTTTCTACCTTCCAGGCCTTCTTCCGCAAATACGGCCATTTCCTCGCGGATATGAGGTCGCAAAAGCGACCAGTGTTCCGCAAATGCGGAATCACTGAAGAATTTTGCATTGTTTCAACTCTTTTTTGCTCATTCCACTTCAATTGAATTCAACTCTCTTCATGGCATCATTTACCTGAAAATCTAGCAATACACACCATAAACAACCTCATATTATAATTAAAAGACGCAAAATCTAAAGAAAAGAGACTAAAATAAGTGGTAAAATCACAACTCATCAACACCCCCAACTTAAAGCTTTTGCTTGTCCTCAAGCAAATCAAAACTAACAATTCAATGAGGTTCTACCATTTAAAACACAAGTAGTATTGCTATCATTTACAAATCACATTCTCCAATTAAGCACCACACTTATGGATTTGGTTGGTACTAATAATTAGGCTCAAGCATGTGAATCTTAATCAAATAAGTCCCTCATTTAGAAATAACTTCTAGAAATGCAAATTAGTTTCAAAATAATCAAGTGACAACAAAAATCCTCAAGAAGTGACTCAAAAGCACTTTTCTACTACATATGCTCAATTTACACAATTCGGAATCTATCAATGTCACCAATCCATCCTAATCCATGTCCCCTCACAAGAAAGAAAGTTCCAAAATCATCATATTTACAATAACAACACAAATGACAAATGCACAAAGACACTCACTCTCAACAAAGAATTTCCAAGTGTTATAAAATATCATGCCATAAGCTTTCCCTTATTTTAATTAGCCGCCTATTCAAGAACATTCAGTTGGAGAGCCCATAAGGACTTTTTAAGCTTGTAATGTAGGTTTAGGGAAGGGTCGGATAAGCATTTGGGATACAAGTGATTACACCCTCCTTGAACACTACTCACATTTGTCTTTCTTTTTGCACTTTGCTTCTTTCTAAACCACATAGCCCTTATTAACATCTAGCTACCAACATAGAACTACCTTAAAGTACCTCTCTAATTTTATCAAAACTCCATATAAGCAACTTTGAGGTATATGTTTCTACACCCAATGTACAACCTTATCAATTTTCAACTTGACACCAACACCCCCAACTTAGGCTTTTAGCCTCATTCTCAATATTCAAGGAGGGACGGGTTCAAAAGAGGGAATTATTTCACAAAGGGGTAAAGGTTTGTAATGAAATGGCCAAAGAAAAGGTTAAAGGCTCAAATGAGGTAAACTAGTGATAATATTTATGAAATATAGGCTTGAAAGGCTAAAGAGTCTTTTTCAAAGATCACAAAAAATGCCTAAAGTCATCCCTCCAACCAAACATAATTAACATTAGCATTGAAAGAGCAACCGGGCAAGTTCTAGTTGATAGAAGTAAACACACGAATTATTTTTAACACGAACTAACACACATGGCACATGAACTAATCAAGACGGCTCAATTTTACTTCTTAATAAGAGCATTTAGAGCAATATTATGCCAACTAGTGGGTAAAAAGTCACCAAATGAGCCAAATAGTTGTCACAAAAATTATTCTTCCCCATGCAACTTATTTTTTCAATTTAAAACCAAAATTTGGAGGGGTATTCTTAATTCACACTTCACATATAAGAGACTAATTTTGTTAGTACCAAATAATCCAAAAGTCTCCACATAACAAAACAAGACTAATTCCTTTAAGAAAGTCGTCACACCATCCATCATATGGAAAAGTCACCCGGTTCAACACAAAAATGTTCCTCGGGGAAGAACCGTAGCATAAAGAAAATCCAAGGAAATACTACTAAAGAAAAAAAATAATATAAACTAAAACTACTAAAGAAGATAAAATAAACACTAAAGAAATAAAAATAAAATAACTAAAAACTACTAAAAAAAATAAAATAACAAAAACAACTAACACAAAATGAACAAAAATAACATAAACTAAAAACTACTGAAGAAAATAAATAAATAAAGAAAAATAAAATAGAATAACAAAATGCGACTAATCAGCAAATATATCATCAATCACAAACTACGTTTGGCAAGAGCACATGATAATCAATAGTATAACAAGCCCGTCAAGGGCACATAATATCTATACAAAAGCATAAGCCCAACAAAGGCACAAGTTAAATATCAATGTACAAATAAAGTATACTCCCTAAAGCCACCCCAACTAAAAACACTGTAGTGTCCTCACTGCACAATATCAAAATAAAATAAGAGTAGTTTGAGGGTCTCCCTGAGGTCTGCATCAGACTAGCATAATGCGGGAAAAGGCTAATCACTTCCGTGTAGAGCTCTCGACCTCATCATCATCGGTAGTTCCCTTCTCAAGTTTGAGCTTCTTCATGAGGAGATCATCATAATACCAGGCTTGGCACTAGTAAGACATGAATCTGTTAGCATCATAGTTCAAATCCTCAGCCACTTCTTCAATTTCGTGATCAAGCGGAGCTTTGTCGTTCATGTTCTAGTCCATTTTAAATTCAAAGTACCTTAAAAAATCAAGACAAAGTTAGTCGGGCATTAGAATCATGTTAAGCAATTCAAAACAATGCAATTAGGCCAAAGAATCAAGTCGAATGGCCCCCTGAAAGCTCCAGTTGTGAAGCTACTGGTTTTGGCAAAATTGCCCAGTTGCAGAAAAACCATCGCATGTGCGGTCCCGCTTCTGCGGGTTTACTATCGCTTCTGCAGTTTTGCCCAACTACCCAGAAATCGCACCTGAAGAACTTTCAATGCAGGTGTGAGGCCGCATCTGCGGCACTTTTATCACTTCTGCGGTGTTCATCAGTGGGTTCAAAAGCCAAAAATTTTCGACTCTTTTCACTTCTTAAACAAGAGTTTAGCACATAATTTATACTCAAGAATTCTAAATTACTGCACTACATGAACCTACGACTCTATTAAGACTGATTTTGTGGTACTTAGCAAAAATATTTCTTTTGGACAATTCGTCGAACACATGACAAGCAACGAGAAGGTATGCTTCTTGAAACAAATAGGGTACTCAGAATTCCCCCGAAATTATTTTTAAATCATCAACAGCACACACAAGTATAATCTCAACCAATATCCCTCACTCTTAAAACTAAAATTGATAATAAAAAAAATATGGGGACAACGGGATTGTGGGAAAACAATAGCAGTGGAGATGAAGAAGAAGAAACAGAGATGAAGAAGAAGAAAAAGATAAAAGTAGAAGATAGGAGTAGAAAAGAGAACTGAGCTTGATACTTGTGTGGTCTTGTGCGTGAGAACTCAAGTGTGAGCAGTGGTGAAGAGCTGTAGCGTGAGAGAGGAGAGGGAGTTTTCAGATTTGGGGAAAAATTAGAGCCTCGCCTGACTAATGTATGGTTTTAAAATGTATCCGTTCGACCGCTTCTGCAGAAATTTTAGCGCTTTTGCGGCTGCCAAACCACTTCTGCAATATTTTTTGCATCTGCGGCAAATGTTCCACAGATGCGGTTACAACAGATGATTGGCGCACAGATTTTTCAGCCACTATTTTTGTGCACTCCAACACCTCAAACTCCTCAATCCAACTCCAAAAAATCTGAAACTTGGCAGGTTAGTCAAAAATAATATACTAAGCTATTCTAAAAAAAGAAAATTTCAAAAACGACTACAAATTTTGAAAATGATGGGTTGCCTCACATCAAGCGACGCATTTAACGTCGTGGCATGACGCGGATCAACTTTATCACTTGTCTCGCCATTTGGACGATATGAATTGGGCACCTAACTGGGAATCAAGTTTGTGACCACAAGCGGTGGGGGGTGGTAAGTAGATGATCAAGCCAAACTTTAATTTCTTCATTTTGCATTTCTTGGCTTTCATGTGAGGAATGTCATTTTGCCTTCTTGTTCCCTCGAATTGTAAAATGTATGGCCTTTTCCTTTCCTCCTCGCAATCCCTCATTGACTCGTGTAGTTCAATTCCCATATCACCACACCATTCCAATGTTGAAAAATGCTTGGAATGTGACATCAAACTTCCTAATTGCAATTCTTCCCGCATTTTTACATCCTCTTTTTCCCCCGAACTAGAGTCAATCTCAACCATATTTTTAATTGTACCGGTTGACTCTAATTCTATATTTTTCTTGGCACCACTAACAAGCATGGAGTCGGTTGGTGAATGTTCAATTCTTGATTCCTCAAAATAAATCTCACTTTCTTCCTCGATGTCGAACTCTTCTTGATCTCTTTCCACACTCTCAAGTCGGTAGGCATAGTGAGCCTCAACCAATATTTTCATTTGCTTTTTCAAGGTGCGGATATCATCATCATTTTGAGTTAGTGCTTGTTTTAAGTCCTCGAATACCAAGTTGTGCTTCTCCTCATTTTCAAGAATGGCCTCCAACTTGAGCATCATCCTCTCATTTTGAGCATTTGAAAGTTCTTCTTGATTTTGATCAAGTGCCAAGGAAGGTTTTTCGGCTTCCACATATAAGGAAGGTTTTTGGCTATCATTCACTTCCAATGCTTTTTGTACCTCTAAAGCTTCAATCATTTCTCTCATTTGTAAGTTCAACCTTTCAAGCGCCAAGTCATTTTGGAGACTATTTTCCAAAAGCTCCTCCAAGGCACTTTGCTCTTTGTTTCCTCCTTCAAGTAGGCATTACACCATGAGCTTGAACTCTCCATTTTTACCATGCTCAACTTCTTTAACTTCCATATCCATATACTTGTCATCACAAAAAGTAGAATCATCATAGCGGGGATTTGGGGAAGGGAAGGACAAATAAGCACAATTATCCCAATAACCATTTTGACGACCACACTTATGACAAATACTCCACTCATGGGTTTGAGATTATGCGCACAATCCGCCCCCGGGAAAATTTAAACAATTTTGCCACGAGTGTGGTCCTCCACAATAAGGACAAGGGTCATCAAAGTATGAACAACTACCATCCGACTAATTTTTATTATATGATGCCATTTTGGTTTTTTTTTTCAAAAACTAAGAAAAGAAACAAGAAAACAAATAAGAAGATATACAAAGATAAGAAAATAATTACACAAATATTCATAAGTTTGGACCAAAGCACTTACGCTTACTTCTCAATCAACCCAAATACGCCAAATTGTTCCCTGTCAACGGTGCCAATTTTGATGACGTCCAAATCCACTACTAAAAAGTAAATGGACACGGTCGCATGTAATATAATTTACCCAACTATGAGTTGGGGTCAAATCCCACAGAGAACAATATGTAGGTGATTAGGCGTGTAAGAGAATTATCGCTTATTATGCTAAGCCAAACACTTAGAATGGTTTAAAGAAAATATTTATAACTAATTGCAAAAATGTAAACTAACCTAGAAAGCAAGTAAAATGATCAATGGCTACAAGCATGGATGCATCGGGATTTACACTCAACTAACGATCCAATGTATTTCACGATTTTACAAATATGAGAGAGTTTAGGTTAATTAGCCATGGGTAATAATTTTATATTAGCTTCTTCCAAAGACTAACAAGACTTCCTAATTGAATTATCCCTAAAACAATTAAGAGATTAAGCATACCCGGGTATGGCTACAAGTAGTTCAATCCTATCCCTAGGTAGAATCTATAAATTGAGGGTTAAAGCCTCAAGTTCTTGTTAATTAATCTTTCCCAACCCCAAATTATCTTTTCCAAAATTAATTCGAGGTTAATGGCGAGTCCTAGGGTTAGCTAATCCCTTTGGAAACATTAAGGAACAAGAATAATTAAAGAAATAATAACTCACTTCATAATAAATAAAAATCCTTCAATACATAAGCACAACAAGATATTTAATCCACACTTTAAATATGAATATTTCCATAAACAAGATTCAAGTGTTGGAAAAAATACTACACACTTAAATATTCAATACAAAGCAAGAAAATGAAGAAATGAGCATAAATGGGTAAGAAATTCTCAACCAAAAGCTTCAAATCTTCAAGACCCAAGTGTGTGTGCAACAACCCTAGCTCCAAAACTTGTCTTCTCTAGTCAAGAGACTGAAAATTAAGCCAAAGATATGTCAAAGATGTGTTTCCAATAAGCTAGGTCATGTATTTGTGGGTTTGGAGTTGAGAAAATGTGAATTGTCAATCATGTCCAGGTCTAAGCCCGTTGACCGCACCTGTGGAAGTATCCTCGCTGGTGCGGCTCCGCAGATGCGGATAGCCTATCGCAGAAGCAAACTTTGAAGGGAACACTGACTCCGCAAAAGCGGACTTGCACGCGCAGATGCGGAATCGCAGATGCGAAATTTGAGCACAGATGCAGTGAATCGATCGCATAAGCGATTTCTGCCTTCCAGGCCTTCTTCCGCAAATGCGGCCATTTCCTCATGGATGCGAGGTCACAAAAGTGACCAGTGGTCCGCAGATGCAGAATCACTGAAGAATTTTGCATTGTTTCAACTCTTGTTTGCTCAATTCCACTTCAATTTAATTCAACTCTTTTTATGGCATCATTTACCTAAAAATATAGCAATACACACCATAAACAACCTCATATTATAATGAAGCGATGCAAAATCTAAAGAAAAGAGACTAAAATAAGTGGTAAAATCACCACTCATCTGGTACGCAGTTTACATCACAGTTCTGGAGAGCCGTACAATGTGAGTTGGGTACTCGTGTGGAGTTGAGTACAACATTTCACCCTCAGACGGACGGACAGTCCGAGTCCACTATTCAGATATTGGAGGATATGCTTCGTGCGTGTGTGATTGATTTTGGGGGTGCTTGGGATCAGTTCTTGCCATTTGCGGAGTTTGCCCACAACAACAGTTACCAGTCGAGAATTCAGATGGCGCCGTATGAGGCTTTGTATGGTAGATGGTGCCGGTCTCCAGTGGGTTGGTTTGAGCCGGTCGAGGCTAGGCTATTGGGTACAGACTTGGTTCAGGATGACTTGGAGAAAGTTAAATTGATTCAAGATCGACTTCGTACATCCCAGTCCAGGCAGAAGAGTTATGCGGATCGGAAGGTTCACGATGTTGCATTCATGATTGGGGAACGGGTCTTGCTCCGGGCTTCATCCATGAAGGGTGTTATGAGGTTCGGAAAGAAGGGCAAGTTGAGTATATCTGGCCTTTTGAGATTCTTTAGAGGGTTGGAGAGGTGGATTACAGACTTGAACTACCACCTAGTCTCTCTGCAGTTTATTTAGTATTCCATGTTTCCATGATCCGAAAGTATC
This sequence comes from Nicotiana tabacum, assembly GCF_000715075.1. Classification (NCBI taxonomy): domain Eukaryota; kingdom Viridiplantae; phylum Streptophyta; class Magnoliopsida; order Solanales; family Solanaceae; genus Nicotiana; species Nicotiana tabacum. The sequence goes on from NC_134088.1 coordinate 54,636,259, forward strand.
ATGGCGATCCGTCTCATGTGTTAGACTTCAGCTCAGTCCAGTTGGACAAGGATGTATCCTATGTTAAGGAGCCAGTGGCCATTTTAGACAGGCAATTTCAAAAGTTGAGTCAAAGAACATCTTCTGTGAAGGTTCAGTTAAGGGGCCATCCAGTCGAGGAGGCTACTTAGGAGACCAAGCATGATATGCGCAGCCATTATCCTCATCTTGAATCAATGCGCAATTTGGTTTTTAGCATTGTTTGATGTGATTTAAAGTCTCGACTAAGTTTGTATGATGTTTTATGATTGGTTCGTATATTCGGTTGAGGTCCTGGGGGCCTCAGATGAGTTTCGGATGGTTAACTGATCATTTTTGGACTTAGAAGATTTTCTGGTGCTGGGCTGGTTCTGGTGTAATCGCATCTGCACAAGGTTGACCGCAGGTGCGAGCCCGCAGAAGTGAGCAATGGAATGCATGTGGAGGGCTAGGGGAATTGGCTAGTGGTTGCAGATGCAGTGTGAAGGCCGCAGGAGCGGAGTCGCTTCTGCGGAAGATTGGTGTAGAAGTGGACGAGTGTGGGAAGGTCTGTCCGCAGAAGAGGGCGTGTTTGCGCAGATGCAAACCCGTAGAAGCAGAATTTTGGACCGCAGAAGAGGAATGTGTGCCAAGAGTTGTTTCCGCAAAAACGGATCACGGGCCGCAGAAGCGCATCCGCAAGTGCGGGCCCTGAGGGACTTAAGTGATTTCTGCAGAAGCGGAGAAACTTACCTCAAAAGCAGTTTTGTAGGTGCAGATAGTTGGCCGCAGGTGCAAAAAGCTTGGGTCAGTGTTTAAAACCAAAGGGCTTCGTGATTTTTGTCATTATGGACTTTGTAAACTCGGTCTAGGGAGATTTTTGAGAGCATTTTCGAGGGATTTCTTAAGGTAAGTCCTTTGTCCTTATTTTTGATCAATAATCTTGTTTCCCCATTGATTTTCCCACCTAGTTAGTGTGTATTTAAGGTGGAATTTGGGAGTTTGAGGGTAGGGATTTGGAGAGTTGATTTGAGGAATTGAGTGACGATTTGGTGTCGGATTTTGGTAATTTTGGTATGGGTGAACTCGATATCGAATGGGTATTCATAATTTGTGACTTTTACCAGATTCTGAGACGTGGGCCCGGGTCGACTTTTTGGGCCAAGTTTTGATTCTTTGCTAAAGTCATAAATTTATTAATTAAATTAGTTTCTTGTAGTTGTATTCATGGTATGTAATTTCTTTGGGCTAGATTTGGGCCATTCGGAGTCGAAAAATCGAGAGAAAGGCATCCTTATCGATTGATTGAATGAGATTTGAGGTAAGTGACTTGTCTAACTTCGTGTGGGGAAAATCCCCTTAGGATTTGGTACTGTTGTAACATTTTGTGATATGTGAGCACCGTGTACGTGAGGTGACAAGTGCGTACACGGGTAAATTGTGGAAATTTCGATTCTTACTGAGGTGTCTTCTTTTAAATTCCTTAACTTAGTTGCCTTAGCATATGTAGTAATCATGTTTAGCCTAGTATCGCATGTCTACGTGCCTAACTCTTACTTGCAATTTATGAAACATGCTTAGTTGAATTACATGTTTCCCTTGATTAGAATTAAATCCTTAACTATAAGATTTCTTGCTGTAAATTTGTTGTTCCTTCTGTTTGGTTATCTGTTGCATATTTACTTTGGGACTACGAGGCATTTACTCGGGAGATCCCCCTATACTGCATACTTACTTTGGGACTACGAGGCGGTTCCTCGGGAGATCCCCCTGTACTGCATATTTACTTTGGGACTATGAGGCGGTTTCTCGGGAGATCCCATGTACTGCATATTTACTTTGGGACTATGAGGCGGTTCCTAGGGATATCCCCTGTCTTGCATATTTACATTTGGTACTACGAGGCGGTACATCGGGAGCACCCCTTTGTTTACCTCTATTTGTTGTGCTGTTATTTTCTGAAACTTCTCGTTGTTTAAATTCTCAATTATTTCAAAATATTATTATATCTTCTGCTTTACTTTTCTTTTAAAACCAGTAGGGCCCTGACCTGACCTCGTCACTAGTCTACCAAGGTTATGCTTGGCACTTACTGGGTACTGTTGTGGTGTACTCATACTACACTCTGCACATCTTTTTGTGTAGATCTAGGTTCTTCCTACCAGTACGTGGAGACTTCAAGGCATATCTGCCAGCGTCCGCAGACCTCGGAGTCCCTCTCTATCCTTATTATGTTGTTTCCCTTATTCTCTTAGACTTTGATGTATAGAGACGCTTAGTATTTTATACAAGCTTGTGACTTATCTCTACCGGGTTTTGGGAGTTGTAATTATGGAATTTCAGTTTTATATTTATATATCGTGTGTTGAGATTGGAGTTCAGTTTATTATTCATTTATTCCGCAAATTGTTAGGCTTACCTAGTCTTAGAGACTAGGTGCCATCACGACATCCTACGGAGGGAAATTGAGGTCGTGACATACATGGGCTATATGTGGTATTTGACTGATTTAGATTATCTAGACTCTTTCCATGCCTTTAATTGAATTGTCATAACATGTTATATCTCTCACTGTTAATCTACTCTTACATACTCTATTTGACGTTGTTAGCACTTGTTCTACCTTTTCCTTGTTATTTTGCTCTTATATACATTAGTTGAAGTTATTGCCTTCCTTATTGTCTTGTTACCTCTTAATTGTTGAATCACTATTAATTAAAGTTGTTATTTCATGGTATATCATCTTGTTGAGTTATTGGTGTTGAAATTGTAATAGTCGTTATCACATTGAGGCGAAGTTGTTAATTATTGAAATACCTTTTCTTGCTGAGCATTCCCATTCATTTTGTTATTGTTGAAATTCCTATGCACATTGTGGTTGAGCCATGGGCTATTTATTGTGAAAATATTGGTGTTGTTGACTTTGTGTCAAGTTGTGGCATATAGGCACTTGTGGTGTGAGTTGTGATTTTATTGTGATATTGATACGCATTCGGTTGTGATAGCATCAAGGACAAGGATAGAGTTTTGGAAGCTCCAAGGCCATTTACAAGATCTCAAGTTAAAGAGTTGCACTTTAAGGTTGCCGGACTTCAATAGCAAATAAAGAAGCTTTTAATTGTAGAGGAAGAGCTCAAGCCCAAAGTAGATGAATTGTCCAAGTTTTACAATTATTTGCTGATCTAAATTGAAGTCCAAGAGGAGGAATATTGGGCTACCAAATCAGCCCTTAAAGTCCACCAAAGGGGCTCAAAATGAGCTTAAAAGAGGTCCAAAAGGGGGTGTTTCAAAAGGAGCCCAATTGGAGTCCAAATCGATGGCCCAAACTAGTAGTTTTAAGGTCCAAATCTACCACAAAGGGATTTGGCCTCCCCCCACCTAATTGTAATGACTTTTCTTACTCCTTAGCAATTACCCTACCTAATTGTAATGACTTTTTATGCCTTAGCAACCACCCTACCTAATTATAAGGACTTTTTGTGCCTTAGTACTCCTATAAATAAGGAGTTCTTCTCATTCATTGAGACACTTCATTATTGATTAAGTATATCATACTTTGAGAGTTATTTTGAACCTTTGTTACTTGTGCTTTGAGATTTATCTTTCAACTTTTACTAGTTCATAGTTCAAGGTAGTAAGATTACTTCTCTATTGTGATATCTTTGATTCCTTTGTGGTAATCTTAGAAGGCGATTAATACTAGTTATTAATTGTTGTCTCAAATTACTCGTAAAGCGGTCAAAATCTGAATCTATTATTTTGATTTTCTTTTAAGTAAAGGCGTCTGATTTCTTCAATAAATTAAGACATCGTTTCTTTGATCTTGTCAAGGCTATAGAACTTGCATTCTTGAAATTTCTTGGAATTCTTTCCTTGAATTTTTCCATATCCTTTATTTTCTGACCTTTAGTTCTAGTTGTTCAATTCCTTATTGTTATTGCTTCCGCATTTACTTTTCAAATTCTTACTCTAGTTTGGATTCCCGACCTTGTCGTTATCAAGTGGTATCAGAGCGTTTCTATCAAGGTTTCTTTCTTGATAATTCTGGGGTAGAAAGGTCGGTCAAACACCATCTCCAAGAAGCCATGGTCGAATCAAGAGATGAAGAGTTCTTCTAGACCTCAAGAAGACAAGGATAAAGGTAAATTTGAGAACAAAGAGGGAGGTAAAACCTTTAACCCTAAACCTTTTACACCTTCTAGTTCTATTCAGTGTCATAAATGTAAAGGAAGGGGACATATGATGCATGAATGTCCAAGTAGAAGAAACATCATTCTTAGAGAAGATGGAGGATATGAGAGTGAAAAAAGTGAGGGAGAAGAAGAGGGAGATGTGAGTAATGATGATGATATAGAACTACCAAATGATGGCATAATTGGGGTAGTTAGGAGGATTATGACTATCAATTTGGGAAGCAATAGTGAAGAACAAAGGGAGAATATATTCCATACTAGGTGTGGGATAAAGGTGAAAACTTGTTCTATGATCATTGATAGTGGTAGTTGTGCTAATGTGGTGAGTTCATACTTTGTGGAAAAATTGGGACTTACATGCATGAAACACCCTACTCCCTATAGACTCTAATGGTTAAATGATAGTGGTGAACTAAAGGTAAACAAACAATGCATGATTTCATTCAATGTTGGTAGATATGAGGATGATATTCTTTGTGACATAGTCCCTATGCAAGCTTGTCATATCTTACTGGGTCGTCCTTGGCAGTATGATAGGAAATGTTTTTCATGATGGAGGAAGAATAGATATTCTCTTGAGCTAAATGGCAGGAAATTTACTCTTGCACCTTTATCTCCTTCTCAAGTGTTTGAAGATCAAAAGAGATTAAGGAAAACAATGGGAAAACCAAGGGGAGGGATAAAAAGTGAGCTTGAGGAAAAAGAAAAGAAAGGAGGCCAAGAGTTAGAAAAAAAGAGAGATGGCCGAGAGGAAGAGAGAGAGGGCAACAATTTGAGAGAAGAGATAAAAAGGGGCTTGAATGAAAAAATAGAAAGTCTTGGTGAGAGGAAAGAGGCTAAGGACATAAAAAAGAGAGTTTTTATATAAAAGCCAAAGAGTGTTTAAATGCAAGAAAAGAGGGGTTGCCCATAATACTACTTACTTACAAAGAAGCTTTGATTAATTCTGAGTTATTAACTTCTTCTTTGCCAAGCAGTATTCTTCTCTTTTGCAGGATTTTGAAGATGTCTTTCCTAAAGATATTCCTAATGGATTACCACCTTTACGTGGCATTAAGCATCAAATTAATTTTGTGCCTGGATCACAAATCCCAAATAGGCCCGCTTATAGGAGTAATCCAGAAGAGACAAAAGAGCTTCAAAGGCAAGTTGAGGAGCTACTTGAGAAAGGCTTTGTGAGAGAGAGCATGAGCCCTTGCTCTATTCCCGTCCTATTGGTACCCAAAAAGGATGTAACTTAGAGGATGTGCGTGGATTGTAGAGCAATCAACAAGATAACGGTAAAGTATCTCCATCCTATTCCTCGTCTTGATGACATGTTGGATCAATTACATGGATCCAAAATCGTTTTTAAAATTGATCTAAAAAGTGGTTACCATCATATTCGAATGAATCCTGGAGATGAATGAAAAACTGCTTTTAAGACCAAATATGGGCTTTATGAGTGGTTAGTTATGCCTTTTGGCTTGACTAATGCACCTAAAACTTTCATGAGATTAATGAATTACATCTTTAAGGATTTTCATGGAAAATTTGTTGTGGTGTACTTCGATGATATGTTGATCTTTTCTAACACTTTAGAAGAGCATGTAGAACACTTAAAACAAGTTTTTGAAGTTCTTAGAAAGCAACTCTTATTTGCTAATCTTAAAAAGTGTACTTTTTGTGTGGATCGTGTGATTTTCTTAGGTTTTGTGGTTAGTTCTAAAGGAATTGAGGTTGATGAAGAGAAAATTAAAGCAATAAAAGAATGACCAAAACCTAAGAGTGTAACTGAAGTTAGGAGTTTTCATGGACTTGCTAGTTTTTATAGGAGGTTTGTGAGAGACTTTAGCACCATTGCTTCTCCTTTAACTGAAGTTATTAAAAAGGATAAGATTTTTACACGGGGAAAAGAACAAGATGTTGCTTTTAACTTGTTGAAAGAAAAGTTATGTTCTGCTCCATTGTTTCAATTGCCTGATTTTTCTAAATCTTTTGAAATTGAATATGATGCTTCTGGCAAAGGAATAGGTGCTGTTTTGATGCAAGATTCTAAACCTATTGCCTACTTTAGTGAGAAGTTGAGTGGAGCCACATTGAATTATTACACTTATGACAAAGAGCTATATGCTTTGGTAAGGGCTTTAGTCACGTGGCAATATTACTTGTGGCCAAGAGAGTTTGTCATTAAAACTGACCATGAATCCTTGAAATACTTGAAGAGTCAAGGTAAGCTTAGTAGAAGGCATGCTAAGTGTGTTGAATTCATTGAAACTTTTCCTTATGTAATTTCTTAAAAACAAGGGAAAGAGAATGTTGTTGCGGATGCACTTTCAAGAAGGTATGTCTTAGTTTCTACCCTGACTTCTAAATTGATGGGTTTTGATCAAATCAAGGGACTTTATGCTAATGATGTTGATTTTGGCAAGATTTTTGCAGATTGTAAGTTGGGTCCTTTTGAGAGGTTTAACCTCCAAGATGGGTTTCTCTTTAAGGAAAATAAGTTGTGTATCTCTAATTGCTCTTTACGTGAAGTATTTGTAAGGGAAGCACATTGTGGAGGGCTTATGGGTCACTTTGGAGTCCCAAAGACACTAGACATACTTGCTGAAAATTTCTTTTGGCCTGGAATAAGAAAAGATGTTGAAAGAATGTGTGCACAGTGTTTGGAATGTAAACAAGCTAAATATAAAGTGTTACCACATGGTCTTTACATGCCATTACCTGTTCCTACTTCACATTGGATTGATAATTCTATGGATTTTGTGTTAGGTTTACCTAGAACAAGGTATGGTAAGGATAGTATATATGTTGTGGTAGATAGGTTCTCCAAAATGGCTCGTTTTATTCCTTGTTTAAAGACTAATGATGCTTCACATGTTGCTGATCTTTTTGTAAAAGAAGTTGTCAAATTGCATGGTATACCTAGAACTATTGTTAGTGATAGGGATGCTAAGTTTTTGAGCCACTTTTGGCATGTATTTTGGGGGAAGTTAGGCACTAAATTATTGTTTTCTATTTCTTGTCACCCACAAACTGATGGACAAACTGAAGTAGTTAATAGAACCTTAGGAAACATGTTGAGGGCTGTTTTGAAAGGTAAATTAACTTCTCGGGAAGCTCACTTACCTATGATTGAATTTGCTTACAATAGAACAATCCATTCTTCTACAGGTATGTCTCCTTTTGAGGTTGTTTATGGTTTTAATCCCTTCACTTCCTTTGATTTATTACCATTACCCACTAATGATATTGTTAATCTTGATGGTAGGATAAAGGCTGAGATGATGAAAAAATTCATGAACAAACAAGGCTTGCAATTGAGAAGAAAAATGAGCAAACTGCCTTGAGAAAGAATAAGGGTCGAAAACAAGTTATTTTTAAACCTGGAGATTTAGTTTGGGTATACTTTAGAAGGGAGAGATTTCCCTCCAAAAGGAATTCAAAGTTGCATCCGAGAGGAGATGGCCCATTTCAAGTCCTTGAAAAGATTGGAGACAATGCTTACAAGTTGGACCTACCTGGTGAGTTCCAAGTAAGTGCTACATTCAATGTTGCTGACTTGTCTTTGTTTGATGTAGGATCTAATTCGGGGATGAATTCTTTTTAAGAAGAGGGGAATGATAGCATCAAGGACAAGATAGAGTTTTCGAAGCTCCAAGGCCATTTACAAGATCTCAGGCTAAAGAGTTACACTCTAAGGTTGTTGGACTTCAATGGCAAATAAAGAAGCTTTTAATTGTAGAGGAAGTGCTCAAGCCCAAAGTAGATGAATTATCCAAGTTTTACAATTATTTGGTGATCCAAATTGAAGTCCAAGAGGAGGAAGATTGGGCTACCAAATCAGCCCTTGAAGTCCACCAAAGGGGCTCAAAATGAGCTTAAAAGAGGTCCAAAAGGGGGTATTTCAAAAGGAGCCCAATTGGAGTCCAAATCAATGGCCCAAACTAGTAGTTTTAAGGTCCAAATCTGCCCCAAAGGGATTTGGCCGCCCCCCACCTAATTGTAATGATTTTCTTACTCCTTAGCAACCGCCCTACCTAATTGTAATGACTTTTTATGCCTTATCAACCACCCTACCTAATTATAAGGACTTTTTGTGCCTTAGTACTCCTATAAATAAGGAGTTCTTCTCATTCATTGAGACACTTCATTATTGATTAAGTATATCATACTTTGAGAGTTCTTTTGAACCTTTGTTACTTGTGCTTTGAGATTTATTTTTCAACCTTTACTAGTTCATAGTTCAAGGTAGTAAGATTACTTCTCTATTGTGAAATCTTTGATTCCTTTGTGGTATTCTTAGAAGACGATTAATACTAGTTATTAATTGTTGTCTCAAGTTACTCGTAAAGCGGTCAAGATCCAAATCTATTGTTTTGATTGCTTTTAAGTAAAGTCATTTGATTTCTTCAATAAATCAAGACGTTGTTGCTTTGATCTTGTCAAGGCTATAGAACTTGCGTTCTTGGAAGTTCTTGGAATTCTTTCCTTGAATTTTCCCATATCCTTTATTTTCTAACCTTTAGTTCTAGTTGTTCAATTCCTTATTGTTATTGCTTCCGCATTTACTTTTCAAATTCTTACTCTAGTTTGAATTTCCGACCTTGTCGTTATCAGGTTGTATAAGGCTAGGGGTTGATACGCATGCAGTAAGATAAGGTGGGCTTGATATGCATGTTGCTAGAAGGGGAACTACTTGAAGCCACACAGTGAGATAAGATGGACTAAAACGCGTGTAGCTACTTCAGGAAAAATGATTTTCAAAACTAAATGTAAGGCTCACACGATGATATAAGAAAATATTATGATTGAAATTGTGAAATGTGAATACGAGGCAGTACCTCGGTTGCGATTTTTATTGTACATTCCATGTTTGAACAACGTGTTGGTTTGAATGGTCAATGTTCTTCTTTCAACCATTCATACATATTGATTGTGTTTGGTTATTCGTTGTTATCTTGGTATTGAAATGATTGTGGTTTCTTGTGCGAGTCATGCATTGTAAGTGGTTTGTTGTGTTGCCTTAACATGCCAATTTGTGGCTCCGTTATAACTTGGTGAATTGATTGTTAATTTGAATTTAATTGAATGGAGTCATTATATCATATTCTGTTGAGTTGTTGGTAAAATAATGGTTTAAGTAAAAGAATTATTAACATGCTTTATGTTTTGTGCCTCTTAAGATAGAACTCGTTGTCTCACTCGGTGCCTTATTATTCTAAATGGTTATCGCACTTTCACTTTATTTTTTATATTTAATTCGTTAATTTAACTAATGTTTTTCTTTGTTTAAAAATGATACTTTTACTCAATTTTATTGATTTCTAAACTAAAGCCCTCCGATACTCTGTTTCGTATAAATTGTATATTATTTTACTTTACTTGAATTCTAAAGTTTACTCATTATTTTATTTGATATCTTACTTTATTCAAGATTGTTATTATGTTTTATGGTGTTTAAATATATCTCTCCTTTATCTAAATTGATATTTGTCACGGTTGCAAAGTACTTGGTAGCATGTGGGCTTTGTCGTGCGAAGGTGATTGTTATTGTGGGCACGAGGTGCCACGTGTGTAAGATTTGGAAATTGTAGTTCATGACTTGTTGTTTATGAAGTGTGGTGCCTCTTGGTAATTCTTGTTGTAAGCCCATGCATTGGGAGCGATTTGATTATTTGAGTTGGCATCCCTTTTTTCTTATTTAAGTTCATTTACGTTTCATCGGTGTTCTTATTATGTGGTTTCTTTATTACTTGTTTACTATTTGCTGCCATTTGTGTTTCTATTACTTCACTGTTGGTTGTAAATCAATAATCTTTCCGTCGTTGGTGTTACATTAATGTTCTTTCCATTGTTAGTTTATGTGCATCTTGAACAGATTTATATGTCTAGTAGGTGTCTTGACCTGGCCTCGTCACTACTCTACCGAGGTTAGGCTTGATACTTACTGGGTACTGTTGTGGTGTACTCATGCTACACTTCTGACATTTTTGTGCAGATCCAGGTATTCTGATCATGTTGTTGAGAGTTGCGTCTGCACAACGGGAGACTTTAAGGTATACCTGCTTGACGTTCACAGGCCTCGGAGTCACCATCTTACTTCATTATGCTACTGTTAAATTGTATTTCAAAACAGTATTGTGTTTAGAAATTCCAGTGTGTTTTTGTAGTACTTATGACTCCGTACCACCGGTTTTGAGAAATGTATAACTATTGGCCGCTTGCGGCTATATATGTCATTTAATGGTTTTTGATAAATGATTAAATAGTTTAATTCTATAATTAAATCAGCATGTGTTAGGCTTATCTAGTCTTAAAGACTAGGTGTCATCACGACATCCTAAGGTGGGAAATAGGGGTTTCGTGACAAGTGAGTTTGTTTACCCAAAAATCAAACCTTCGTTAACTCTTACAACTTAAAGCTTTTAAAATGAGAATCATTCTTCCAAATCAATCCCGAACCACTCGAAAACCAAAACCAACCATACACGCAAGTCATAATACATAATATGAAGCTAATCTAAGTCTCAAATCACCGAATGGAATGCTAAAGATCAAAATGACCGATCGGGTCGTTACATTCTCCCCCACTTAAACATACGTTCATCCTTGAACGCGCCGAGAGTTGTTCCAAAGCCATCAAATCTCCATATACCCTCACCATACACATAACCATGGGTGATCCCACGTCACCCAATCTATATAAGCCCGACAACACCACCTAACAAAGGATCCTTACTTCAACCTTTGTCCATGAGCCTTAAAAACCCAAATCCCCAACATCTGGAACTCGTTATATGACCCGATTCTTGCATATATGCATCGTATAAATCTGAACAAGTTATATCAATCCATAACCAAATCTCAAGATATAATCAAATGATGTACCACATAACGCAAATACTCATAGCAATAACTTCCTATCGTAATAGTTGCTCGACAACCAACCCGACACTGGTAACAAACCTCATATCAACTAAAACCTTATTCTGAACCATTGTACACTGCCAATGATGAAAGAAACATACAGAAACTCATAACCACCCATCATATTAACAAGTCGTGGAGCTCTCTTACCCGATAAGTACCATAGACAAAATCTAGGCCGACCAGTGACACAATTCTTGCAAACATACCTTAATCAAATACGATGACACTCATTTCAGGCCTCATAACCTCACCTCATCTAGTACAAGCTACTCGACTAATAATAACTCAAATATATCCAATGATGGAAAGAGAATGGAAATGTAGAAACCATCCTTCCAGCTCAATAGATACTACCACGAAGAGCAATGCTATCAATCCGCCACACAAGGGGGAAACATAACACATGAAATAAGAACAAAGGATCATATCCTAGCATAATGCTGCTACGATGCATGACCCAATTCGACACCAGTCCACTTGGAATACGTCGATTGACGACTCAACTTGAAACCCTTAGACTCAAGGGTATGTCTCCGGACCTCCAGCCTCTCGTTAACACCACCCAAGGCACCTCCCTTTGAATGTGCCGCGTTAGTGCGTCCATTGCTAAGGAAAACAAAAACGGGCAAAGTGCTGACCCCTGATGCAACCCCATCTCAACCGGAAAATATTCAGAGTCTTCTCCTACTGCCTTTACCCGTGTCTTCGCTCTATCATACATGTCTTGGATCACTCTAATATACGCTACAAGCACTCCTTTAGCCTCCAAATATCTCCATAGAACCTCTCTTGGAACTACTTTGTCATAAGCTTTCTCTAAGTCAATGAACACCATATGCATGTCCTTCTTCATCGCCCTATACTGCTCCACCAATCTCCTCACAAAGTGAATGGCTTCCATAGTCGACCATCCCGACATAAAACCAAACTGGTTCTCAGAAATGGACATACTCCTCCTCATCCTCCCTTTTATCACCACTCTCCCAAACTTTCATCGTGTGGCTAACCAATTTGATACCCCTAAAGTTGTTGCAATTTTGGATATCCCCCTTGTTCTTGTACAACAGAATCATCATACTCTGCCTCCACTCTTCAAGCATCTTTTTCGACCTAAAAATGATGTTAAACAACCTAGAGAGCCATTCAAATTCCGCCTTACCCACGCTCTTCCGCCTTACCCTACTCATCCTGTGCATAAACCCTTCAACCTCCCCCACACTTATGCGTTAAGAGTACCCAAATCTTGAAGTCTCTCCGAGTACTCCAACTCACCCAACAAAATGCTCCTATATCCCTCTTCATTCAAGAGCTTATGGAAGTAGGACTACCATCTCCGCCTAATCTGAGCCCCCTCAAACAAAACTCTGCCCTCCTCGTCTTCTATGCATCTCACTTGATCCAAATGTCGGGCTTTCCTCTCTCTCACCTTCGCCAGCCACAACTTCTTGTATCCGCCTTTATCCTAATTTCTTCATATAAATGCCCAAATGTCATGGTCTTAGCTGCAGTAACTGCTAACGTTACCTCCTTCATGGCCTTCTTATACCCCTCCATGTTAGCCCTTTTCTCCCCCTCGCTATGCTCTCTATTATCTTCAACTATGCCACTTTCTTGGCTTCCACGTTCCGTTGAACCTCTTTGTTCAACCATAAGTCCCCTTTATGGCCTAAGAAACCATTCGAGACCCCTAACACCTCTCTTGTCGCCTCTCTAATACAATCCATTGACCTAGTCCACATACAACTCGCGTCCCCACTACTCCTGCAGGCCCCCATAGCTAGCAACTGCTGGGCTTTATCCTTAGTCAATGCACCCACCTAACCCTAGATAGACCAGGCATAACCCTCTTCCTCCTCGTCTACCTGATCTCTAAGTCAATAACCAAAAGTATATGCTGGGTCGTAAGATTCTCACTCGGGATGACCTTGCAATCCGTGCATAAACCTCTATTAAATTTTTGAGGACTAGATAATCAATCTGGGTCTTGGCCACCGTACTTTGGAAGGTTATCAGGTGCTCCTCCTTCTTTGGGAAACACGAGTTAGCAATCACCAGATCAAAAGCTTTAGCGCACTCCAGCAACAAAGTACCTCCTCCGTTTCTATCTACAAAACTGAAGCCACCATGCACACCTTCATACCCCCAGGCGACCTCCCAATGTGGTCGTTTAAATCTCCTCCGATAAAAAGCTTCTCGATGGACGATATACCCCACACCATCCCATCCAAATCCTCCCAGAAGCGCCTTCTAACCTCCTCGTCCAAATCCACCTGAGGCACGTACGCACTAACTACGTTCAGAGTACACCCTCCCATGACTATCTTAATAGCCATCAACTTGTCATTCACCCTCCTAACCTCAACCACTAGCTCCCTTAGATCCCTATCAACTAAGATGCATACCTCGTTCTTCCCCTTCACCCTCCCTAAATACCACAACTTAAACCCATCAGCTATAATACTAAAGTAGTTGATAGAGACAGTTATAGGCAGCCAAGTCTAACCAAATACACCAAATGAGATTAATAAGAGTAAATGAATAAAACAATTGAAATTCTATACAACTCCCAGGGACTGGTAGTAAAAATCATAAGCTTCTAAGACTTAGAATTTGCAAAAGCTGGTACGAAATAAAAACATCATTTGTTCAAAGATTACATAAACGGATTAGCAAAATCTAAAGCTACCATGGACAAGTGGCAGCTATAACCGGAACGCAGGTATGTCTTCGATGACAGCTCCCACTTTACACAGCAACTCCAACTCATAAATCTGCACTCAAGGTGCAGAAGTATAGTATGAGTACAACCGACCCCATGTACCTAGTAAGTATCTTGTCTAACCTCGGTGAAGTAGTGATAAGGCTTTTTAGTTAAATGATACTCACTGATATAACATGTGCAGCAGACTAGCAATAGAAACAATACTAGAAAATAACATAAATGAGTACAAGAAACAAATATGTGAAGTAGTAAATGATTACTAGAAAAAATCACGGTCAATATTCCTCAATATCATGACCAATCATTTCCTTAAAGCGATAACCAACGAACCACGGTAGTAAATTCATAACTTACATAGTGTGAGAAATGTACTGAAGATATCAAATCAAATGGCACGGCAACACTCTTCATGCATTTATCTCATTCTCACCAAATATATGTATAGCAGTATCAACCGGGTGAAAGAGAATCCAATAACTGTAATGATAAAGTGGGAATTACATAAGTAGAAATAACGAACAAGGCAATACACATGGACAACGGTAACAGAGTAGGTAGAAGACATAGAAGTATTGACAACAATTAAGACAGAAGAACATAATTTCACTAACCAACATGGTAGAAGGCTTACATGTATATATAACAAACAAGAGGGAAAGCATGATCTTTATAATCCAAACAAGTAGAAGGCATGAATAACTAACATGAAAGAAAGCTTAGATGTAGATATAACATATAAGAGGGAAAGCATGATCTTTATAAGCTAAACAAGTAGAAGGCATGAATAACTAACATCATAGCAGGCTTAGATGAAGATATATCAAATAAGAAGGAAAGCATGATATTAACAAGTTGAATATATAGAAGGCATGAATAATACATCAACAATTGAGGTATAGGACAAATACAGAACAACAATGACAAGTCACATAGAAAACATAGGTGCAACAGTGACAACTGATTTTACTCTCAGGATAATACACAAGGAAAAGATATCACAATATAATGCATGTCTCTCATCCTCGCCTGCACGGAAACACCCTTCATGCCATGAATACATGATAATATAAATGATATGGAACGACATCACCCTTCGTACTTTACTCACATGGCACGACATCACCCTTCGTGCTTTTACTCTCATATAGCACGGCATCATCCTTCGTGCTTTACACTCTTCTTCACATGATAATGTATATGAAATGGCACAGCATCACCATTCATGATTTACTCTCTTCCTCACCAAACACATGTATATCAATAACAAGCAAGGTAGGAAGCATGAATAATATCAAGGAGAGCGATTAAGCGAATATTCCAAATGAACATCAATCACAGCTTTCAAGCCAATAACAATTCAACAAACCTTAAGAACCTTATAGTTCAAGTATCTCAACAAGTCTCGAAAATCATTTTCAACCGAAGTATAGAATCCAATACTCAAGAATAATGACCGCGACCATGTATTTGTGGTAAAGTATGATGACGACCGAATTTAGCACATCAATAATTTCACAAAAGGTTTGTCAAATTTTAATCAAATTATAATAAGCCAAATCATGGTTTCTAGCATTTAACTTCATATTCATAGTAATCTAGAAGTCAAGTAAGACATGAAGCAAGAAGGTCACATAATCCTACAAAAAGCACAAATAATCGTATAATTTACCCCCGACCATGATTAACCCTGGCACATGCATATATGCTCGTCACCTCATATATGCATCACCCCCGCATCTAGCAAACAATATCAATTAGTAGGAAAAGTTCCCCCAACAAAGTAAGGCAAGACATTTACCTCAAACAAGCCAAGTCGATATATTAGAAGTTCCATCCCGCTCAAATCAACCTCGGACGGCTCGAAACTAGCCAAAAGCAACTCAAAATCATCAAATAATGCCATAGGAAGCAAATCCAAACAACAAAGGTCGAATCTTTAATCAAATACTCAAAGTCAACCAAAACGTCAAACCCGGCCCGCACCTCGAAACCAGACAAAACTCACAAAATTTGCCAACCCATTCAATTATGAGTCCAACCATACTAATTTCACTCAATTCCGACTCTGAATCAATGTTCAAAATTAAAATTTTACTTTAGGAAAGTTTAGACAAAAACCCCCAATGTCTCTTTAAAATTCATCATCCAAATGCATAAATCGAATATAGATTCATGAAATATAATCAAAACCGAGTAGAAAAAACTTACCCCAATCCATGTGGTGAAAATCGCCCAAATCCGAGCTCCCTAACTCAAAATGTGTTAAAATGCAAAAACAACCTCGATTTATAACTTCTGCCAAGCTATGTGCCTTGCGATCGCGAAGAAGAAAATAACACTGCCAGCAAATGCCTTCCGCATTCGTGACCACACACACATGAACTCGATGAACACGGACGACGATCCTACGCGGATATGTCCACACTCTTGCGAACGCGAAGAGGAACTTCCCCCAGCTCCCAACTGAAACGCGATCGCAAACAATCACATGCGAACGCGATGAACTAACCTCTTAACCCTTCGGGAATGCGCTCCTCCTTAATCCATGAATGCGATGAATAAACCACCATCAGCTCCCCAATAATCTACGCGATCGCAAAGAAGGCCTGAAACACCAGAACCAACAGAGAATCGGTTATACCAAACATGAGGGAAAAGGTCCTAAATCAATCTGAAACTCATCCGAGCCCCTCGGGACCCCGTCTGAACATACCAACAAGTCACAAAACATAACAAGGACTTATTTGATGCCTTAAATCATACATAGCAATATCAAAACCACAAATCGCACCCCAAATCAAACTTAATAAACTTTTGAACCTTCCACTTCCAAAACTCATGCCGAACCATATCAAATGAACTTGGAATGACTTCAAATTTTGCACACAAGTCCCAAATGACATAACGAAGCGATTCCTATTCCCGGAACCACAATCCAAACCCGATATTATCAAAGTCAACTCTCGGTCAAATCTATGAACTTTCCAAACTTTCAAATTTCCAACTTTCGCCAATTAATGTCAAAACCTTCAAGAAACATTCAAATGCAAATTTGGGCATACTCCCAAGTCCAAAAGCACCACCCGGACCTAATGGAACCATTAAAACTCCGATCTGAGATCAAATACACAAAAGTCAAACTTGTCAACTCTTCCAACTTAAAGCTTCTAACATGAGATACATTATTCTAAATCAATCTTGAATCACCTGAAAACCAAAACACATAATTCGCACAATTCATAATACATCATATGAAGCTACTCAAGACTTCAAACAGCTAAACGAAATGCAAATACTCAAAACGGGCGGTTAGGTCGTTACAAGTATAAGGTAAATTACGGGACAACATTTATTTAATGGGGAGAGAATTGTAACACCCCAAAGTTTAGACTAATATTTGCATTCTCAATTGAAAATCTTTATAATGAGGATAGATTTTACTTCGCACTTCCTAAACGTGAATTTGACGATATTGAAAACTTGCTTACTCTAGATTGTATTATTATGTACAAAGAAGTTTCATAGTATTTCTAGGTTTAACACTTAATATAATTTTGATAAATTATTATTAAATAAATTAGATATTTAATATTTTGGGCAGCCACCATTTTATATCTATCCAAAGATGAAAAACCTTTAGGCAGCCACTTTTTGTTTCATCCTTATCCAAGGTAATATATATCATCCTTGTGAGATATCCTTAACCACCTCCTCTAATTTATTCTTCTCCAAACAAATAAAATCTCAAAAACTCCTCTTCTCTCATCAAATTCTCGCACCAAATCACCACCTGAGCCACAACCTACTTCTCACCTTTGAGGTAAGTTTACCAAACCAGTTTTTGAACTAGAACACTGTTAGTAGTTTTAGCATATAGCTTTGTATACAATTCCTTTCTAAGTGAGCCAAACTTTCTGGAAAGCTATTTCATTTACCCCGAAAAAAGGTGATGAAGTACAAGGCAAGTGCTACTCAAATTTTCAATTTTACGAATCCTCCATGTTCTACTGTTAGTATTTTGAGTATAACATTTTGTGGGAAACTGATATAGGGGTGATTCAAGATTTCATAAGACACTAAAACATATATCTACAACTTTTATGAAGATCACACAGTCTGGTTTGTCCGTTTAAATCTTCGTAACTGAGTCACAACACAATACAATGGTACCATCCTGAACATTTATTTCAAATATTTAGGGTGACTTTCACTAATATCATGTTTAATTCGACATGTTGTAATCACTGAACTTATATAGATATTTTATAATATATTTAAGGTATATATACCCTTGTAAAATCTAAGAAAAATTGTTTGAGGAAGTAAATGGATTTGGTTGGTCTATGGTGTAGATGATTCGAATGTCCTCAAGTTATGGTTGAACTATTTTGTGGTAAAACACTAAGGTTTGTGTATAAACATGAAGTTGTACTCTTTTTACTTGCTGGAATCTATTAAAATAACTTGAGCTTTTTTTTCCTTGTCCTCAATTAATACCGTTGTGTTCTTGTTAATCATGTATTGCAAGATATTCGCTAACTTGCCCACTTGTACGGATTGCTTGATCATTTTTCATCCTTGTTGGGACTTTGTCCTTCTTGTGGCGGTGACTTTGTCACCTATATTGGTAATTGTGGTTCATCTTAAATTATGTAACTTGCACATGTTAAGTACGAACTAGAAAGCCATTTTAATATGGTTCTTGATTCTCTTGACTATTGGGTTTCGACCCTACTTAATTTGGGGCTTCGGTCCATCTTGATATCTGATAATGCTTCTTAGTGTGATGTAATGATGTACATATTGGGCGAAAATGGATATTTGGAAAACTCTTGGATTGATGTTATACGCTTTCTTGACACTTGAATCTTGAATGTTGATATTGATATTTGGAAAAACATCAAGTTTTGATATTTGATATCTTTGGTGTATTTGCTTACTTGCTTTAAAATTATGTTTCATTTGAGCTACCTATGACTAACAAAGGGGAAATGAAAAATCTGATGGCTCCAAGACTAAAGTTTGTACACCACTGAGCTTTATGCTTAGCGATAGTTGTTTTCTATCGTAGGTAATGTGCCAGAAAAGATGTGAAGAAGGCCTTTTGGAGTAGACTTTTCGAGAGTATTTGTGAGATCACATTTGCATATTCACTTAGGTTTTGTATAGTTTTCAGACTTGTACATGATCTATATGTCATACTTATATATGTAATTTTTGAGGCTTCTTCGATCTCATAACCATAAGCTCGTAACTTGAATTTTGTGACTTGTTTTGCTGTTTTAGGGTATGTTAATCACCCAAGTCTTGTAATATGCTAAATTTATACTTTGTCTTTTAAATATTTACAAAGGAGAAGACTAGTTTTTTTTATACTCGATAGTTTGAAATTCATGTACAATACGAACTTGCAGTGATGTTGAACGAAAAGTATAAATTTGTTAGGAAGTTGCTTTAATGTGTTGATTATTCAAGAAGGATTGTATCATATTATCTCTATAATTTGACATTGTATTTCATTTATGAAATTTTACTAAGTGTGTTTTCAAAAATAAAAATATTGCACTTTGAACCTTTATCACATGGGCCTATTTTCTCTACTAAATTATTATGAATGTCTTTATAGATTAATATCTTCTGAACATTGTGTAACGACCCGACTGGTCGTTTCGAGCATTTACACTCCGCTTGGTAGTTTGAGGGCATGAGTAGCTCTGTATGATGTATTATTGTAAGGCCCCGTAAATATTTGCAAAAGAAAATAATGTTTCATGGTGCCGAATTGGTTTTACGTGTTGAGTATTATAGAAATTCTTCGCAGCGAGCTTGCTCGCCGCAACTCAGACTTTTTGGGTTAAACGATGCACCAGAAAGTAAAGGAAATTGTTTGGCAGAAAAGTGCATTTCTGCGATCCATTATGCGACCACAGAATCACTATGCAGACCGCATAATGGCCGCAGAGTGAGGCAGTTAATTGGGTCAGTTGGAAGCAATTATGCGGTCGATTGTGTGACCGCATAACTGTTATGCGGTGCACTATGCGAGCGCAGAACAGTTATGAGGACCGCATAGTGACCGCAGACTCAGGCAGATTTTTGGTTATTTTGGACACCAATTATGCGACCGATATGCGGTCTGCATAACCATTATGCGGTCACATATTCGACTGCATAACCTGTTCCGGAGCTTTATTTTTGGGTTTTTAAAACCCGACCCTACTTCGTTAAATACACGTTTTGGGCCATTTTTGAGATATAATCTGACATTTTTGAGTGAGAGAGAGTGCCCTAGAGTGAGAAGGTGTTCTTCAATAATTGTTCTTCAATTCTTGCTCAAGTTTTGGAAGATTAAGAAGGCAAGCTCACTAGGTCTTTATCCTAGAGGTAAGATTCTACACCCTAAACCCTAATTTCGAAATCATCTGAAAATGGGTAATTAGCAAGATAATTTTTGGGCATGAGAGTTGATTATTTTACATGCATGTGATATCAAGGAGTGTAGGAAGATTGTTGAACTAAGCATGGTAAAGATTGGGTTGTGGGATGATGGAATCCTCCATAAAAGGACCTTGAAACCTTGTGCACAGCTAGTGTTTGATAAAATGCTCAAATGAGCTAGAACCATAATCATCTTCCTAATTTTGATTCAATTTGTTATATTTCTAAAATAGATTGAAGTTTCTAATAATTCCAGAACATTTTAGAGTTTAAGGAAGCTCAATTGAGGTATGATGGCTAAACTCTTCTCTTAGAATTGAATCCCATGATATTCATGTAAATTATGTAAGTCCCGAGTGATTCATTATGAAATTGGCTATTCCGAGTAAGATTGGGTTGAGAGATATATATTCAACAAGCATCCCAAATAATCTATTCATGTTATGTTACCAATTGAGGATGTGTTAAAATATGGGCTGTGCATTAATAATGTTTCGACTTTAAGTCAAGTTCAAATGATGGCTATTATGCCAAATTTTGTGAAATATCTCTATGTGCATTAGACTCTAAATTGCTCACATGTGTACTACACACTTTGATTTTAATTGTGTTTATTGTTGATGATGAGGATGATATTTGAAATTGATAAGGTGAGCATGAAATACATAATATAGCCAACGTGCCAAGAATGATCTTATAATTATGGCCACTAGTGCCAATGAAATGAAAAGATGTGAAAGTATTATGAAATGCGATGATTGATATAAAAAGGTTGATGTCTCAAATAAGACAGCCTAGCTGATCGGGTCGTGATCGGACACCATGCCACACACATGGTGGTGATTATGCTGGAAATTGTAATTGAAATTGTGATTATGGTCGATGTCCCTAATGGATCGCCTAGCCGATAGGGTCGTGATTGGACTCCGTATTAAAGACGGTGGTATTGATATTGAGAGTAATTGTGGTTGATGTCTCTAATGAGATAGCCTAGCCGATCGGGTCATGATCGGACTCCGTACTGAGAATACAGTGGTACTGGTATTGTGGACAATGGTATATCGATACTAAAAATATCCCAATGAGAGATATGGAAATTAATTTGAATATTGTCTTGATCCTAAATTGAGGTTTGATGTTAATTAAGGCTTTCATTGATATTATGATAATCTTGTTTGTATTATTTGTCATTCTATTGAGAGGGTGTTTAGTTATACATACTAGTGCTATTCGACAGTACTAACGTCCCTTTTGCCGGGGGCGCTGTATCTTTCAATGGATGCAGGTAGTTCCACAGCAGGAGATATTGGTCAGTGATAGCGGTGCACCTTCTTCCCAGCTGACTTGGTGAGCCCCACTTCATTCCGGGGTCATGAATCTTTTGTACTTTATGTATTCTGTTTGAGGTATAGTCGGGGCCTTATTGTCGGTATTATCATTGTACTCTTCTTTATCTATAGAGGCTCCGTAGACATAGTGTGGGTTGTGTATTGATGCTGGGAAAGACAAAATATGCTATGTTGTGGTTGTATTAATTATCCATTTGAGACTTTAAAAATGATGAAACTTATGGTAAGGAATTGGTAATTGCATACATGACCACTTTATTGTTTGATTAATGAAACCATATATTCTCTTTATTCATGAATGAGTTGGGTAGAAAGAAATCTAATAGGCTTGCTCGGTCGTGTTCACTCGGTTGAGCACCGATCGCGCTCCTCGGTATGGGGCGTGACAAACTTAGTATCAGAGCCAGGTTTTAAAGTATCCTAGGATGTCTCAGAACCGTGTCTAGTAGAGTCCTTATTATCGGTGTGTTGTCGACCACATCTATAATTAGGATACTACATGGGTATTTAGGAATAATACCCTTCTTTCATGTTCTTGATCGTGCGATAAAGCTGGTTGTAAGATTATTCCTCCTTTAACTCCTACGTTGCTCTAATTTTCAGTACATGGCACCTAAGAAGAAGGCAAGAACTGGCCAAAGAGCCAATGTCACCCCAGGAGTGACAGTTGATCCTATAATTGATGATGCGGGTGAGCACCCGGGGAGTGAGGATATTCCTCCAATTGCTACACTGCCTGACTCTACTACAATTGATCAGACTACACATGTCCCTACACCTACTGAAGGTGCAATAGTTCCTCCAACTAATATACCAGTTCCACCTCCAGTTCCAGCTTCCGATTCTGGTGTTTCTGATGTTGATCTTAGGGAAGCCATATAGATGTTGGCTCAAATAGTGGCTTCCCAGAAGAGGTCAAATGTTGCACCCACTTCTTCCAGTTAGCCAGGGGATTCTACTGGTTCCAGGGTGAATAGGTTTCTCCAGTTGGATCCTCCAGTGTTCACGGGTACTAACCCAGAGGAAGATCCCCAGGATTTCATTGATGAGATACACAAGACTCTCAGAGTTATGCGTGCTACTGAAACAGAGGCAGTGGAATTGGCCTCCTACCACCTAAAAGAGGTGGCATATTCTTGGTTTGAACTATGGGAGGAGTCCCGTGAAGAAGGGAGCCCTCCAGCGAGGTGGGATGAGTTTGTCGATGCCTTCATTGATAATTTCTTGCCTTCCGA
Organism: Nicotiana tabacum; assembly: GCF_000715075.1. Taxonomy (NCBI): domain Eukaryota; kingdom Viridiplantae; phylum Streptophyta; class Magnoliopsida; order Solanales; family Solanaceae; genus Nicotiana; species Nicotiana tabacum. The sequence goes on from NC_134088.1 coordinate 54,659,108, forward strand.
GACTAAGGCAACCCGTGCTGCTGAGTTTGAGAACTTGAAGCAAGGTAGCCTGAGTGTGTGGGATTACCATATGAGATTCGCGTACCTGTCTAAGTATGCTATTTACATGCTGCCCACTATGGAGGCTAGAGTGCGCCGATTTGTACAGGGCCTTAGTCCCTTGGTAATTAATGAGGCTGCTACAGCTGCCTTGAATTCTTATATGAACTATGGAAAGATGGTGGCATTCGCTCAAGCCACAGAGACCCACAAATTAAGGAGCAGAATAGAGCGAGAGGGTAGTAATAAGGTCCGGTCTACAGGCAACTTTGGTGGTTCTTCGGGTGGTGGCAAGTCAACATTCAGAGGAGGGTCGTCAGGGCCATCACAGTCCTTTGCTCAGTCTTCGGCTAGTGCACCGCCACCAGGGCCCAATCAGCAGGAACAGTGGAGCCGTTTTAGGCCCAATCAAGGCAACAGGGGATAAAATCAACAGGGTCGTCATGGTGGTAGATTCCAGCAGCAGAGGAGGCCCCCATGTCCTAGGTATGGAAAGATGCACCTAGGAATATGTTACACGGACTTACCCATATGCTACGGATGTGGATTGAGGGATCACATTCATAGGGATTGTCGTTCGTCCAGCCAGTTCTGCAGCTACTACACCCGCAGCACCTCCTCCAACTCGAGGAACTCCAACACCGGCAAGGCGTGGTATATCTAGGGGTGGAGCACAGAGTTCGGGAGGATCCGGCCGTTTCTCTACTATGAGGGGTCACCAGAATTCAGAGGCTTCTCCAGATGTTATTACAGGTATATTGACTGTCCAATCTCATGATGTATATGCTCTTATTGATCCAGGTTCCACTTTGTCATATGCCACACCTTATGTTGCTATGGAATTTGGGATAGAACCAGAACAGCTTTATGAGCCGTTCTCTGTATCTACTCGGGTTGGTGAGTCTATTTTGGCCGCGCGGGTTTATAGGAATTGTGTTGTCACGTTGCGTGGTCGGGACACTGTGGCCGATCTTATTGAATTAAGAATGGTCGATTTTGATGTGATAATGGGGATGGATTGGCTTTATTCTTGTTTTGCAAAGCTTGATTACCGAACTAGAACTGTTAGGTTCAAATTTCCAAATGAGCCAGTTATTGAGTGGAAGGGTGATGATGTAGTGCTGAATGGTAGGTTTATTTCGTACCTTAAGGCCACAAAAATGATCAACAAGGGATGAATTTACAATTTGGTCCGGGTTACATATACCGATGCTGAGGCACCTACACTTGAGTCTATGCCTATTGTGAATGAATTTTTGGGAGTCTTTCCGGATGAACTCCCTGGGATCCCACCAGACAGGGAGATTGATTTTGGTATTGATGTAATGTCAGACACACATCCTATATTTATTCCACCCTACAAAATGGCACCAGCAGAATTGAAAAAGCTAAAGGAGCAATTGAGAGATTTATTAGAAAAGGGTTTTATCCGGCCAAGTGTGTCGCCTTGGGGCGCACCGGTCCTTTTTGTAAGAAAGAAAGATAGGTCACTGAGAATGTGCATTGACTATCGATAGCTTAATAAGGTCACAATCAAGAATAAGTACCCACTGCCAAGGATAGATGACTTGTTTGATCAATTGCAAGGTGCCAGGTACTTTTCCAAAATTGATATATGATCCGGGTATCACCAATTGAAGATCATGGAGTGGGATATTCCGAAAACAGCTTTCAGAACCCGATATGGGCACTTTGAAATTTTAGTGATGTCTTTTGGGCTAACAAATGCCCTAGCAGCCTTCATGGATCTTATGAATCGAGTTTTTAAACCATTCCTCGACTCTTTTGTGATAGTGTTTATTGACGATATTCTTGTATATTCACGAAGTCGAGAAGACCATGCCAATCATCTCAGGGTAGTTCTGCAAACCCTATAGCAGGACCAGTTATATGTAAAGTTTTCAAAGTGTGAATTTTGGCTTGAATCAGTCATATTCTTGGGTCATGTAGTTTCTAGTGAGGGAATTAAGGTTGATCCTCAAAAAATTTCAGCTGTGAAGAATTGGCCGAGGCCTACAACTCCAACAGAGATTCGCAGTTTCTTAGGCCTAGCTGGATATTACAGAAAGTTTGTGGAGGGGTTTTCTACTCTTGCCTCTCCATTGACTAAATTAACGCAGAAGGCAATTAAGTTCCAATGGTCAGATGCTTGTGAAAAGAGTTTCCGAGAATTGAAAGCAAGATTGACTACGGCACCAGTGTTGACTCTACCAGAGGGTATAGATGGATTTGTGATATATTATGATGCTTCAAGAATCGGGCTTGGATGTGTATTAATGCAACATGGGAAGGTGATAGCTTATGCTTCTAGGCAACTAAAGAATCATAAAAAGAACTATCCAACACATGATTTAGAACTTTCGGCGGTGGTATTTGCATTAAAAATTTGGCGTCATTATTTATATGGGATCCATGTGGATATATTCACGGACCATAAGAGTCTTCTATATATTTTCAAACAGAAGGAATTGAATCTGAGGCAGAGAATATGGCTTGAATTACTCAAGGATTATGACATTGATATTTTATACCATCCGGGGAAGGCTAAGGTTGTGGCGGATGCTCTTAGCCGAAAATCTATGGGTAGCTTAGCACACTTGGAGGCATATCAAAGGCCAATGACCAAAAAAGTTCACCGATTGGCTAGTTTGGGAGTTCGTCTTGCGGACTCTAGTGAAGGAGGGGTAATTGTGCAAAATAGGGTTGAATCATCGCTTGTTGTGGAAGTCAAAGAGAAACAATACAACGATCCATTATTGACAAAATTGAAAGAGGGGATTCATAAACATAAGACCAAGGCCTTTTCTCTTGGCATAGATGATGGTACACTAAGGTACCAAGGGAGACTATGTGTTCCGAATGTGGATGGTCTCCGTGAAAGAATTTTGACTGAAGCTCACACTTCTAGGTATTCTGTGCACCCAAGTTCTACAAAAATGTATCATGATCTTAAGGAAGTCTATTGGTGGAATGATATGAAGAGGAATGTGGCGGACTTTGTGGCAAGATGTCCAAATTGTCAGCAAGTGAAGGCCGAACACCAAAGGCCTGGTGGGTTGGCACAAAACATAGAAATTCTAATGTGGAAGTGGGAAATGATTAATATGGACTTTGTGGTAGGATTATCGCGCACTTCGCGCAAGTTTGACTCAATTTGGGTGATTGTGGATCGACTCACGAAGTCATCACACTTTTTGCCAGTTAAGTCTACCGACACAGCGGAGTAGTATGCTCAGTTGTATATCAAAGAAATAGTCAGGTTGTATGGCACCCCAGTTTCCATTATTTTTTATCGGGGGGGCACAATTTACTGCTAATTTTTGGAAGAAATTTCAACAAGGTTTGGGTACTCAGGTGAATCTTAGTATAGCCTTTCACCTGAAGACTGACGGACAGGCAGAGCGGACTATTCAGACACTTGAGGATATGTTGCGTGCTTGTGTTCTTGACTTCAAAGGTAGTTGGGATGATCATTTACCACTCATAGAATTTGCCTACAACAATAGCTATCATGATAGCATTCAAATGGCACCGTTCGAGGCTTTATATGGTAGGAAATGTAGATCTCCCATTGGGCGGTTTGAAATTGGGGAAGCAGAGTTGATAGGGTCAGACCTCGTGCATCAGGCCATGGAAAAAGTTAAAATCATTAAGGAGCGATTGAAGACTGCTCAGAGTCGTCATAAATCCTATTCGGATGTTCGTCGTAGGGATTTGGATTTCAACGAAGATGATTGGGTATTCTTGAAAGTTTCCCCCATGAAAGGGGTAATGCGATTTGGTAAGAAAGGAAAATTGAGTCCGAGGTATGTCGGACCGTACAAAATCATTCAGAGGATCGGTGAGGTGGCGTACAAGGTTGAGCTACCACCTGAGATGTCATTAGTACACCCGATGTTTCATGTGTCTATGTTGAAGAAAGTAGTTGGAGATCCGTCACTCATTGTTTCGGTTGAGACTATTGAGGTAAATGAGAAATTGACTTACGAAGAGATTCCAGTTTCTATTATTGATCGGCAAGTCTGAAAATTGAGAAATAAAGAAATTACCTCCGTGAAAGTGTTGTGGCGAAACCAACAGGTTGAAGAGGCTACTTGGGAGGCCGAGAAAGAAATGAAGAAAAAGTATCCTTATTTGTTTGAATAACTATGTATTTCTAAAGTTATGATCTAGGAAAATTATAAGACTTACTTTCTATGAATTTTGTATCAACTGTACAATTGGCATTAAGGGTGTTCCTTTCTGGAAATACATTGCTTGTGAGGCCACAATTGGTATTGTTTTGTATTATGTTACATTGTTGGATTACCTATATGTTTTTAGTATGTGTTTCTGGGGCTTTCTGATAGGTGGATAGGCCTAGTTACAAAGGAAACTCTGGCGAAATCTTTGGAAATTTAGGGAGTTAGTCAAATTTGGGGTTGTTGGTGTGTGGTATGAAAAATTGAGTTGCATAAGATGCTAATAACAGATTTTTACCCTCATTCGAGGACGAATGATCTTAAGTGGGGGATAATGTAAGGCCCCGTAAAATTTTACAAAAGAAAATAATGTTTCATGGTGCCGAATTGGTTTTACGTTTTAGGGTTGAACGATGCACCGGAAAGTAAAGGAACCTTTTTGGCGGAAAAGTGCATTTCTACGCTCCATTATGTGACCGCAGAATCACTATGCGGACCGCATAATGGCCGCAGAGTGAGGCAGTTAATTGGGTCAGTTGGAAGCAATTATGCGGTCGACTATGCGACTGCATAACTGTTATGAGGTGCACTATGCGAGAGCAGAACAGTTATGAAAACCGCATAGTGACCGCAGACTCAGGCAGATTTTTGGTCATTTTGGACACCAATTATGCGACTGATATGCAGTTCGCATAACCATTATGCAGTCGCATATGTGACCGCAGAACCTGTTCCGGAGCTTTATTTTTGGGTTTTTAAAACCCGATCCTACTTCATTAAATACATGTTTTGGGCCATTTTTGAGATATAATCTGACATTTTAGAGTGAGAGAGAGTGCCCTAGAGTGAGAAGGTATTCTTCAATAATTTTTCTTCAATTATTGCTCAAGTTTTGTAAGATTAAGAAGGCAAGCTCACTAGGTCTTCATCCTAGAGATAAGATTCTACACCCTAAACCCTAATTTCGAAATCATCTAAAAATGGGTAATTAGCAAGATAATTTTTGGGCATGAGAGTTGATTATTTTACATGCATGTGATATCAAGAGGTGTAGGAATATTGTTGAACTAAGCATGGTAAAGATTAGGTTGTGGGATGATGGAATCCTCCATAAAAGGACCTTGAAACCTTATGCACACCTAGTGTTTGAAAAATATGCTCAAATGGGCTAGAACCATGATCATCTTCCTAATTTTGATTCAATTTGTTATATTTCTGAAATAAATTGAAGTTGCTAAGAATTCCGGAATGTTTTAGAGTTTAAGGAAGCTCAATTGAGGTATGTTGGCTAAACTCTTCTCTTAAAATTGAATCCCACGATATTCATGTAAATTATGTAAGTCCCGAGTGATTCATTATAAAATTGGCTATTCCTAGTAAGATTGGGTTAAAAGATATATGCTCAACAAGCATCCCAAATGCTCTATTCATGTTATGTTACCAATTGAGGATGTGTTAAAATATGGGCTGTGCATTAATAATGTTTCGACTTTAAGTCAAGTTCAAATGATGGCTATTATGCCAAATTTTGTGAAATATCTCTATGTGCATTAGACTCTAAATTGCTCACATGTGTACTACACACTTTGATTTTAATTGTGTTTATTGTTGATGATGAGGATGATATTTGAAATTGATAAGGTGAGCATGAAATACATAATATAGCCAACGTGCCAAGAATGATCTTATAATTATGGCCACTAGTGCCAATGAAATGAAAAGATGTGAAAGTATTATGAAATGCGATGATTGATATAAAAAGGTTGATGTCTCAAATAAGACAGCCTAGCTGATCGGGTCGTGAGCGGACACCATGTCGTACACATGGTGGTGATTGTGCTGGAAATTGTAATTGAAATTGTGATTATGGTCGATGTCCCTAATGGATAGCCTAGCCGATAGGGTCGTGATCGGACTTTGTGTTAAAGACGGTGTTATTGATATTGAGAGTAATTGTGGTTGATGTCTCTAATGAGATAGCCTAACCGAACGATTCATGATCGGACTCCGTACTGAGAATACGGTGGTACTAGTATTGTGGACAATGGTATATCGATACTAAAAATCTCCCAATATGAGATATGGAAATTAATTTGAACATTGTCTTGGTCCTAAATTGAGGTTTGATGTTAATTAAGGCTTTTATTGATATTCTAATAATCTTGTTTATATTATTTATCATTCTATTGAGAGGGTGTATAGTTATACATACTAGTGTTATTCGACAGTACTAACGTCCCTTTTGCTGGGGCGCTGCATCTTTCAATAGATGCAGGTGGTTCTACAGCAGTAGATATTGGTTAGTGATAGCAGTGCACCTTCTTCCCAGCTGACTTGGTGAGCCCCGCTTCATTCCGGGGTCATGAATCTTTTGTACTTTGTGTATTCTGTTTGAGATATAGCCGGGGCTTTATTGCCGGCATTATCATTGTACTCTTATTTATCTATAGAGGCTCCGTAGACATAGTGTGGGTTGTGTATTGGTGCTGGGAAAGACAAAATATGTTATATTGTGGTTGTATTAATTGTCCATTTGAGACTTTAAAAATGATGAAACTTATGGTAAGAAATTGGTAATTGCAGACATGACCACTTTATTGTTTGATTAATGAAACCATATATTCTCTTTATTCATGAATGAGTTGGGTAGAAAGAAATTTAATAGGCTTGCTCGGCCGGGTTCACTCGGTTGAGCGTCGGTCGCGCTCCTCGGTATGGGGTATTATAATTATGACTTATGTGAATCGTCAGTTTTGGTTTTCATGTTATTCGGAATCGATTTGGAAGAATGAATTTTATGGTTTAAGCTTTAAGTTGGAAGAGTTGACCAAGTTTGACTTTTGTGAATTTCACCCCAGAATGGAGTTTTGATTGTTACGTTAGGTACGGATGGTGATTTTGGACTCGGGCGTATGTCCGAATTTACATTTGGATGTCCGTAGAAGGATTTGGCACTAATTGGCGAAAGTTGGAAATTTGAAGGGTTGGAAAGTTCATAAGTTTGACCGAAAGTTAACTTTGAGGATATTGGGTTCGGATTATGGTTCCGGGAATTGGAATAGCTTCGTTATGTCATTTGGGACTTGTGTGCAAAATTTGAGTTCATTCCGGGTTGATTTGATATGTTTCGACGCGAGTTTTAGAAGTTGAAAAGTTCAAAGTTCATTAATTTCGATTTGAGGTGCGATTCATCGTGTCGATGTTGTTATGCGTGATATGAGGCCTCGAGTAGGTCCGTATTATGTTATGGGACTTGTTGATATATTCGAACGAGGTCCCGAGGGGCTCGGGTGAGTTTCAGATGAGGTTCGGATTTGTTTGAAAGATTTTTGGCTAAAGTTGTTGGTGGCAGATCTGGTGTGATCGCACATGCGGCTGGGTTGCGCAGGTGCAATGGTCGCAGAAGTGACATATGAGTCATATAAGCAAGGTGCGAGCTGGTGAGGAAGACCGCAGAAGCGTAAGTAAGGGCGCATCTGCGCGTCTGCAGAAGCGTAAGACTAGCCACTGAAGCGGCGTGTGGCACAGAAGCGGGAGTTATTTGTCGCACCTACGTGTGCACAGAAGCGGGGAAAGATCCAAAGGTGCGGAAGTCTGGTCATTAAAGGGGTTCACAGAAGCGAGAATTGTCCGCAGAAGCGGAGGTCGCAGATGCGACAATGTGACCGCATATGCGAAAATGCTAGGCAGAAGCTATATATCGAGGTTTTGGTTCTTTTGTTCATCTTTTGAGATGTGGGACTCGGATTGAGGCGATTTTGGAGGTAAATTTCATCACAAGGATTGGGGTAAGTGTTCTACGCTCGATTTTGATTATATTTCGTGATTTCATCTTCATTTTTGGTAATTGGAAGAGAAAATTGGGGATTTTAGCCTAAAGTTTCATAGAGTGAGTTTTTGAGTTTTGAATGTCAACTCGGAGTCGGAATTGAGTGAAACTAGTATGGTTGGACTCGTAATTGAATGTATTGTCGGATTTTGTGAGTTTCATCGGGTTTCGAGGCACAGGCTCGTGTTGGGATTTTGGGTCAATTTCGGGTTTTTTGATTAAGATTCGACCTTTATCATTTGGAATTGTTTCCTTGGGCTTTATTTGATGTATTGGAGTTGCTTTTGGCTAGTTTCAAGACATTCACAGGTCGGTACACGCGGGATGGCACTTTAGAGCATCGGTGGACTTGCTCTGTATTGAAATTAGCTTGTTCGAGGTAAGTAACACTTCGAAACTTAGTGTTGAGGGTATGAAACCCCGAACTTCGTGTTATGTGTTTGCTGTTGAGGTGACGCACATGCTAGGTAACGGGCGTGTGGGCATGCACCGTATGAATTGTAACTCTGTTATTTCTGTGGTGTTGTGTAGTTACTTGAACTTATCTGTAATAATAAAATCTCTACGTACTAGAGTTATTGAGTTGTGATCCATTTAGAAACCATGTCTAGGCTACATGTTTATTATGTTGGGACCCACTAAGGTCATTACCGATATTGAGTTATTTGCTTACATTGCAATTTCATACTCAGTCATGTTCATTCATTTCATATCATATCTCAGTCTCTGTTGCTATATATTGACATATCATATCATCATTTTTGGGCTAGTTTCATGGTATTGTGGGCCCGAGAGACTGGAGAGATTGATGACTGAGTGAGGCCGAGGGCCTGATTGTGAGGTTATTGATACTATAGCACGTGAGTTGTCTGTGCGGATCCAGATATTGATACTATAGCACGTGAGTTGTCCATGTAGCACATGAGTTGTCCGTGCGGATCCAGATATTGATATTATAGCACGTGAGTTATCCATGTAGCACGTGAGTTATCTGTGCGGATTATAGCGCTTAGGCTGAAGGAGCCCCTCAGGAGTCTGCACACACCCCCAGTGAACACAGGTACCTATTGAGTGCGAGTGTGAGTGCCGAGTGATTGGGAAGACTGAGTGGATTGATACTCTGAGCGCATGCATATGGTTGCTCACTATGTTGCACTACATTGACATGCACACTTGACATACAGTCATAGAGATGTATTTTCCCCATGTTGTACGATATCACGTTATTTATGACTTCTCATACACATTGACATGTAGGCATAGAGATGTACTTTTTCTCGTGCCATTTGATAATGAAACATTTACCTGTTGAAAAATTTTGGAAGGAAAAATCATGACTTTATAATCTTATTCATATTTTTGTATTTTCGGTAAAAGATTTGGGTTTATCACTGATATACTTGAAGAGCATGCCTATTTTATGGAATTGTGAACGAGCTGAACATTATATTTTTGAGTTATTTACTGTACCACTTTTTATTATATTGTTGTGAGTTATTGTTGGCTATTGGTGTTGGGCATTGACCTGTGTTCCAGCTCGTCACTACTTTCAACCTAAGGTTAGGTTTGTTACTTATTGAGTACATGGGGTCGGTTGTACTCATACTACACTTCTGTACCTTGCGTGCAGATATTGGATGTTGATGCTGTTGTGATCGATGATAGCGGGATTTGAAAACGTTCCTGCATTCCGTTTGTAGCTGCCTCTTGTTCATGGTAGCCTTATACTTATAAAGATCTGTTTATGTATATTTCAAACAGATGATGTATGTATTTCACACCAATTTTGTAAATTCTAATCATAGAAGCTCATGATTTGTACTACCAGTCCTTGGAAAGTTCATGTATAAAAGCGGTTGTAATTTTATTTCTTTTCATAATAAATCTCATTTGAATTGGTTAGTTGTTAATTGGCTTACCTGATGGGTTGAGTTAGGTGCCATCACGACTAGGTGAATTTTGGGTCATGATAGGTGGTATCAGAGCTCTAGGTTCATATGTTCCACAAGTTATGAGCGAGTGTCTAGTAGAGTCTTGCGGATCGGTATGATGACGATTATACCTATCTTCGAGAGGCTTCAGGGCATTTAGGATAAATTTCCCACCTTTCTTTCCTTATCGTGCAGAATTGATTCAACTTGAAACATAACTCTTTGAATTCCTTCCATGCATTCGTGTGCGCATGTGAGTGCTCGATATCAGTTGTGCATTGCCGGCTTGTGATTCCATGAATGAGGTGTGAGATGTGATTTCTGTGTGCTGATGAGGGCCAGTCTGGAGGACTTAAGGCTGAGGTTTGACCGTAGCTTGATCACGGGGATTTCGGTTGTATGAACAAATTCTTTTGGACTTATATGTCTGGTAGTGTCCCTATTAGTGGAAATTGTGGCTCGATGAGTGGTTGGATGGCTATACGATGAGTATGATATGAATATGGGATGTGTTCCGATGGTTTGATTGTGATGAGAAGAGTTTGCTTGGGATGTAAAAAGGACTATGGGGGTACTAGATTGCTATCTTGATATGATGCATAGCCTCAAGTTATGAGTGTGTTGAAAGATTTTTCGTATTGATTAATTGTGGAGCGAGGTAGATTTTCATGTCTTGTTGCGAGTTCAGACTCAGGAAGATCTCAGTGATGGCATAGTAATCGTGGTTGTGAAAGGGTATAGCAAGATGTCAGTTTGAGGCTAAGCAGGTGGGTTATCTCCTGCGGGGTGCTCTACGGAGGTGTGATCCTTATGATGTTATGTGAAGGCTTTCTTTTCTACCATTAAGTATAGGCATTTTGATTTAAGTTTGGATTGGCTGCGAAAGTTGACCTAACTACCACAAAGATGTATGCGAGCTTAGTAGATGATAGGAGGTACTATACGGTTTGTGTTATGTGAAATTATGAAGGATTTAATTGAATCTCACTGCGGTATTATGGTAGTAATAGAGTATGAGTGTTGCGAGTTGTCAGATATTTTATTCTATGGCATTGAGCTAAGTGGGGGAGTCTGTTATCAACGATTTGATTTCATAGTTACATGTTGTGTTGGTTTTGGTCTGAAGCATACTCGAGGATCGGTTATGACTTGCAGAATTGAGATCGAGGATGACTCGAGTAAATGAATTTCTGGATATGGGTTATGTTACACCTTATGGGGATATGGAAATCATGAAATGATTGAGTTGTTATTCGTGAAAGATGTAGTGCACGTGGAGTAGGAAATTGCTCGGTTGGTTGAAGGTGTGGATTACTTCTTTGGGTATCGTTGTACTAATGGGGCACAGGCCATTCATCCAGTTGATCGGTGTAATTGAGATTTGAGCGGAGTGGATGACTCTCGAAAAAGGGTTGAAGGGATTCAATATTTATATGTAGCAATTGAGGATTTGCGGATTGGTATATAGCTAGAAACTGAGATTTACATTGAATAGTGTCGGAACTCGCGGTATTTCTATATCATTATGGATTCTACATTCCAGTATCAAGAAGGTGAAGGAAACGGCTTTGGATTCACAGAAGATCTTTACAGAGTGGGTGTCTTGGTTGTGGTACTTTTGGGGTGCTTGAGAGGGAATACAGCGGCTTATGGGCCTTAGCATGAGGTTTTATGCTAGGATCTCTTGTGGTGAGCGTTGGGTGAGGATCGTGGTATTCTAACAAGGAGGAGTGTCAGCTTGAGAGAGATTCAAAAGGGACTCAGAGAAATAGTACAGCTTGGTAGTAGGTTGGATCAGCAAGGTAATAGATACGATTGGTTCCTTGGGGTACTTATGATGTGGTGAGTCTCTACAGGTGTTTCGTGGCAATGCTCTTGGGTTTTGGCGACCTGCATGGCGTGGTTGAGTTAGAGGGACTCAATTCTGATGGATGGGTTACGGGAAAATGGATATCAAAGTGTTCTCAATGGTTTCTACCACGGTTCGAGGTGTATATTCCTATTGGCGTAGGGAGCGTGTTGCGTGTTGTGAGTTTCTCCTGGATGAGATCAATGGAAGGTTCCTGGCTAATTGAGTATGAATTTCTGCTGGACTTAGAGTTGATTATGAGATTCTCGTACTTTTTATATGATGGCATGATAACTGTGGTGTGTTGTGTAGGATCGAGATTTGTATGTGCAAGGGCGTGGTTCAGTTTTCAAGGAAAGGTCATGAATTCTTAGGCAGCATGGACGGTTTTTGAGGTTTAGATGAATGCTATAACTATTTGGTATTGCTTGAGGAGAGTGTACATTTCAGAAGGTGCACTGTGTTTTGACTTACGAATGCTTCATTGATATTGCGGTACTCGCCTGGTTGATCGGCTGCTGATATTTAGATTTTATTATGTGGAACAGAAGAATTTTAGAAGCATTCCTCGTGGGATGGTCGTGTATGAGAGACGTGTTAGACATTCAGGCGGTGGAGTTAGAATAATATATGGTGATTCCTGGGTTCGACGGATTTGGAGACCAGGAGTTCTCAGAAGCGGATTGATTCGTGGTTGTGGATTGTTAAAACGTGGCCAAAGCTAGCCAGATGATAATATATGTTGTGGTTAGGTTATTGTGGACATTCAGAGAACTATTTATCTATTTGTGGATGACCAGAGTTGATTTGGGACCCATTGGTAGACCCAACGAGGATGTGTATTCTACACCAGGTCGGATTGGTCGACTCCGTACTACTATTGTTGGGGGATGTGCCATTCGATTAGAGTGGAGCTTATTCGTTCCATGATATGATCTATGTGTTACTCCTCTACGCTACGGGGGTTGTGATTTGTTGGTCATAAGCACAGATGGTGCGATTCTGTTTCGGCCTTATAGCCGAATTTGAGTGAGATGAGTATTTGGGTGTGGCATGACTGATTGCGCATTGGTTATGTTCTTTCGGGTTTGTGTGGCATTGTGTCATTTGCTTCTCCATGGGTATTGTCATGCACCTTGGGTATTTGATATCGAATTGCGTGTAGTTGTTAATTTTGAGCATGGTGGCTTGAGGTATTCCATATGGACCCGTGTTTGGATGGGGTCACGCATTGCAGCTGGGTTATGTCAGGATATGATCCTTTGTGTTAGATTCGTGTGTCTTGGTTTTACTATGTAAGATGGGTTTGTAACATTGCGGTTGTGGTGGTACTTGTTGAACTTGCGGGATGGTTCTCTTGTTTGAGTCATTTTCCATGATTGAGTACACTTGGGTTGTTGCTTATTGGTGCACGGATTACGTGGGTTGTGGTTTTAGGTTGTATTGATGTGGCATGTCACTAGAGTGGTTGTGTGGTGAGATGAGGTTATCGGACCTAGTATGGGTGCTATCGGATTTGTTTGTGATATATTTGGAAGGATAATGTCGTTGATCGACTTAGAATTTGCTATAGTTCCTGTCGAAGGAGAAGGAGCTCCATGACTTGTTGATATGATAAGTGATTTTTAGCTTATGTGTGTTTCTTTCATCATTGGCAGTGTACGAAGGTTTTAGAATGAGGTTTTGTTTGATATGAGGTTTATTTCAATTATTGGGTGTGTTTTGAGCAGTTGATGTGGTCAAAAGTTATTGTTGTGAGCATTTCAGTTATGTGGTACATCATGTGATTACATCTTGGGTTATGGTTATGGCTCGATACAGCTTATTCACATTTATACAGTGTGTAGGTGCGAGATGCAGATCTTATAAGAAATTCTGAATGTTGGAAAGTGGATTCTGTGGTTTAAGGGCTAAGGTTGAAGTAATGATCTTCAATATATTGTGTTGTCGGGCCTATATGGAATAGGGTGACGTGGGATCACCCCCGGGTATGTGCATGGTAAGGTTACACGACGGTTTGATATCTTGGAAACAACTCTTGGCATATTCGAGGACGAACGTATGTTTAAGTGGGGGAGGATATAACGACCCAACCGGTCATTTCGAGCATTTACACTTCGCTCGGTAGTTTGAGGGCATGAGTAGCTCTGTATGAAGTATTATGACTTATGTTAATCGTCGGTTTTAGTTTTCAGGTTATTTGGAATCGATTTGGAAGAATGAATTTCATGGTTTAAGCTTTAAGTTGGAAGAGTTGACCAAGTTTGACTTTTGTGAATTTGACCCTGGAACGTAGTTTTGATGGTTCTGTTAGGCCCGGATGGTGATTTTGCACTCGGGCGTATATCCGGATTTACATTTGGATGTCCGTAGAAGGATTTGGCACTAATTGGCGAAAGTTGGAAATTTGAAGGCTTGGAAAGTTCATAAGTTTGACCGAGAGTTGATTTTGAGGATATCAGATTCGGATTGTGGTTCCTAGAATTGGAATAGCTTCGTTATGTCATTTGAGACTTGTGTGCAAAATCTGAGTTCATTCCGGGTTGATTTGATATGTTTCGACGTGAGTCTTGGAAGTTGAAAAGTTTAAAATTTATTAAGTTCGATTTGAGGTGAGATTCATCATTTCGATGTTATTATACATGATTTGAGGCCTCGAGTAGGTCCGTATTATGTTATGGGACTTGCTGGTATGTTCAGGCGTGCTCTCGAGGGGCTCGGGTGAGTTTCAGACGAGGTTCGGATTTGTTTGGATCATTTTTGGCTAAAGTTGTTGGTGGCAGATCTGGTATGATCGCATTTGCGGCTGGGTTGCGCAGGTGCGATGGTCACAGAAATGACAGAGGAGTCGCAGAAGCGAGGTTCGAGCTAGTAAGGAAGACCGCAGAAGTGGAAGTAAGGGCGCATTTGCGCGTCCGTAGAAGCGTAAGACTAGCCGTAGAAGCGGCGTGTGGCACAGAAGTGGGAGCTATTTATCGCACCTGCGTGTGCGCAGAAGCGGGGAAAGCTCCGCAGGTGCGGAAGTCTGATCTTCAGAGGACTTCGCAGAAGCGAGAATTGTCCGCAGAAACGGAGGTCGCAGATGCGACAATATAACCGCATATGCGGAAATGCTATGCAAAAGCTATATATCGAGGTTTTGGTTCTTTTGTTCATATTTTGAGATGTGGGACTCGGATTGAGGCGATTTTGGAGGCAAATTTCATCACAAGGATTGGGGTAAGTGTTCTACACTCGGTTTTGATTATATTTTGAGATTTCATCTTTATTTTTAGTAATTGGATTATGGGCTTTAAAGAGAAAATTGGGGATTTTAGCCTAAAGTTTCATAGAGTGAGTTTTGAGTTTTGAATGTCGACTCGAAGTCGGATTTGAGTGAAACTAGTATGGTTGGACTCGTAATTGAATGGGTTGTCGGATTTTGTGAGTTTCATCAGTTTTCGAGATGCGGGCCCGGGTTGGGCTATCGGGTCAATTTCGGGTTTTTGATTAAGATTCGACCTTTATCATTTGAAATTATTTTCTTGTGCTTTATTTAATGTATTTGATTTTCTTTTGGCTAGTTTCGAGCCATTCGTAGGTCAGTACACGCGAGATGGCATTTTGGAGCATCGTTGGGCTTGTTCGGTATTGGAATTGGCTTGTTCGAGGTAAGTAACACTGCCAGGTGACTGGTGTATGGGCGTGCACTGTGTGAATTTTAACTCTGTTATTTCTGTGGTGCTGTGTAGTTACTTGAACTTATCTGTAATCATGAAATCTCTACGTACTAGAGTTATTGAGTTGTGATCTATTTAGAAACCATGTTTAGGCTACATGTTTATTCTGTTGGGACCCACTAAGGTCATTACTGCTGTTGGGTTATTTTCTTACATTGTAATTTCATACTCAGTCATGTTCATTCATTTCATATCATATCTCAGTCTTTGTTGCTATATATTGACACGTCATATCATCATTTTGGGCTAGTTTCATGGCATTGTGGGCCCGAGAGACTGCAGAGATTGATGACTGAGTGAGGCCAAGGGCCTGATTGTGAGATTATAGATACTGTAGTACATGAGTTGTCTGTGCAACACGTGAGTTGTCCGTGCAGCACGTGAGTTGTCCTTGCAGCACGTGAGTTGTCCTTGCAGATCCAGATATTGATATTATAGAACGTGAGTTGTCCATGCATCACGTGAGTTGTCCGTGCGGATTATAGTGCTTGGGCTGAAGGAGCCCCTCCGAAGTCTGCACACACCTCCAGTGGGCGCAGGTACCTATTGAGTGTGAGTGCTAGTGCCGAGTGATTGGGAGGACTGAGTGGATTGATACTTTGAGAGTATGCATATGGTTGTTCACTATGTTGCATAGCATTGACATGAACACTTGACATACAGTCATTCAGATGCATTTTCCTCATGTTGTACGGTATCACATCATTCATGACTTCTCAAACACACTGACATTTAGGTATAGAGATGTACTTTTCCTCATGCCATTTGATAATGAAACATTTACCTGTTGAAAAGTTTTGGAAGGAAAAATCATGACTTTACAAACTTATTCATATTTTGGTTGTTTCGGTAAAAGATTTGGGTTTATCACTGATATACTTGAAGAGCATGCCTATTTTCTGGAATTGTGAACGAGCTGAACATTATATTTTTGAGTTATTTACTGTACCACTTTTTATTATATTGTTATGAGTTATTATTGGCTATTGGTGTTGGGCCTTGACCTGTGTTCCAGCTCGTCACTACTTTCAACCTAAGGTTAGGTTTGTTACTTATTGAGTACATGGGGTCGGTTGTACTCATATTACACTTCTGTACCTTGCGTGCAGATACTGGATGTTGATGCTGTTGTGATCGACGAGAGCGGGATTTGAAGACATTCCTGCATTCCGTTTGTAGCTGCCTCTTATTCATGGTAGCCTTAGACTTATAAAGATCTGTTTATGTACATTTTAAATAGATGATGTATTTATTTCACACCAGTTTTGTAAATTCTAATCTTTGAAACTCATGATTTATACTACCAGTCCTTGGGAAGTTCTTGTATAAAAGCGGTTGTAATTTCATTTCTTTTCATAATAAATCTCATTTGAATTGGTTAGTTGTTAATTGGCTTACCTGACTAGTTGAGTTAGGTGTCATCTCGATTCAGTAGATTTTGGGTCGTGACACGTTGTAAGTGGTAAATTAGCTTTATTTCGTAAGTAGCACCCTGCCAAATGGGTTGCTACAACATCTGACCTATTGCTAATTTCGTCACCTGATTAATCAATTTGGCCATATCTGTCGTTATAGTTGTTAGCTCATCTAGATCAACTACACATGCTACCCTATATTTAATTGTCGTTCATGGTTCCCCATCACCTTACCAATTATGATCATTCGCTGTGAAGTTATACAAGAAGGTCTGGATTTCGATGTAAGGTTTTCCATGTAGCTATCCCCACATGTCGAGTCAAGATTCATCTTTGATGACACATCCATCCCATCAACAAAAGTGTGACCCAATACCGCGTCAGTCCGATAGTGATATGGGTAGTCTCTGAGCAGTTTCTTGTATCTTCCCATGCTTGACAAAGAGTTTCTCCATCCCATTATTGAAACCCAAGAATCTATCTTCTCAGTAACTTTGTCTTCTTTGTGGGGAAGAACCTCATCAAAACATTTCGGGCTAAATCATCCCAAGTGCGGATCATAGTAGCAAGCTCTTTTTGCAACCATTTTTTGCTTTCCCCAGTAGTGAAAAGGGAAACAAGTTAGTATGATGTAATCCTTGAAAACGTTCAGA
Source organism: Nicotiana tabacum (assembly GCF_000715075.1). Taxonomy (NCBI): domain Eukaryota; kingdom Viridiplantae; phylum Streptophyta; class Magnoliopsida; order Solanales; family Solanaceae; genus Nicotiana; species Nicotiana tabacum. The sequence goes on from NC_134088.1 coordinate 54,676,724, forward strand.
TAATTGTAGGTATCCGTAGTTTCGAGAAAGTTTTGCATGTGCCTCTGCGGATCTTCATGAGAAAGACCCACAAATTGCTCTGTGGACTGAATCAACTGCACCATGTACTATTTAAGCTCAAAGTGAGCAGTAATGTCAGGCTTCATAATAGCATGAGTCATGTTAGCAAGATTATGCCTTATAGCCTCTATCACCGACCGCTCGTCGTTTTCTGCCATCTCTATTAGTTGTTGTTGGATTGTGATGCCCAACTCTGCAGATCTAGCTTTAGTTTCAGCCTCCCTTCTTAATCTGTGAGGAGTTCTTTATATTTTCAAATCAAAAGGGAGAATGTCATCAAAACTCCTGCTCCTCTACATTTAAGAGAAAAATTAAATCTTTAACGTGTTGACATCCAATTTTGCCCCTCTTTTCTTCCAAATTGTTTACTTGAGCTTCTAATCTCGTTAATGACATAATATTATTTAATCTGGTATTTTTAGTACAATTTAGACTTATAATTATTGCTCAAGTTGTTTTATTCAAAACTAATCAATCAACGATATTTTCTTTACAAATATCTCTCTTTGTATTACATTAACCCTACTTTTATGTATAGAATATTTTACCCAAGTTATTTTTTATATTATTTGCATGGCCGTTGTAATGATTGTATACTAAGATAGATTTTGGCATTTTAATTCATAATCATTCTGTTTAAGCACTACAACACTATTTGATATAAATATCCATTGCTAGACATGTCAAGCAATTTAATTGTCTACTTAATATTATTATTGCTAATTATTATAGATATTATTATTATTATTTTGGTCCAAGTTAGAAGTCCAAGTAAATAAAAGGAAGAAGGGAAACGGTCCATTACCTTAAGGGACTAGCCCATTTCAGATTATTCCTACCCACAAGAGAAGTCCAAATCTGCCAACTCAATAGCCCAAGAACAAGACAAAGTCAGCCCAAATCCACCCAACCAGCAACCCAAAATCCTCCACTTATAGCCCAATTATATAACACTCTAGAACTCCATCGAAACTACGTCGTTTTGATAAATATGCCAAACTTAATCTCAGCCATTGGCACTCTTAATCCTATGGTTGGAATTTATTACTTCACTCTCTCTCTCTCTCTCTCTCTCTCTCTCTCTCTCTCTCTTCACGTGATGTCAGTTGACCAAGACCCCATATTTTCTATTTCTCTACTTCATCTTCTCTTTACTTTATTTGAACAGAGGAGACAGAACTCACCAAAAATGGTGAAAAGTCGGGCTGTCATCTATGTCACCACTGATCAAGACAGAACGGCTCATATGGCCGTTTGAATTTCAAATCCCGCCCTGAAATTAAGCCCTAGATTTTTCATTATAAATAATGGTGTTTTGAGGCCATTTGAGAAAAAACGGGGGCCGTTGCCTTCACCCTTCGAAACCAAATTCTTGGCCGCTCTTCTCCTATCTAAAATTTACTCTTTGCCTATTAGCTATCTCCTAAAGAAAAGCTTTAACTACAAGTCTACAACACCTCTACTGTCTCTATTTGGTATTTACCATAGCAGAAATTTGGTTATCCTTTATTTATTTTAGTCGAGTCTGCTTTTGTCCGAGAGGGAGGAGTAAAGTCGAGATCGAAGTTCGATAGCGCATCCACGACCCTCCTCAGTTCACTGCCCTGCAAAAGGTACGTATCTTCTCCTTTCGCTCTCATTTTGATTCTAATTAGAGCATGTTCGATTCCTGGTGCGTGTTTGCTTCGAGGGTTGTTAGTTTCTATTAAGTTTTTATGTTTGGTGCTATAAAAATGGCTCTAATTTATGTTTGTTTAAGGGAATGACTCTATGACTAAAGTTGTTAGCAACAATCCTTCAAGGAGATTATGTTCTGGTGTGTATTGTTAGAAGCATGCCTGACTGGTATTTGATAAAATTCTCACATGAAAATAAATACCCATTTCCTTTTAGATACTATGATTTTAAGAAGGATTTTATCATGAGCTAGTCGTCTTGCAAAACATTTATTTGCTATTGTAAATTAGAACCCTTTTTGCCTAAACATCATGCTTAGGATTTCAATTAGCTTGTTTAAGAATAGATTTTGTCTAAATGTACACTGTTAAATGAATACTTGATTTACTTGTGTCTTCACACTTTAGACAGCATGTCCCTAGGAGTTTATGTTTTTACTCATCGTGTAAAAAATGAGATCCCTTCTTTAGTGTGAACTGTAAGTGTTCATGAATGACTATAAGCGATTTGCTTACTTAAGGTAATTTAAGAGGATAATACTTAGACAATAAATTATTACTTATTCATTTAAGCACAGAAGAAACATATTCTTGTTGAAATATGAATGTATCTACTTTTCTTGCTTTTTAAGAGATAGAAAATATGACTCTGGGATTAGCAAATGTAGTATCATGCCTATAAGACATTGATGGAAAGGAGATGATATGTGTATATCTAATATGTTAACCTGGATGTGTTGAAATTGCGTCCCCCATGATTTAGTTTATGGAACGAGAACAAAAAGAAGTAGCAATGAATACATTTTCTGTTAATGGTATCAAGTAAAGGTTTTCATGAATTCTTGTTTAGTTTGCAGTCCTATTTCTTGGTCTAAATTGTGAGCATGTATCACGTTTGGGAAAAACTTATATTTTACATTAACTGATTAAATAGCATGTGATGAGGTAGTGAATGATTTGGTAAGAACTCTGTCAAATGATATACCTATTAGAATTTTTAGTGAACCCCCTCATGAGTTGATATAATGCTTAGTGTTCTTTTAGCAAAGACCATATATATACCCTGTTTTCCTTAACATTGTAACTGTTTGCGTTTGTCTCCTAGACTTTAATATAGGTGTCTTGTTTGTAGTTGATTTTATTTCGAACACATTAAATGGCTTTGATTAGCGAACTTGTTTGTAGTTGATTTTATTTCGAACACATTAAATGGCTTTGATTAGCGAAGAATTAACACAAAATTGACTTTATTAGCATGAATTTCTGGTTTTAAAAGTTGTTTGCAAACTGGATAACATTGTGACTTTATCCATTTTATCTCTTACTATCAATTTTAAAGAATCAATAGTTCGCTGCTCTAATTTTTTATCTTTATTTCTTTCTCTACATGTACACCCTGGAGCAAATGGAGTCTTAATTCGAGACTCTCGCAGCGGAGTCTCATAGAGACTCAACGCTACCACCACCACATGGAGTCATTGCATACCATCTTCCTTAGAGCACCGGATAGCGAGAAAAACAAGCGAAATGCTTGGGGAAGCCTATGGCATCTTTCATTCATGCTATTTGACATTTACTTGTGTGATTTAAGTTTATCTCCAATTTCTGGGATTATATGTTAAAATTCGTGTTAGCATAGTATGTTTACTCTTATTGTCGATTTGGTACTATCTTAATCACATAAATGTAGCCTTTAGAGTTTAGATATAGAAACTAAGAAACATTTTTCTTAAAATGACCCTTCCAAAACTTTTCTAATGGCGATAATAAGCATAAGATGTTTTTCTAAAGAACACATGTTAAAACTGTCTTTCTTTCCTTTAACAATATCCAACGTAGTAATTTTTTTTTTTTTTTTTAAAATCTCTTTCTTTTAGGGATGTCTTAAATTGTTGGTTTCATCAAATCAAAACTAGTTTCTTAAACCTATTAGATCCTTAAAACGGTTTAAACATTTTTCTCAACTTTAAATAGCTAAGTTAAAAAGAAGTCAGCCGATACCAATTACTACATTTTTTTTACTTAGTTATAATTTGTCACCTAGTTGGCATATATTTAGTACTTAAACACTTAGAAGACATAAAATTTAGCGTACTTTTAATTGTGAAATCTTATACTAATTAACCTGAGTTTGGCCGGTAACCGTAGTTAACGGATCGCATAGGGTGCTTTTACAACCTTCCTTTCCCTATAGGATTAATTAGAACCCATAGACCATAAAACAGAGTTAACTTTAGCCATTACTTAGATAAAACTAGTGTCCTAATTCACCTTAGAATTAATTAGGTGGCGACTCTCTTTTCATTAATTAACCTCTCTCTTTTTATTATGTTATACTCCCATTTGACCCGTGTTAAAATGGGGTATAACAGCTTGGCGACTCTGCTGGAATACTAGGTTCTAAACCATAACAAGCAAGTTAATAATATATTTGATTTGTTTGTTTGTAATTATGCTTATCTGAATTGCCTTATGTGATAAATTTTTTTATATGAATTGTTTATCTCTATACTTATTGCTTTATATAAATTATCATTTTGTTTCAATTCCTCCACTCCTGAAAAATTCACACAAAGCACACACCTAGCGGTTACGTGGTTTACGGCCGTGCACTTTTCAAAAAAATATCTTTTAGGGGAAAGTTCGTGGGTAAGTCGATCATCAATGCAGTCGATAGTCACGGGTTTTCCACTCTCAAGTTGTCCGCTTGGGAGAAGACCAGTCTAGAAAAACCCACTATTAATCGGCCTAAGATAGAGCTAAACCAAAACCCTTTTAAGAGCATGCATCATTTTAACCTTAGGATTTAATACCTGAGGTGTATTAGTTAATCTTACCTAAATGATCAAGTGGGTTTTCAACCCAAGTGACAGGTATATGTGCATTATTTGAAGGGTGAGCATGCCAATTATGACATAATCTTGCGGAACAACGAGAAGCCTAAACATGGCAAAATATATTTTATTTACTTCTTTTGATCTTTTGATGAAATATATATACTTTCTTTTGACCAAAAAGAAGAGGTTTAAGAAGTTTTAAACTATTTATTTTCTTTTCAAAAATAGAGCTATTTAATTAATTTACACAAAGAGGCCCCCACATATGACACACTATTTTTTGCTTTGGATTGTGTCACATGCGTTGCTTGCTTACTTGCTATGTTGCTTACTTGCAAATCTTTATTCATATATTCTTTCTTTAGCTATCATCTTTCGGAATTAAGAAGAATAATCACCAATCGTCCAGCGCTTAGCGCTCTTTAATGATTCTAGAGCACCGTTTAGGTATTTACTTAGGTCCAGATTTCTGTTAGGTCCACTCAAATTCTTAGAATATAATTAAAATATTCTTTTAGTCTCTAGGCATGATCGTCTATTTTTATAAGATAGGATGTTTTGCCCGCAAACCCTTCAACAAGCTTGGTTTGTCATGAAATTCCTCAATATTCGTGCCTTAAATCTTTAAGCAACAATGAGCATCTTACTCCCTATAGCAAATATCATTACTTTTTTAAGGACTGGCATAAAACCTATTAGATCCTTAAAACGGTTTAAACATTTTTCTCAACTTTAAATAGCTAAGTTAAAAAAAAGAAGTCAGCCGATACCAATTACTAACATTATTTCTACTTAGTTATAATTTGTCACCTAGTTGACATATATTTAGTACTTAAACACTTAGAAAAAATAAAATTTAGCGTAAAAAATTGTGAATCTTATACAAATTAACCTGAGTTTGGCCGGTAACGTAGTTAACAGATCGCATAGGGTGCTTTTACAACCTTCCCTATAGAATTGTCATGACCCAAAATCCAATTAGTCGTGATGACATCTAACCCAACCCGCTAGATAAGGCAATTAATTAAAAAAAAATATATGAAATTAATACATTTTCCCAAGAACTGGTAGTACAAATCATTAGCTTCTAAGAATAGAATTTACAAAGATGAAATGAAATAAATACATGGTCTGTTTGAGAAGTATATAAACAGAGTTTTATAGATCTAAAGCTACCACGAACAAGGGGCAGCTACAACCGTCCGCAAGTACATCTTCAATCCATCTCCCATCGAACACAGCAATATCAACAACCAACATTTGCACGCAAGGTGCAGCAGTGTAGTATGAGTACAACTGACCCTATGTACTCAGTAAGAAACAAACATAACCTTAGGTTTCAAGTAGTGACGAGCTAACACAAGGTCGGGTCCAATACCAATATCTCACAACAGTTCATAACAGCATAATACAAGTAATAAAAGATGTATCTGAGAAGTAAAATGCTCAGCTCGTTCACAGTTCCAGAAAATAGTCATGCTTTTTAAGTATCTTAGTGAAAATCCAAATCTTTCTTTCCAGATAGAAAGTGTGAAATACCTCTCTATGCCCACATAGTGTAAAAAGTCATGAATGACGTGCCGTACAGCATGAGGAAAAATACATCTCTATGCCTGTATGTAATGTGTGCATGCCAATGCCATGTATCTCAGAGATGAATCATGTACTCACACTCTCAGAGTACTCAATCTCACTGTCTCACACTTTTCACTCATCATGCTCAACCACTCGTACTGTATATGGCCCATACGGCCCAGGAAAGATCCATCCCGAAATATACATCACTGACCATCAGCCACTCAGTACCGAGGAAGGCCAATCCGGCCCCATGGAGAAGATCCATCTTCAGGTATATAAATGCTTCGGACAAGATCCATGTCCAAGGAAGATCCATTCCTCAATACAATCAACCGCGCTCACTGGGGGTGTGTACAGACTCCGGAGGGGCTCCTACAGCCCAGGCATAAATCAATATAGCATCTGCGGCGTGCAGCCCGATCCCATACTGTCACTCATAATCATCAGGCTCTCGGCCTCACTCAGTCATCAATCTCTTCAGTCTCATTCACGGGCTCACAATGTCATGAAACTAGCCCGATAACAATGATATGATGAATAAATAACAACTGAGACTAAGATATGATATGAATGCATGAATATGACTGAGTACGAAATATCAATGAAATCAGTGAGATGACAGCAAGAAACGACCACTATGAGGTCCCAATAGTATCGGCATAAAGCCTAAACATCTAACATGATTGACAACTCAATTACGATAACATGGAGAAAACATAGATATCAATAAAAATAGGGCCACTATTCAATGCCATGGAATAACGGAGTCCCAATTCACATGGTGCACGCCCACACGCCCGTCACCTAGCCATGTGCGTCACCTCAATACCAATCACATAACATGTATTACAGGGTTTCATACACCGAGCAAGCCAAGCGATACTCCAAAATGCCATCTTATGCGTTCCGACCTCCGAACGGCTCAAAACTAACAAAAAACAACTAAAGTACATCAAACAATGCTAAAGGAACCAATCCCGATCGAAAAAGATCAAATCTTGAATCAAAAGCCCAAAATCGGCCAAAAGCCCAACCTAGGCCCGTACCTCGTAACCCGACAAAATTTACAAAATCCAACAACCCATTCAATTACGAGTCCAACCATTCTAGTTTCACTCAAATCCGACTCCAATTCGATGTTCAAAACTCAAAAATTCATATTATGAAACTTTAGGCCAAAACCCCCAATTTCCTCTTTAAAGTTCACAATCCAATTACCAAAAACGAAGGTAGATTCGTAATATAAGATCAAAAATGAGTAGAGAACACTTACCCCAAGTTGTGTGGAAAATCACCTCTCCAAAGTCGCCCAATCCGAGCTCCAAAATCTGAAAATGAAGATAGAAACCAAAGACCTCGAATTATAGGTTCTGCCCAGCGATTTCCGCATTTGCAGACAATTCGTCGCACCTGCGACCACCGCATTTGCAGAAAAATATCGCATCTGCGAAAAAATGGCCTTGCCTAGCAACCCCCGCACCTGCGGTATCAAACTCCGCATCTGCGAAGAAACTCGCACCTGCACTTCCACTCGACGCACCTGCGCCCTTTTCTCCGCTTTTGCGGGCCTCCTCATCCAGCTCTCATCTTGCATCTGCGATGCCTTTGTCGCTTATGCGGCCATCGCACCTGCGCAAACCAACCGCAGGTGCGATCATACCAGAACCAGTAGCCTTCAGCAATGCAACATGACGTGAAAATGATCTGAACCTCATCCGAGCCACTCGGGATCCCGTCTGAATATACGAACAAGTTCCATAACGCAATACGGACCTACTCGAGACCTCAAAACATACATAACAACATAAAACGACGAATCATACCTCAAATAGAAATATATGAACTTTGAACTTTCAAATTCAATAACTCGTGCCGGAACATAGCAAATCAATCCGGAATGACTTCAAATTTTGCAAACAAGTCACATTCGACATTACAGACCTGCTCCAACTTTCGGAATCGAAATC